>NC_135835.1:25232500-25627500 GCF_029677425.1 Wolffia australiana | reverse complement strand
TCCTCACCAATTATGGGTCTCTTATAGATTTCCTTGAACCCTAGTCTGGATGTGGCTGCCGTTTAATTGTTTAAGGAGATTCATGCAGTCTGGTATGTCTTTATCAAAGAGGTTCTGTTGAACCATCAGGTTTCTCAATTCCTGGATACAGTTGAATTGGATTAGTCCAGTCACTATGGTGCGAGTTCAAAAAATACTGTTAGATATGACTTTATTTTATTTTTATTTTATATTACACCGTTTCCATTGTTAATCTGCAAGAAAAATGCTTTATATGGGTGTGATCTTATTTCTGCCTGTGAGGATAAATGTAGTATTTCAGCTTATAGGTTGTCAATGGCTGATCAGATGTCAAGGGTTGACCTTTCTGAAGCAAGGAGCGTGGATGAATTTGTGGCAAAAGTTAAAGAAGCAGTAAAAGGTCTCATTATTAGGGTCTTCACTTCTCTTGTGGTTAAACTGTAACCTGATCTTATCGTCTTTATTATGAGGCCTAAGTTTGGAAGTATGTTACCAATTGAGGATCGTTATTGCACAATTGAGTGTACACCGCGGTCTAGGCGCATACCTTTTTTTTTCCTGAGAGTGAAATACAGTTTAGAAATTACAAGAATAATGGAGGTCCAGATAAGTGCTATCATAATTAATCCCTTAATAATTGTTCTTTTCATGGCTGAATCAGTCGCGAAAAGTTTAGATTGCAAAGAAATGTTAATGCCACATTCTGCGTATCAGAAAATAGCACAATGTCGCATTTTTATGGGATTAATTATAACTCTGGTTTATTTCAAGAAACAATTATGACTCTTGTATATTCAATTTCTCTTTTATGTCATTTGCATTTTTTTTGCGGTCTGTTTTTTTTATTTCTTTCATTACATTCCCTTTTTTCTCCGAGGCTTTGATTGCTTGGTCATTCTTTTAGTCATCTCTCAATCCATCTGTTATAATTGCTCTAGCCTTATAAAAAATTCAACTTTGGAGAATGCATAGGCTCTTTTTTCATGGCCCAGTATTTCTTTTGAATGACAGTGAAAAATACCATTCTTTTTGAACGCATCATACTTTCTCATGATTTTCAGATAAGCATGAAGGTGATTGGATTTTAGGCGGAGGATGGAACAATAACTTATGGGGTGGAGACTTACCTGTTGCTTCCTGGATTGATGCGATATCTCCCCATAATCCTGTATGACTACCAACTGGCTTTAATTTTCATTTTGCATTGGATTCTTTAATTGGTTTAACCAAATTGTAAATTTAGGTTTGGTTGTCTCGGAAAGATGGTCATATGGGGCTAGCAAACTCTTTGGCTTTAAGAATTTCGGGGATTACAGCTTCTACAGAGGATCCTGCTGGTGGAACTGTTGTAAAGGACAACCAGGGAGGTACCTTTTTATTTAGAGTCTCGTTTATGTTGGAGCTTGAAGTTTATATCCTTGAAGTTTATACCCTTTGTTTGGTGACTTTACTGGATTTTCAACTGTCTTGAATTTCTATATTCATCGCTCAGCATTTTTTGATCTGCTCCTTGAAGCACATGTAACTCATTTTTTTTTATTCCATCTCTTTGACGGGTATTAAATTTCCCCCAAGTCATTCCTAATTTATCTATCTGATAATTTATTGAATTGCGAGGGAATTTCACAACTATTTTTCTTGAAATTGTCGAATGAGTGAAGGTTTTCCTGGATTGAAATTCCAGCCTCAATCTCTGTTAATGAGACGTAAACTTGAAGTGAGAAAAGATAAGTCTCAATTTGAGGTGTCCAGTCTGGAACACTCTTATTGCAAGTTTAAAATGACATTGGATGTTTTGAACTTGTAATTTGGACTCGCTCTTGGTGGCAAATGTTGTTGATCTGATAGAAAATATTAGAACATGTCATTGGCCCCATGTCCAATTCTCTCTCTCTCTTTTATTTCCTCTATTTCTTTTATTTATTTCCCATTTTTTCTCTCTTGTAAACACATCCTAATTGAGAGTCCACTTTGGGTTGAATAATCATTGAGGAGTTATTGTCTTCCTGAAGCCTCGCCATATTAGAAAACTTAATAGAGATCCAAATTAAGAACTCGACAGACCTTGGTTCTTGGTGCTCTTGGATATGCTCATACTGTCAAATGCACAATCTTGGTGGGAAGAAAGGTTGAGAGGAACGGAAGTCTATGTATCCCGGCAAATGTCTGTAGATCTGGTACAGTCTGCCTCTACTTCATGCGAGTTAGCTGGATGCGTCCCATGGCTGTTGATATCATTCATGAAAGCTTCTTCCTTCATAACCATGGCGCGTGTTTTCTTTTTCTTTGAAAAAGATTTATTTTTACTGGGTACCCTTCATATTAAGATTCTGATCCTATGTACTGCTTTCAGATCCTACAGGACTTTTAATTGATGGTGCCATGAAATTTGTTCTTCCTGTTATTCCTGAAGTATCTCTTCATGAAAGGAGAGTGGCTTTTGGCAAAGCAAGTGAATATGCTCTAAAGAAGGGCATAACCACAGTCGTTGACTTTGGAAGATTTTTCCCTGGGGCTTCAGTAGATTCCATTTGGCAAGATTTTTCTGGTAAACCTTATTGGACTCTATTTTGCGTTGTTATGTTTTCATCATGCATTAGGTCCACAACACATTTATTTTAATTTTTCCTTCTATTTTTTTTCTTAATTTCATGGGAAACTGTTCTCATAACTATGGGGGCTCCTCTCGTTAATTCATTATTGAGGAATGTTATTAGAACAATCCTATCCTTTCAGTGAAAGGGGGCAACCAAAACTGTGGCAGCACCTTCCAATGCCTCCAGGACTTCAACTCTCCCTCTGAATAAGGGTCAGAAAATTAATTTTTCATGCACTCATTACAAGAAAAGTTGAGATCCATGGCCGGCCTTCTCCACACCATAGTTATCTCACTACTAGACAATCACGTGAACCTTCCCCTCGCAAGGTGATTACGTTGTGTTTCTATGATGAGTACTTCAGCTCCTCTGTTTCCTACTACACCCACATCTACTCCACTGCCAAGAGAGCAGCTGAGAGAGTGAATGAAGAATAAGAAGCAGGTCCTTTGGTCACATCAGATCATGGACTCCACGTCTCTTGCCCATACTGGCACATTTCTTCTCTCTTGAAATGGTTCACTGACTCAAATACATCCGGCATGTCTTCTATCATACACAGGTGTGGACGTCCATGTGAATCCAGACTACTCTTCAATACCTTAGACCTCTATCCTAGTGGGCAAAGTGTTTTCTGCCTATGGTAATTTCTTTTTACTGTTTCTGGCGTTGGCAGTGTGAAACTGTTGTCCCTCCCACGTTTAATATCTTGGGAAACTGCTTCACAGCCTCTTGGTACACCATTATGCAAATGATCACTTGGCCATGGTTCAGACTGTAGGTAAGTGGGTCAAGGAGCTTATCAGTGACTGACTGATAAACTTATTTACCTGAACCACATTCACCTAGCATTGCCTACATGGTCCTTTCGTGAGCAAGTTTATGCATGGCACGTTGGTTCCTCATCTCAATGCTGCCAACTGTGTCCTCCTCAAGGAGAAAGTGGGACAAAGCCTTGTCTTCTGTCAGGGTGCTGGTCTTCATTCTGTCAGGTTGGTGGTCTTTATGGACCCCGTAACCTGTCGAGCATGTGACCTCGTTTATCATCATTTTTGGGCCTATCAACCATTGCAGCATCGGCTGATTTTCCCTCCGTCCTATTGGTTGACTCCGCCCTATTTCTTTGTGTCCCTCGCCTAACAGTCAATCTAGTTTCCCATTGTAAATTGGCCAATGACCTTACCGAATATGCTATTTTTCTAATTATATGAATGGTTTCACAATGATGAGGTGCTGAAATGCGAACGTTTGGTTTGATTAGGTTCAAGGGCGTCCCTATATTTTATTTATGCCTAGAGGACTGCCTATTCTGACATCCCATCCATTTTGCTAGATAACCACCAAATTTGGATGAACACTTCGGGCTTCTCCATTGGCATCTGGGACATCGTGCCTTTTATACCGTTCAAAAATAATTTCCCTGCCTTGTTTGGGGGAAAACAACTTCCTCCTTTCATACGTGCCATCTTTCAATTTACATAACATCGACGTGCTCATTTTACATCATGAAATGATTGAATATTACTTGTGAGCTCTGGAACTGGTGTCTTCAGCTCCTCGCCACCAGATATTCTTCTCCACAAGAAACCCAAGGGAGAACCCTAGGGAGAACCCTAGGGAGAACCACATATTGGACAACAACAACACTGTTTCATTTACTCTCTCTGGTTTAAGTACCGGATTGTTTTTTACAGGTATTGAGTCATTTTATTGGCCCATTAGTCTATAAGGGGAAATAACAAAAATAAGACATGTAACGATACATAGAAAGGGAAAAATAGGAAAGGATATTTCTCAACAGTGACATTTGGGGTCCCTTATCCTCCCCTACTTATGGATTGCTTCACCAAAGACTACTCCCAAGGTACCTGGATATATATCTCATAATGTAAAAATATGATCTCCATAATTTCATGACGTAGGATGATAGAGGAAAAGAGCGACTAAGGAGAGGGATGGGTTGACGATGGGAAATGGGTCTGTAGGGAGGGATAAAACAATCCACAGAAATTCACACGGTCGGATTCGGACTTTAAAACCGATGAAAATCTGGTGGTGCAGCTCTGACCCTTATCGAGGGCGGGAGTACTGTCTTCCCCAAAATCAATACCCGAATTCGCGTCGCGAAGAAACACTCGGGAAAAAGAGAGAGAAGAGGTGGAAATCCAAACCAAAACTAACTCTGACGGCGGTGGGAACTTTTCGAGAAAACACTGGACGGAGAACACTTTCGACACCAAAGAGTTCAGGCGTATCTCGGCACCGTAGTGCGTGAAGAGGATGCGGAAAATTCTGATCGTGATGAGGCTGGGCGAATCCGGGCGTTGAGTGGCCCACTGGACGAGGACGATGCTGGGCGTTCCGGGCGTTGAACGGCCCTGGTTGAGTGCAGATGTCGTGGTCGCAGAGTCAAGCGTAGGCAAACACCCGCGCGCGCGAAGCGCGCTCCGGTTGCACCTGGAGCGCGCGTAGCGCGCGCGGCTTGGAGCGTCGGACGGCGTCGACGACGACCTGCGGCCTGGGACGCTCTGGGTGGCGGCCTAGGACGTGGCTTGGGCGGCCTTGGGGAGGACAGCCTAGGCGTCCTGGCAGGGCTGCTTGGGTGGCCTGGGCTGGGCCGGCCTGGGCGTCCCTGGCGGGAGGTCTGGGCGGCCCTGGCTGGGGCGGCCTTGGCTGGGGCGGCCTTGGGGTCCTGGCGGGGCGGCCTGGGTGGCCTCGGCTGGGGCGTTTTGGGCGGTCCAGGCGGGGCTACCTGGCAGCCTTGGCTGGGGCGGCCTGGGCGTCCTGGCGGGGCTGCCAGGGCGGCCTGGACTGGGGCGGCCTGGGCGTCCCTGGCGGGAGGTCTGGGCGGCCTTGGCTGGGGCGGCCTGGGCGTCCTGGCAGGGCGGCCTAGGAGGCCTCGGGTGGGGCGTCCTGGGCGGCCTGGCTGGGGCAGCCTGGGCGTCCTGGCGGGGCGGCCTGGGTGGCCTCGGCTGGGGCGTTCTGGGCGGCCTGGCTGGGGCAGCCTGGGCGGCTTGGCAGGGCGGCCTGGCCGAGAGAGAGAGAGAGGGCGGGAGAGAGAGGGGAAAGAAAGAGAATAGGAGAGGGAGAGAGGATGGCGAAAGAGGAAGGAGAGGGGGCGGGAGGCCGACGTCGTGAGGCGACGGCGGAAAACGGAGGCGGCTCAGAGGGGTAGGGAGGTTGGGTAGTCCTCCAAGAAGAGTTAAACAAAACTCAATTCTTGAAATTATTACTGCCGAAGAGTTTCTTGAAAACAATGGCCTTTATATAGGCCTTGGAGGAAAGAGAAATTGACGAGAAAGTAAAGACGTGCACCGTGTCACGCCAAAGGGCAGTTGTGGATCTGCCTTTGGCGTCGTGTCATGACGCGCGTAGAGACGTGCGCGGGTGGAGACGTGCTAGTTGGTGGTTGTGGCGTGTCGGCCTTAGTGTTGACTCCGGTTGACTGTGGTGGGTTGACTTCGGTTGACTCCGGTTGACCGTGGTCCATAGCAGGCGTGTTGACTCCGGTTGACCGTGGTGACGCGTTCGTCGATGATATGTTGGCGTCCTCGCCATCAATTCCCTCGGGGTGCGGAGAACTCGACTCCGTTGAGTAGAGGTTTGAAAGCTCCAGTGGGATCACCAGGTCGGGGCGCACGCGAGCCAGGTCTTCCTCCGTAATCCACGTGTCGTCCATCGATGCTTTGCCCTGCCAACGAACAAAAAAATTCCGCACCGTTACACCTTTGGTGAAGGTGATTACTTCGTCCAATATTTCCTCGATGATTTCATGCCAGTCAGAGGGTAGCGATGGGGGAGTGGACAAGTCAAACTCGCTCACCAGAAAGTCCAAGGGTAGAACGTGGCCATTAGATGAAGGAGGTGGGGCTTTAAATGCGACTAAATCCGAGATATTGAAAGTAGTGCTTATTCCCCACGAAGGGGGTATGTCGACGGCATAGGCACTTTCCCCAACTCGTTGGAGGATCGGAAATGGCCCGGCACTACGAGCATGAAGCTTAGTAGCCCGTTTGGAGGAAAATCTTTCCGGCCTAATCCGCACCATCACCATTTCACCTTCTTTATTTCATCTCATTCTTCTGTACTATGATGAAAACACAGTTGTGTTAACACCCAAAAATTTTGCATGGATATACTTGTGACAGTATCAGTCATTATTTTCAACAATATGGTATCATTAGTAAGATCTTCTGCATGTACACTCCACAATACAATAAACTCGCTGAATGCAAATCACCTCGCATGCTTGCAGCCACTCTAGACCGTCATTTTCTACACTTTTGTTCCAAAATATCTTTGGATTGATTGTAAACTACGTGCAAATCACATCATTAACCAAATTCCTTCACCAACTTTGGGTAATTTCTGTCCCCTTGATAATGACTATTCTTTCTGCCTTAACATTGCCTTGTGCATTCATTTTATGTTTTATGTGTATGCACGTGTTTGCTTTTTAAACACTTATTTCCATCCCTGGATTAATTGGTCCCTAAAGCTTTGAAATGCATGTACTTTGGTTACTCCAACGCACACAAAAGCTTTACGAGTTGCCATCATCCAAATAGGAAGTTTTTTATTTATACGGACATTACATTGGATAAAGAACATTTTCAAATGAAAACCTTGGATAAAAAATCTCTTATTTTTTCCTTATGTTCACAATGAACGATGATACATTTCTCTTCTTCATCTGATGTAGGTTTTGCCCACCGTCATGTCCTTCTAATTACCTTTCAGGCCTACACCTCCTATCCCTACACCGTTGGCATCCTCAACTTCTATGTCTCTGCCTTCAGCCATTTTTTTAACTCGTCCAAGAAAAATCATGAGTTGAACCCAGATGGCCTTGGAATCTGTTGAAACCTTATCTTTTTTTTGGGATTAAACCATGAAGTGACTTAAATCTTTTGATAGAACATTTCAAAGGTTGTTGCAATTGCACCAAAAGTCAACCATACCTTTTGACCAACTTTGTATACTCTCAGCATCTTTCCTCAACTTTTTGTGCATTTCTTACTACCCCTAGCTCATTAAAGGATAGAAGGATGCCATCTATGAAGAACTAGCTGCCTTACCAAAAATCAGATATCACTCCCAGGATACTGTTTCGCTCCGAGTTGGTAAGCATCCTGTTGGCTATAACAGTGAATACACAAATATTAATGGCCAAAGAGTTCACTCCGAAGTATAGGTGGACTACATAAACGCCTTTCCTCTGATTGCGAGAATGATTACTATGCATTTTCTTGTAACACTTGATTCTTACTTGTCCTGTACTTCAGTATGATAGGAATACTGTTTTTCCAGGGTGGTCAGTCTGATGAAGTTTGTAAGTCCATACATCCAAGTATCACTTACTGCATACATCCACACAATCTGTTGTTGGCAGAAATCTATTTATGGTCTCAAACTCACCTGCTGGTTGGTATGGTCAGTTTAGCCATGGCATGCATGAATTTGACTATTTGTAGAGCAAATGAGGTCATATTTTATTCTTATGTCCAAGAGATTCATCGGATTATTTTGGTATATTTGGTGTTGTTGATCTCACTGATGATTCTATGGAAAAAATAATGGAAGAACAAGCAAAAGAATCTTTTATTTTAGTGCAAAAACAAGTACATTTACAATGATACATATGTCTCTTTTATACTAGCCTTCTAACGGCTAGTGTTCTAACGGCTAGTTTGACTAGCCGTTAGCCATGTTTAATGGGCCTGATAGAGCCCGATAAGGGCTTAAAGGAGCCCGATAACCCTCTGATTCAGCTTGGACCATTTAATGTATTTAGCCTATATCTTCAACAGGTGTTATTATCCTTGGTAGGAGTGATTCAGATTAGACTCTTTGGGTTGGAGGTTATGCTGTCCCATGAGTTTGATTTAAAAATCCTGGAAATCTGCAGTATTGTTTGGGCTTCTTTCACAGAGGAAAAATGTGATGGATCTCTTTCTCAATGGGAATGATCAAACAACATTAGATTGCAAGAAGAGGACTGAGAGAGCAATTATCTAAGTAGCCATTAGGGTTTGATCGCCAAGAAAAAGAAAGAGAAAGATGACAGTAAAATGAGATATTGTGCTATATTATGGGATCTAAATTCCCTTATTTTAAGTATATCTTTGGATATAATCATTAAGATGTGATCTGACATGGGAATTACAAGAAGCCAGTTTTAAGGGTATGTACCCAATGATTGGAATCAGTTTCTCTTTCTACTTTGTACTGAAACTATCTCCTTTGTAAGACTGGAAATCATGGCCACCAGTTGCCTCATACTACATTGATATAAGTTGCTAGATGGCCACCAGCTTCCTGGCCTCTTTTTATCTATTGCAAGATGGCATTTGATAACATCCACTCACCAGGTTGGGGGAAGTATTGTACTTTATTTTACCTTTTAATTTTTTTTACTTCGCATTGGAACCAGACCCCTATTGTTTATTTTCCCTTTTATTTTGTTTCTCCTTATTTGATTACATGCGTTATTTTCCCCGAGTGTTAGTGGGCCCCTCTTGACATTTCTTTCCTTAGTAGTATTAATTTCAAAAGTCTGAATCTGTTGTCTTCACACCTTATTTGATTTTTTTAAAGTCTGGAAAATTTGCTTGACAAAAGTCTCGTTTACTTCTCAGATGTCTACCAGTGGGCGGATTCATCTGGAAAAATGTTGCCCAGAGTTTGTATTTTTTTCCCAATGCAGACATGGTCTCGTTTGGCTGTATGTAATATATTGCAGTTTGATGTATTTTCATTTGTCTTATTAAATATTTCTCACTTTTTTTAATAGATGGTAGAACTGTGGATTCATATTATACTGGATTTTCTTATGTTGCCCACAAACCAGTAATCAAATTGAGAATCAGGTCAATGCATTACCTTGTTTAACCTTTGATGGATCCTCTACAGAATAACTGATTGCCAAACTGAACAACCTGAATTGATATCCACATCGACAATAACCATTGCCGAGATATCCTCGTCAACCGACAAACTCATGACTTGAATTGAGACTCCCGTCTACCTGGATAATGATACAGTAGTATCTAGAAAATGTATCAATCAAAAACAGAACGCACCTCTACTAGCTTGACGTAAATTCAACACCGAGCTTAATCAAGCTGTATAGCGATCTGACGACTTAGCCTTCCAATGGAGATCCGAGATCTGGAGCGCAGTCACCCTTCTCGTAGCCTAGCCGGATGCAGCCTCATGCCTAGAGGGAGAAACTCGCCAACAGATTCTTGAAAATCCCCCCTTTCCAGAAGCCCCCCCACCCCTCTATATTCCTTCTCCTTCTCTAATGGGCTATTATTTCCTTCTCCTTAATAGCCCTTTTACTCCTAGGTCGTCATGTGCCAATTCACATGACGCTCTTCTGTGCTCTTTTATGCAGGAGACTTTGGTTCAGCCCTTGGTTGACCCACACTGTGCCCAATGTTGACCTCGTAAACTCGCCCCTTCTCATCAGTTGCAGGGTTTGGTGGCCCAAAATTTACTTGGCTTTGGCATAGATAAAAGGGAACGAGGAGGCAAGCCCCCCCATCTTCCGCATTGCCTCCTTAGTCTCATCTCGATGTTCTTTCCTTGGTCTTCTCTTGCATGAGATGTAGAGGACTGTATCAGATCCCCTCCTCTCCCTCTTAGGTGAATACAGACCAAGCTCCACACACTCTCACCTTCCAGAAATACCAGATTCACGATGTCACACCATTTCTCTTTCTAGTTTATGTTTACTTTATTGTGACTGAAGCCCCCAAGTCATCATTTGCTGGGACACATGAGGACTTCTCCATTTACTTTCCCACCTTTCCTGGTCAATCTGAGAAGACTGTGACTTCCCACCATTCTCTTTAGATAGTGCATTACTGGCATCGTATCAGATCTGCGCAGCGCTATTACTTGCTGTTCATCCCAATATGTGTAGTGCCTGTCTTGGGAAAAATGGAATGAACTAGTTTCCAATTTTGCTTGAATTTCAGATTTATGGGAACTTCCTGGTCTCTACAGTTTTCTGAGAAAGAACACCCATGCAGTGAGGTTTAATGTTGATGTGGGATATGTAATGATTTCCAATAATGTATCCAGTTTGATTACAAAAAACGGAATTTCTTAATTCTACATTTTAATCACATTTTTGCATTGATTTTTATTTCTATCATTTCACTGATCGTATTCTTACAGTTTTGAAATTTTGGATCAGGTCATGTACTTCCAGTTGAGATTTGAATCTGCTGTGACATTTATAAAGGGGCTCGTTCTGTTGAAAAAATACAATGGTTTACTTTTTATCCTTAGCTAGGGTTCTCTTCTCCAGTGATCTGTTCTCTAATATGTAGATGTATCAGAATGGTAAAAATCATGATTGAAATATGGTGTAATCACAGTGTGGAGTCTGCTCTATCTTTCAAGCGGTGCGCTCCTTGTCTTCGTCTCAAGCTTTGAGATGATCAAGAATCCCAGTCAGACGCCTTGGCAGGATGCAGCCCTGTCCTCCAAGAATTCCCCACTCCAGGAAGCCCACTACTGAAAATGTCCTTTTCCCCCAAGCCTCCTGTTAGTTCAACAGGCCCATTGGGCCCATAAGCAACCACTAATGTGACCGTTGGACTCCCACGGTCATGAGATGACCGTTGGACTCCAACGGTCATTTTCCTTTGTTTAAGAGGCTATAAAAGCCAATATAACTTACTTTGTAAGAATGGAAAAATTATTGTCTATCTTGGTCCACGATCATTCTTTCTCTAACCTCCTCCCACTCTTCCGAGCTTTCATGGTATCAGAGCAGATCCTAGACATCGTTGTTTCGAAGGATTACAGGGCCGCGAAAAATCACTCGGAAGCTCTCCGGCGGAAATCGTCCTTCCGCGGAAATTTCTCCGACGTTTTTCCTACGGAAATCGATTCTCTGGCGGGAACTGCTCTTCGGCGGAAATCACTTCGACTCCGGTCAGTATTTAAAGATTTCTCAATCATTTCTTTTGGCTTCGACGGAAATCATTCCGATTCCGGCCGTGGAACTGTCTTTGGTGGCTTTCTGCGATCTCGATCGCAAGTATTGAAGAAACGCGTGATCGCGAGGTCTGCGATTTCGCGAATTCCTCTTCTCGACGGAAGTATCTTATTGGCGGGCCGTATCCATTCGGCGACCATTCCTTTCTTCAAGAAGAGATTCAACAGAAACTGTTGTTTCAGCTAAGTGCCAATTCATTCGGCGGGTTTTTTCTTTTCTGCGGGCCGTATCCATTCGGTGCATGTGTTTTCTTCTAGCAGTAATCATCAACTGCTCTAGCTGGTAATTCTCTCTTCGTCCAGCTTCGTTCACCTGTTGTTAAGACTCTATGGGAGGTAAATCCCGATCCAAGATGTTGGAAAGGGAATTAGAAACCTCAATATCTACTACCAAAGAGGTGGATACTACAATCCAGAACAGGTTGATATTACCTGATCTGGATATGAAATATAATGGGATTAATGGGCAAAAATGGGTTACTCTTGCTCAAAGGTCCCTCAAAGCTGCATATTTGGGTAAACATCTAACAGAGGATGCCCCTTCAGAAGATGATCGAAAACTATATATTTGGGAGTCGGAAGAGGCATTTATTGTAAATTGGATGATACGAAATATGGAAGAAGAACAAAGAGACGACTACCTTCTTATAGACTGTGTTTGGGATCTGTGGGAAGAGATTAATAAATCCTGTGCAGAAACCCACAGCGACTTCCGCGTTTTCGACCTCCGGGAACAAGAAAGGAAACTGAAGCAAGGCAGTATGTCCATATCCTCATATTCAGCAAAGCTCAAGGCTATCTGGAGGGAACTACATCTCCTCTGGCCCACTGGAGATAAGAATTCACCATCCTATCTTCGAGAAGTAAAGTTCAGAACACTCACCTTTCTGATGGGTTTAAATTCAGAATATGAAAATTTACGGAGTCAACTGCTACATCGAGAAAGATTTCCGACACTAGCAGAAGCTATCTCCAAACTGCAAGGAGCAGAACGTCGGAGAAAATTGACACTTAAGGATGAAGAATCCACTACTCCTGCCTCTGTAGCTCACCTAGCTAAAAGGGGCGAGCCTCGGAATAATCCAAGCCCTGCAGCGCCTCCTCCACAGACTTCTAAAGCAACTCCAAAGGAAGGTAATCCACCAGAACCACTCGTTTGTGGCTATTGCAGGAAGGAAGGCCACTTGAAAAAAGACTGCAGGAAATTGGCCTGGAAGGAGGAGCAGATCCGGAAAGGTCTCTGGGTGCCCAGAGACCAGAAAAAGGCCTATGTTGCAAGTGAAGGGGGAGATCCCTCCACCAAGAAGAGCAATGATGGGGGCGAAATTCAAAAGCTCATTCAATCTGAGACGAATAAAATACTGCAAAAGATGATCTCCACATCATTGGCCAGATCAGGTGAGCACTTTGCCTTCACTACCAATAATATTAGCCCTATAACATCGTCTTGGATTTTGGATTCAGGGGCGACAGATCACATGTCACCCCAAAGATCCCTCTTTAAATCATGACTTAGTTTCCAGTGATCATAAAGTTTTCACTGTTTATGGTGGGATTTTAAAAGTTGAAGGAAGAGGGACCATTTTTATCCAAGGAGTACTACTAAAGGATGTTTTACACGTACCGGAATTAAAAGCAAATTTACTTTCCCTAACACAGTTAGTTGTTGATACTGGATGGAGATTTACCCTCGACTCCGATTCCTGTTTTTTGTGCATAAAGGAAACCGGGAAGAAGATTTCGTCTGTTAGACGGGAAGGGGGACTTCTTCTACTAGACGGCCTGGAGGAGGATGATAGCCAAAAGGTGGTCTACAACACCCAGAGTGAAGAACGGGTCATCCTCCTCCATCGGAGACTGGGACATCCTTCATTTCCTCTTCTGAAACATGTATATCCCAATCTGTTTAAGGGGATCATTATTGACAATCTGATTTGTGAGTCTTGCCAATTTGCTAAACACAAAAGATCCAGTTTTCCTGCCTCAAATCATCGATCTTCCGCTGCATTTGATTGTGTTCATAGTGATGTATGGGGGCCTTGTTCCACCACTGGCCTCTTCCAGCACAGGTGGTTTATTCTGTTTGTGGATGATTTCACTGGATATACCCATGTATATCTACTGAAATTCAAATCTGAGGTTCCATCAATCATTACCCTCTTTTGCGAAATGATTAATACGCAGTTTGGCAAAAAGGTCAGAATGCTGAGGACCGATAAAACTAAAGAATACTTTTCTGGAGAAGTAAAAACGTGTCTAGAAGATAAGGGAATTGTGCATCAGTCCTCGTGTGTGAACACCCCTCAGCAGAATGGTCTCGCTGAGAGGAAAATTGGCCATATCATGTCTGCGGCCAGAGCCCTTCTATTTCAAGGAAACTGTCCCAAACAATATTGGAGTGAAGCAGTCGCCATGGCCACACATTATAAATCGCACTGCATCTAGAACCTTGAACTTTTCTGCCCCAATTGATCTTATGTCTTCTGAATTTCCTCATTTATGTCTAAGGACTAATCTGCCAGCCAAGATATTTGGTTGTATTGTATATATACATGCTCACCATGCAGGAAAGTTGGATCCCAGGGCTCTAAAGTGTTTATTCTTGGGTTATTCGTCTACTCAAAAGGGATACCGATGTTATCATCCCAGCTCAAAGCGACTCTACATTACAACAGACGTTTCCTTTGATGAGGCAAGGATGTTTTATGATTCCGAGAGCAGGGTGGATGGAAATCTTGACTCCGTGGTTCAGGAGCTTGGCGACAATGGGAGTCAAGAAATCCCTATACCATCCAACATGGGTCAACAGCATACTGCAGATCAGTTTTTCAGTCCTATTCAGGAGGAGGAACAACCAGATGTCTCAGAGAGTATTCTAAGAAGTGACGAAACAGTTTATGAAGATATTCCCAGCAACAATGGCTGGTCTATTGCCGTTAGCAAGGGTGTTCGGGCATGCACACAGACAAAGCGGTATCCAGTTGGCAACTATGTTTCATATACTCAGATCTCTCCTGAGTATAATAGAATAATTCAAGCACTAATGACCGTGTCGGTTCCAAAATCAGTCAAAGAAGCCATGTCTTCCCCCGAATGGAAGAAGGCTATGGATGAGGAAATGGAAGCACTTGAGAGAAATGGTACATGGGAAATGGGACCCCTCCCAGCTGGAACAAAGCTGGTCAGTAGCAGATGGGTTTTTACTATTAAATATCATTCCGATGGCTCAATTGCAAGATATAAGGCTCGCCTAGTTGCCCGAGGATATACTCAGTCACATGATATTGATTATAATGAAACTTTTTCCCCTGTTGCCAAGTTAAATACAATTCGAGTCTTAATTGCTTTAGCAGCTTTATTTGATTGGAAGTTGTATCAATATGATGTCAAGAATGCTTTCCTACATGGGGAGTTGGAAGAGGAGGTGTATATGTCACCACCTCCTGGGTATTCTTTAAGTAAAAATTTGGGTGATGTATGTCACCTCAAGAAGTCCTTATATGGTCTCAAGCAGTCCCCTCGTGCCTGGTTTGGAAAATTTTCCAAAACCATGCTTTCTGCCGGATTCTTTCAGAGTGAAGGAGACCATACCTTATTCATCAAGCATAGTTCTCAAGGGAAAGTAGCCATTCTTATTGTATACGTCGACGACATTTTAATCACGGGAAATGATGTGGATGCAATTCAGAGTCTTGAAGCATATCTCACTAGCTCATTTGATATTAAAGCACTCGGCCTCCTTACTTATTTCTTGGGAATCGAGGTGGCATATTCTAAGACTGGGATTATATTGTCACAACACTAATACATCCTGGATCTATTGCAGGAAACAGGTAAATTGGACTGTCGTCCAGCTGCTACTCCTGTCGACATCAACGTCAAGCTGAAAGCTGAACAGCATGACAAAGATGCCCTGGTGAACAAGACGTCTTTTCAGAGACTTATTGGAAGATTGTTATATCTCAACCATACTCGTCCGGATATCGCATTTGCTGTTAACTCACTGAGTCAGTTTATGAGTGACCCCCGGGAGTCACAAAAGGAGCAGCAGATCGAATTCTTGCTTATCTTAAAGGCTCGATTGGGCAAGGCCTATTATTTCGGAAGGGAGGAGAACCTAGTGTAGTTCTCTACACCGATTCTGATTATGCTGGCTCGTTTGAGGACAGTCTGTCCACCTCGGGTTATTGCAGCTTTATTGGAGGTAACCTGGTTACCTGGCGCAGTAAGAAACATAAAGAAGTTTCCTTCTCAAGTGCTGAGGCTGAACTTCGTGCCTTGAAGAAGGGCTTTTGTGAGGGCATGTGGCTCAAAGACATTTCACAAGACTTACATCTATTCCCTGGAACGGGGATACATCTTTATTCCGACAGTAAATCGGCAATTGCCATGGCCAAGAACCCAGTCCAGCATGAACGGACCAAGCATGCCCGAGTAGCACGACACTACATTAAGCAAAGCATCGATGATGGGTTTATTGTTCCCCACTACATCCCCCCTCTGGAGCAAGTTGCTGACATCTTCACCAAGGGCCTCCCTGGCCCGTACTTTCAAGCATTGGTGTCCAAGTTGGGCATGTTCAACATTTATACCCAACTTGAGGGGGGGTGTTAGTTCAACAGGCCCATTGGGCCCATAAGCAACCACTAATGTGACCGTTGGACTCCCACAGTCATGAGATGACTGTTGGACTCCAACGGTCATTTTCCTTTGTTTAAGAGGCTATAAAAGCCAATATAACTTACTTTGTAAGAATGGAAAAATTATTGGCTATCTTGGTCCATGATCATTCTTTCTCTAACCTCCTCCCACTCTTCCGAGCTTTCACCTCCTTTATTTTTAGTCTCCTTTTTTCCCCCCTAAACCACAGTCAAGAACTGTTATTCTGCTAGGTCAATGCCACCTGGATCAGTGCCCCTCTCTTGGACATTGACCCTTATTTTTTGCCCTTGACGTTTCCTCCTTTTCTAGACTCTTATAGGGGTCATATCATTTACCCCTCATCCACTCACCTTGTCCCCAAGGTGAATGTCTGGGAATTGAGCTCTGATGGTTCATAATGGTTCCCAGGAGCTCTGATGGTTGGCAAGTGACTTCATTCTGTAAGGTTGTAAACGTAAGTAGACTTGAAGGCCCACATTCAGTTGTAATTCTCTCCTGTTTCTGTCTGCTTGTTGCTTCATTCTGGATTGTGTGACTAGTAGATTGTTCTGCAACGTACTCAGGATGTCATCTCGTTCCGCTAACAAGGTGTTGATTAACACGATAGGTGAGAGTGGGACCTGTAGTGCATAAGTTTAGGAGGATCTTGATCATAGACAGTGTTATGATCCACTCCGTCTAGTAAGCCCACTAGGGGCATTATCGTCTTTTGCATTCGTTTTGCATTTCCCTCTAAATATGTAGCCCTCCTCTTTGGAGGGCAGGACATGAGTTTACTAGTAGTTCCTTCTCGGTAGCTTTTCTCTCTTTTGACGACTCCCACTCTGTTGAGGGCCATTCCTCGGCGATGTCCACTCCGCCGCTCCTCTGCCTGCACTCGTTCCCTTGTCCAACCCGCCAGTTTTAACCGCTCATGATACGATCCTGGTCTGGATCCTATCATCTGAATGGAGGAATGAAAAACAGTGTTATAAGAAAACTCAGCCTGATGTAACCACTTTTGTCATGACTTGGGTCTTTCTGACGCAAAGCAGTGCAAATACGCCTCCAAACATCTGTTTACTACTGTTTGGCCATCTGTTTGAGGGTGGTAGAAGAGTTCATACGTAGAGTTGTCCCTTGGAGATGAAATAATTCCTTCCAAAACGTGCTGGTGAACACTTCATCTATGTTAGAAACAATGGAGAAGGGAACCCATGCAGATGCATAATTTCCTTGGCAAAATGTTCTGCCGCTGTGAACAGATGTTTCAAGGCTACTAAATGACTGAACTTGCTCATTAAGTCAACTATAAGCATGATGCAGTAGAACCTTTGAGATATGGGGAGGCCTTAAATAAAATCCATGGAGATATCTTCCCAGATTTTCTCTGGAATTGGTAGGGGTTGCAGTTGCCCAGCTGGTGATAATGAAGAGATCTTCTTCACCTGGCATGTGTGACACTGGCTAACATATTGTTGGATGCAATCTTTCATGCATGGCCAGTGCAAGCCTTGGGTAATTCTCTTGTATGTTCTTCTGAATCCTGTATGCCCTCCAGACGCTGAATCATGATAGGCCTGCAGTACCTATGGCAATATGGTGGAGTTCTCAGACAAAACGAGTCTGCCATTTTAGTTTGGACTTAGGATGGGAATAGGGCTGACCCTTAGCCCTCTAAACACATTTTAGAGCTTGAGATCATGCACTATCTCTTGTTGAATCTGCTTGTGGTCCCGGAGTTGTAATCTCGATATGTGCAACTCTTGAACTGGTAGTTATTTACCCCAAACTACCAGTCAAGAGCCGATAGTTATTCTTCCAGGTCAGCGCCACCTGGACCAGTGCCCTTCTCTAGGATATTGCCCTCCTTTTCTGCCCTTGACATTTCCTCCTTTGGTAGAATCTTATAGGGATCGTATCATTCTCTTCCCCCGTGGTTTTGATCATTGACTGAAGCTGACCCAGAAGGGGTATATTATTGATGATATGGTATCAGAGCCAGGTTCTGCCATGTAGACACTCCGTTTATGAGATCTTCTGGTGATGACAGTGAATGCCGCACTGACACCCAAGTTTGGTAAGACATTTTAATTTCCTAGATTGCCTTATTTCAACATTGACTGGATATGCTTGGTGGATGTTGGTGTTATCTACAGCATCCAGTTATTTTTTGCCTGAATTTTCTTCCTAAATTTGATGCTCTGCAGGTTCACATATAGTGAGACCATGGAACTTTTTTCTCGGCCTCTGTCTGAAGGTTTGTTATTTGTGAGGCTGTAGATGTGGTTGTAAATCTGACTCCTCCCCTGTCCCTGTTAATTCTGAGGTTGATTACTAATGGTGGTGCAACTACTTACCCAAGATCTTGGAAATTCTTCTGTTGAGCTGTCCAAACTTATTAGAACATGCTAAACATGTGGAGAAGATACAAACAGACTGTAAAACAGTGAGCAATATCTGAGTCCCCTTGTCGGCATCACCGGTTTTACAACAGAGGGTTGGAATTGAGTTCTGATTGAGGCATCACTTCTTGCTACATTTGAGCAACCCTTTATCAGACACTTTATTAGAGCCAATTAGTCAAAGACCTATGGGAGAAGGCACGTCAACTCTTCTGAAAATGTAAGAATAAGGCTGTGATCCTAAATCTAATCTTCCAATCCATGCACCTCCACCCTAGGACACAAAATGTACTTGGATATTGATACTATCCTATAACCCCACTTCTTCTTAAAAAAAAAAGAACTATCCTATCACCCCACAGGTTTAGAATCTTAAGCCCATCAGGGTCATTTTGGTCATATGGTGTTTAGACTGATTTGCTCTCTCTTCGAATACTTACAGCCCTTCCCTTTGGAGAGCAGTCAAGAATCAAAGTTGTAACTTGGTTCACCATCTTATCCCTCTCTGTCAGGGTCTGATACGCTCCTGAAGGACGCAAGATCATAGCGGAAAAATCTTGAACCGAGAATCCAACATATTACTCGAAATGGTAACACCCGAACCAATGAAGACGAGAGTACAGTTATTGAATCGAGAATACAAGCTGAAGAGAACAACACGACGGACTGGATCGGTTGGTCGTCCTCTGGAGAAAGGGAGGACCTCCCCTAGACCAGTTAGCCGCTACCCCCTTGCTTGATCCCCCCCTCTTATTTATAATGTCGATCCCTGTTTCTAATCTTCTCTCGTGCGTGGCTCCGCACGAGTGGGCTGGCACGTTTCTTTCACACGTATGTGCGTGGAAGAGTTGTATCACAGTCCCATTCCCTCGACCCTCCAACGATTCCCTGCCTCCTGCAATCACCTCACTGGATCTTCTGGTTTATTTCCTTCACTCTGATCCCTAACCCTACCAATTGGTTCTCTCCTTGCCTTCTACAATCACTGTCCTTTTGATCTTCAACCCTTCACAACATCTTCAGGCGGCTCGTCAAGGAGGTGAAGGTGGAGGGGGAAGGGGGGGAAGGGATGGAAGATAAGGGAATATTGCTTCAGGCCGTGCCTCTGAGCGTCCTAACCCCAGTTTAACTACAAAAGTTCCTTGTTATTTGACTCAATAGTTCAAACTCTCATATACCCTATCCAATTCATTAAAGGGAAAGTAATATATAGTCGTATAATTAAAGATTGAGAAAATCTTCACGAAGGATACCAAGATTTGTTATCCAAAATGTTGGGGGTGCAGAGAGTACTCATTGCAATAAACCAGAATCACCATGTTTTGGAATTTTTCATCTCCACTTTCTCTCCATTAATATCCCTCTCACTTTGGAGTCAGATCAAAGAAATGAATTTTTCTGTTTGGTTTTCATTGAAAATAGACACTCTCTGACAATAGTTATAATATTTGATCTTGTTTTGACTCTTAGTTTTTAATGTCATCAGAATCTTATGTTGGACAAGGGTAAAAGAATAAGCCAGAAGATATATCTAGGAGGTGTCAAAGCTTTTGCTGATGGTTCATTGGGCTCCAACAGTGCCCTCTTTCATGAGGTACCTATCTTTATAAATATTTGGATCATGCTTTGTGTCGTTTAAAATTGATATTGTTTGATGGGTTGAGGTGATCATTATCACCAAACATTTTCTTTCAAAAAGAAATTATCACCTAACATTTTTTACTTTAGTTTTGTTTGAATTACCTATTATACACCAATCTTTTTTATCATTTCCTTTTATTTACTATTTTGACCCTGGAGGGCTTCTGTATAAATATTGAAGTATTACACCATAGATTAAGACTTTCATTTCCTCTCACTCGCTTTTATCATTTCTCCTCCTCAAGCGTGTTCTGTAGAGTTCATCTTCCACCTTTGACACTCGCTCCTACATAATGTTTCACCACTGTCAAGAGTAGTATGTGATGTTAAATCCTTCCAATATGATGGTATCTCTTTATGTGATGTATCATATTATTGCCATAGATCCAGGTTGACTGTTTGCCGCACAAGTCACATAAATTTTCTTGCATTGGCCTGCATAATTTTAGAATCAGGCTTTTCTAGGTTTTTCTGATAAAGTATTAAATCACCCAGCCTTATATTGGTGAGCCACACAATTTCGGCCTGGAAGTAATGGATTTTGATACACTTCGTAACTGGACCTTGCATTCAGACAGATTTGGACTTCAGGTTCCAGTTCTTGTCATCCAAACTTTGTTATGCCTCTTGATTAATCACATGTTTTTTACCAACCCCATTAAAGATTCCTTTTTTTAAAAAAAAATGTGTCCGCACAGGTTGCCATACATGCTATTGGTGATAAAGCAAATGACCAGGTGCTGGACTTGTATAAAATGGTAGAGGTGGAAAATGGAATGAGAGACAGAAGGTTCAGGGTAAATAAAACAATTTCTGCTCCTCACGGCAATCTAATGACATTACTATACTATAATGCTCACAATAAATTTACTCCGAGTGCTCAGATTGAACATGCTCAACATCTCACGCCGGGATCTCCTGCACGTTTTGGACAACAGCGGGTCATTGCTTCAGTGCAGGTACCTTTGTCAATTCTTTTGACCTTATTTTTACCATCAAGTTGCTGTTTTGACTCTGATTCAGACCTTGTATAGGTCTCCATCAAGAATGATCTTGGAAGGGTAGCAAAAGAGATAGATAGAAACACAATGGTTACAGGCCTGGATCGACACCTTAACCTCCTCTGGAAGAATCTCCGTGCTAATTCAACAACTTCATGTCTTCCCTCCTAAGGGAAGGCTTACATATATTTGAAAGGGAAACTAATCTATGAGACAAGGTCAAATTACCCTTGACTGGGGTTGGGAATCTGGGGATTGCTATAACTATCACTTCAATAATTAATGGTGATATGTGATGATCCCGTTGGTTAAGAGAATTATATCTTGGGATAAATGATTTGATTGTTTTTTTTCCTTTTTATTCTGCACAAAAACTGAGATTTATGTATTTGATCCATGCTTAATTGTTGACAATGTTTAGGGTTTTTGTTCATTTGATAACTCCCAGTGGTGTAATTTTATTCCTTACAGTCAAACAGTTTAGTATGAAGGCGTGTAAAATGGTTGAAAAATACTTCATTCACGACGTTTGTAGAGAAATGAAATATTTTTCAATGGAAGGCACTAAATAGATTATATGTAGATCATTTCCCAGGAAATGGCAGCAGCTTAATCATTTATTTAAGCTTTTCAAAATTTCTTGACTACACACAGAATGGCATGATTTTGTAATAATGAAAACTGAAGGCTTGTTTTCATCAATAACATATTTCCTATTTGGCTCCTTACATCAACTTCTGGATCGTTTTCCAGCCGGGGCATCTCCTGGATGACGTTGACATTGCAGAGATGAAGCTTGGCATCAGCAAATCTTCCACAGGATCATATTTATTTCAGTCCCTTTTGTCAAGTGGTGCACAACTGGCATTCGGCTCTGATTGGCCTGTGAGTTCCAAGTTTGCACTTTATTAAGACTCCATGACCGATCCATATCAGTCCGTAATACGGCTGTTTTGATATACTTTCGGTGTTTTCAGGTTTCAGATATTGACCCAGTAGGAGCCATCTCTGCTGCTATGTTTCGTGTCCCTAGTGGTCGTCTGGCTCCTTGGATCCCTTCTGAACGTATTTCCCTTGAAGATGCTCTTAAAGCGTAAGAATATCAACCTCATGAACTTGTTGTGCTTCCTCTATGATTCTGATTCATTTGGTTATGAATGATTTTTTAATCCTTGCAACTTCGCCAATGCTAAATTTCTTAGACTATTTCTAGAAAAAAAAGGGAAAATTTGATGGAAGGCTTTCTTATAAATTTGTGACAGATAGATAGAGTCGTTTTAAGGACTAAAAAGAAGGCCCATATAGGCCCTTAAGGGCCCATTAAATAATTGAGGGGGGGAAGCCCGTAACCGTCAGGCTTCACCAGACGATTTTAGACACTAATAGTGCACTGCAAAGATAAGTATGAAGAAGTTCATACGAGGTTTCTTTGGGCATAAATACTAATAATGTAACACAGATAACTTAGTTTTTTTGTAATTCTCTTTCAATACCTGTAGCTCTCCTCTAAGAAGGGCAGCGTAGTCATTTTTCCCGTTGTCATTTGCCTTTCTATGTCAGTTCTCTCCTTCCAACTGTCTCATACTCTATGTCTGATAATGACCAATGTTCAGGCCCTTATCATCTTCGTAGTATCGTTCCAATTTTATCTGACGTCTACTAAAGAACTTGAGATGGATATCGCTTTTACATTCTTACAAAAACAAGGGGAACTTATGCTTGGTGGTTCCTTTCAGCTGTACCATGTCAGCTGCGTACGCAAGCTTCCTAGATGGTGATCTTGGGTCTCTTTCACCAGGAAAACTGGCAGATTTTGTCGTTCTGTCAGCAAATTCTTGGGAGGAATTCGTTGAGACGGTGTCCTCGACATCAGTGGTGGCTACATATATCAGCGGCGTTCAGGCATTTCCATAATACAATCTCTGCGGTCTGGTCGACTGTCCATAACTCACTGGTCTGCTTCTTTCCGGATCATTACTTGTTGTAGCAGTGAAGACATTCTGTTTCCTCAGCATCTTGGGATTTGCAAAATTCATGTAGATGATAAACTGTTTTAAAGCTTTCATTTGCATTTGCAGAAAAAGGGTTTTGACTTTGTTGATGTAGAGGTGCCCTCCCAATGACTTATCTAATTATGTCATTTTTTTGCTTTGTTTTGATTGCATATATATTTTTTAAAATGTTTCGCCTCTTTTTTCTGCCATTGTTTTCAGGCTGGCTGGTGATTTGACACTCAAATTAATTGGATCACATCTAGGTTCAATCCATGGTCCTTCAACACAGGTTCTCACTTTTGGCCACATATTGTTTATCCTGATTTGTTTATCCTTTAATCCATATACTTAGGAAGCTAATCGAGCCCATAAATTGATTAGGAAATGGTACTTAACTTTACTAGTTCCATATCACTGTGTAAATCTCACATGCACTCATCGTACAACACTCATTGGTGCTTGAGGTATATTTCATGAGACTCATTTGCTGATATCTCATACCTTTGAAATGGCTGATATTATTATTTATATGTGTGAGAGAAAATATAATAATAGGGATAATATTTAATATTATTTGTACATGAGAGGTAGGGGTTATGTGTAAACAAAAGAACTGGCTATAACGTTATAAAAAAATAGAGATTTAGATAGATAGTAGGAAAATGTATGTTTATTTTTTAATAAAAAAATAATTGCAAAGAAATAGAGAGGAAGAAATATGAGGTTTGAAGGAATAATTAGAGGATATTAATGGAAGAATGAGGGTGGATTATCTTAAGAGGATGCAAATATAGATAGAAGGCCACAATACCTAGATGAGCCTGGTTTTATGATATAGGGAGAAAGGGGCAGTGATTCCCTTATCTTTCCAATAAACTCTCAAGCTTACACAATGAGGTAGCTCTTACCCAAGCTTTGAAAGTGTCCCTTGTCAATTTCAGAGTCCCATAGTGGAGGATGTATAAAAATGTTGAAAATCTCTTCTTATGGATAAGGATGTAGCTCTGTGCACAATACATTTAATGATATGTGTCGATTTAGCTTAATCACTTGCGAAAAAGAGAGAAGAGAAACAGAGAGAAGAAGAGAAAAACAACATAATAGATAAAGTAGTAGAAGAAGAAGCTATTTCATTAACTGTACGCACGGTTATTTATACAGCGCATATGACGGCTAGTTTGACTAGCCGTTACATATCCGATTTAATTAAATCAGATAAGGGGCCTCATACTAATGGGCCTATTAGTTAATTTATACATTTAATGATATGTGCCGATTTAGCTTAATCACTTGCGAAAAAGAGAGAAGAGAAACAGAGAGAAGAGAAAAACAACATAATAGATAAAGTAGAAGAAGAAGAAGCTATTTCATTAACTGTACGCACGGTTATTTATACAGTGCATATAACGGCTAGTATGACTAGCTGTAATGGCTAGTTTGACTAGCCGTTACATATCCGATTTAATTAAATCAGATAATGGGCCTCAGATTAATGGGCATATTAGTAAAAGATATATTTACATTAGTAGTTAATTTATACATTCAACAATATGCATTGGGGAGCTCTTATTACAACCTCAAGATCAAATCACAGTGTTCCCCATGCCAGAATCTGTGGTCTGGTCGAAGAAGGTGATGGCTGGGGATGGAGGTTTGCGGCTTTGCCACTGGTCGCCGGGTCTCCAGTGGACCATCTTCTCCTGTGGCTCAAAGCCTGGTTTCCTTATCTCTTGTTTTGTTTAAGGTTGCAGCCCAATCCTCTCTCATTGGTCTAGCCTGCACTGTAGCTCGAAAAAGAAAATCGGTTAAGCCTATATCAGAACCAGTAAAAGAAGTATTTGCTAAATAAATATAGCCCCATTGCTTAAGGTTATCTTTGATAGCTTCCCACGCTTGGTTATCTATCAAGGCTCGTCGTTGCCATATCACTAGTATTTGTTGTCGCTACATCACCAGTACCGAATTCCTGATCACCATTCCCCTGTGGAGACGATTCTTATTCACCACGAACTAGGTGTACTTAGTCTGTAAATATTTTGGGAATATTATTGATTAGAATTGGTAATTAACAAAATTATTACCAATTTTGAGTTTATCATCCCTCTCTGAGCTAAGAGTATCTCGAACCTTCGTAAGTAAAAATTTAGAGATTTTATACCTTTCTTTTAATTTATGGAGCCAACAGTAATTATGAAACTTTTCCGATTAAATACTCTAGGCCTAAGATACGTTAAGAAAGGGGTTGATAAAAATGAAGGCATAACTACTCTCAGACTACTCGTACAACTCACACAAGCGGAGAAGTGGCAGACAATGGAGAAACCTTAGGTTTTGGAGGGATAAATTATGAAGCTATTTTTACTTTTAGAAAAATATTAAATATTTATAGGGATCTAGAGAGACTAAGTGATGGATTTTTTCCAGAAATATTGGTCAAAATGAAGAAACTGAGGGAGAAAGTTGTGGGAGAAAGTAAAATATAAGAAATTTGATGATGGAGATGGCATTTTGAGCTGCAAGTGGTTGAACGTTTTTGATGAAAATTTAGAGGAATAAACTAGAGATATCAATAATATTATATACGTTACATAAGATAAAGTGATTATACTATAGAGTTAAAGAGGGCTAACAGACATTTAGAGTGAGCAAATGATGAAATGGAGGAAATAAATATAAAAACAGGAACATGCAGAGACAAGCTCTTACAAACTTAATGACTTTCTCCTGAATATTCACTGCTTCCTCTCAAGTCTGAGCATTTATACGCTACCAAGACTAGGCATTCTCCATGCAAAAAGTGACAAAATTCAAAGAAAAATCAAAGCCCAAATTAGAGACGTTAATAAACCTTGAACCCAGGTAGAATATTTATGCGCCTCTCCACAATGTGGAAAAAATGATATGAAGAGAATAGCTCTGAAATAGAGATAATTACTAAAATAACACTTCATCTAATATATTTTATTTACATCCCATTTTGGCCTATTTGTTCCTCATTCATCAGGATTTTCTTCTTCTATTTTTTCTGCCTTTTAAGGAAGTATATATTGGAAATTAGTTGGTAAGACTCTGGTCTAGAGTCCAATTTTCATGTGAAAGCTCAAAGTTGCATTTGATTGATTTAATCCCATTTACCCATAAACTATCTTCGAATAAAGGCTTCAACTCAATGATGACTATCTTATTTCATTCCCATATATTTTCACACATGGAACTAGAAATATTCACCATTTATTTATAATTTTTCATCTTGTGTTCTCTATACTATGAAAAAGGGAAATTTTATAAAATTTTCAACGATACACTTAAATTCACATTTATTGGACTGATTTTTAGACTTCTGACTTTGAATGGGGAGATTTAGATACTCATTTAAAGATAAATGATTTCCATAATATAAGCTGATTATATTTCACTTATCAGTTATTGTTTCCATGGTTTTTCGTTAGAAAGAATGTAATCAATCGTCTTCATCTCTAATATTGGAGACAGTTCTGGCTTACATAATGGTGTGAATTTAATGAAGTCCATTTAGTTTTCTGATAAGGACTTGCGATGTTTAGCCTAGCTTGAACTGGGAAATATCCAAAGTAAAAATTGAGATAATGGGAAAATTAATATAATTTGTCATAAAATAATGAAACTATTAAAAATATAAGATATATTTTTCATAAAATTATCTATACAATTTTATGAAATATAGGTCAACATATTCATTCAGACGTATGTATCCTAATGCATATTTTTTACTTCATTTTAATGGAAATATAAAAGGCTTGCAAGTCAATCAAAAAGTTTACTTTTTTTTGAATATTCCTTGATACAATAAAACCATAAATGCAAATGTGATGATAATCATGAACTTTATGAATATACAATATGAGTAGGAACTTTGATAAGAGAATATCAAATATTTCTATTTGATGTTATTTCGTCCATTAAATATTTCTATTTGAATAAATTTGAATTTTGGGATAAATAACTCTATATAGTTCCACTCAAATAATGATTACAGCATATCTCATCGCCCCTAGTGTGAAGACATAAAAGTCATATTGTGAATGTTCTTTTGGGAAAATTTTGAACGAAATTATTTACATGAACCCACAGGTTGACTTTTAAATAACTAATAATCACAGTAATTCATACCACATCTGTCAAATTAGTCTTTAGACTTGATAAACTAATACATACATGTTCTCTAGGCTAAAATGATCACATTTAAATGTTTATTTGCCTTGATTCATTTATATATGATTGTTATTCAGATGAGCCATTAATTTTGGAATGATGTTTTGAGTTTTATTAATTTTCAGATATTTTGAAGGATTTTTATGACATCATATTCAAAAAAAATATTGAGTCAGAATATGATTTTTCCTTAATCGTTTGAATTACTTTTATTATACTATTATTTTTATAAGTTGGAAGTTTACAAATTTTGTGGGCTTATATTGAAATTTACATGAACTAATTATATTTTCTTGGGGTTAATATTTTGTCGTGCCACATCTTGCCATTCATTTTGATCAAATGGGAACACAAATCATCATGGCATCATAATATGTGATTCCCATAATGGTGAATGTTTCAATGACTTTTTAAAAAATTTAATTACAGGTGATGACGTGGTGCCACATCACATGCTCATTATTATTTAAAGATATTCCTTTTCTTTTTATGTGCAGGAACACATTATGCAGCGTGGGTCGGTGATCAGGAATGATGGGTTAAAATTCAAAGCTATCATTGAAGATATTCATGAAATTTAAGGAATATTTCTGACTAATAATCAGATCAAATCAATGGTCACGACTGATCCAACTTTAGGGCTTGATATGTGAAAATTCAGAATGTCAGTTGAGATAAAAGTTTAGGGCAGATTTTTATTACTAATATCTAACCATCCATATGGTTGAACTCCTAATACTTATAAAAATATCTTTGAACTCTCTTCCTAGTTTGACAGGAAAATTGAAACAAAGTGAGGTTTTGACTAGCCCTGAAGTGTCCCTTGGTGACCAAAGTGTCGGAGAAGACCAACAGATAAGTGTAGGACATGCTTGCATGGATCATAAAATCATCATGGTACTAGCTGAACATAAGGACCTACAGTAACATTTCTCGCCTTACAGTGATTGATCTAGATCACTACATATTCTCGTTATTCTTTCATTTTTAGAGTAGGCAGTCTAAGTATTTTTTTAGACATCAATTAGTACTTACATACCTTAACACAGTTTCAGCCAGTGATATGCCTAAAAATCATGTGAAATGCAATGCCGTTTGTAGATTCCTGTTTATAATTTTATAAAAAAACATAGGCTTCTGCAATAATATTTATAAGTTTACTTATTTCAAAATATAGAAGTTTTAGGATGAGAAAATGTAATTTCATAAGGAGGAGGCATAAATTATGGAATATCATGTTAGGGATTATGATGGAGAGAAGATTAGAAAATGAAGATAATAATTGAGAAAAATGTAGAGAGTTTGAGATGAGATAAGGAATTCAGCCTCACCGAAAAGTCTTTTTTAAGATTGATGTCATTTGTTGGAAGTACCTTGATCTAGATCCTCCTTGAAAGATCAATGTCGAAGGGAGAAAAAATGAGGGCTGATAGAGTTAGTCCTTCTTGATCTTACTCCTCTCTTGGGGAGGAAGATCTGGAAGATAAAATAAACAAAAAAAATGAAAAAGATATTAATAAAAGGTTAGAATAGGGAACATTTATTCTAACATTGAATGAAAACATACCTAATCTTTTAGGGATTTTCATTTGCACTTTTGAAAAATGATGATGTTATCTCTAAATTGCCCCTGATAAGCATGTATATTTTTCCTTGTTCGGTGCTTTGGGAAAAAAATTGAGTATCACAATATATTATCGAATAATTGATGCATGACCTATAACTATGGAATTATTGTTATCTCCATCTAGATGTCCTATCATTTTCAATTCTTTATCTTTTTATCTTGTGTATCATCTTATTTAAGATACTTGAATTGTGATTTTGTTACTAAATCTTACTCTACTTTAGGATAGATATTTCTTAAATGTTATTGAAATTAAGGGTAGTTAAATGAGCTTAAATTAAAAAATCTTAAGTTGCAAGTGGTATAGGACTGTTCCTTCTTGGTGGTTATTATTCAGTTTTTTGTAATGAATATCCATCTATGAATTGTCTCCTATTGCTGAAGCATCCATCATTGGACCTAGACTGAGGTTACACCCATTGGGTTCAACTATAGTCACAATGACAGAACATATCAAGGAACATATTCATCCCTTTAACTCCACATTCTTTACCTCTATCTCTTTCTTCATCTTCCATTTCTATTGATGGATCATTAGCAAGGCTAACGCCTATGGCTCAGAATATAAAACAAAATATAGATATAATGGGAAATTTAGATTGATCATTCTACACCCATGGCCTATAAGCCAGTGCCAAACTCAATGAACTATTTGAGGGAATAAACAAAACTCAGATTTATTCACACTTTCTGGACATCTAACAGGACTTTCATGCATCCCTACTAGAGGATTCACATAAATGTATTGCATAATTCATTATTTTTTGTGAGGTCTAGTGGTTTGGGGAATGTTTCACTAGATACACCAGGAATTCATTAACATGAGAGTTTTTACTATAAATATAAATCATAGAATGAAAAAGTAGATTGTTAAACTAACTCAAGATTTCAATGCATGGGAAAAGTAGGCTCATTATTGAAGAAGATTTACTAAATGGGAGTATGAATGCATTGGTAAAACGATTCATCATTTGAGACAAGGATAAAAAGAAATACTTACGAGTCATGAGAAAAAAATTATAGACTTTACTAGACATGTGAACACCACGGAGTTTCTGATCGTGTGGGATTCTTAATTTTTTCATGTTATTTTAAGCTCTAAATATTTTTTTTATTTTTTGAATGAAGTTATGATTTCCACATATTTAACATTATGCATATCTGTGAAGTTAAAATTTATAAATAAAATAATTCTTAAATCCATAATATATAGTTTTTTATTTTTGGGGTTTATTATACTTTCATGAGAAACATATGATATTATATTTTTTCCCAATTTTGTTTATTGTTATTGATTTGTTTGAATTTAAAACTATAATGAAAGTAAGTTTTAAAGTCAGAATACATATTTATTATTTTATGAAATGAAAATTTATTTTATTTAATCCGCTATGTTTCGTCTCACAATCCAAAGGATTTTTAATGGCAGAAAATCGAGAGAAAATAGGATATTTGTATTGACACCTTGTAGGTGTCTGATAGAATGCTTCAATGAGCTAGCAGGATAAAAATGGGATGATATCAATCTAAACAGATGATTTGGGTCATCAGTATAAAATTCATCTTTACAAATGTCATTACATGTGGTTTCTACGACATGGTTATGATTAGGTACCAAGGGGGGCGAGCTCTGGAGGGAGGGGAGAGACCTCACCCCACGTTGACCTCAGGTAGATTGGGGGGCAAAGGGATATGAGATGTTTCTTGTTGCAGGTAGCCTGAGCGTATGTGGGGCTGAAGGACATCCTAATTAGGCCTTTGCAGGTAGGCCATGTTCCAACTTGCGGGCTCCATGATTAGGAGTCATCCATTATTTGGACACCTTTTTGGGTGGGCACCAACTTGAACCCATGAGTGAGATTTTGAGCCCAATCTCTCATTGGCGATAAACCAATATATGTAAGAAAATATGAATATGAACTAGATATCTGATGTAGCCCAGGCTGCGTCAATATCTAATGAATTCAACTTAGAAACCAACCTAAAATACCCTGATTCAGGTGGTTGGAGCTTGGAGGCATCAATCACCACTTCCTAGCTTTGGTGTGTGTATCCTTCAACTTTCCTCTGTGCTGGTGCAGATCCGGGTGGTCCAAACCTCCTTCGTTGTTGTTCTAGGAACTATGAGCAGTCAGAGTAGTGTCACACCCCTCCTCAAGCTCTCACCGCCACTGGAAGGGTCCTCTACCATCACTTAAAATCTCGATTGAAGGATGATAAAAATTAAGGCTATGGTGCTCCTTTTAAGGCGTGGGAAGGATCTCCTAGGGATGTAGATAACATGGACTGGCCATGGGGTCCTCCTAGGCCATTCGATCACCTGTGGTGGTCCCCCTTAGCTGGAAACTGCCATTTGCTCAGAGTAGGATGATGAGCAAGGGCGGTGATAAACCAAACTGCCCCTGCCATTGGCTGTCATGTGATAAAGAGTGAACGGCTGTGATTAAATTGTATCAGTGGATAATCTTTGAATTTGGTATACCCCCAAGCCACGTCAATCCTCATCACGTCTTGTTGTCCCCATCAGCCCTTTCGGAAAATCTGATTCACTCGTCACGTCCCTGTCAGCTCCTCTTGAAATTTCTATAAAATCTTAGAAGTAGATGTGTAGTAAATAAGTTTCATTTATTTTAGCATGAAAAATTTATTTTCCATGCAGGAGATACCCCAAAATCCTGACACGCATGTGCAAAGTCAGGAGAAGATTGTTCGCTTGCTTTCTATTACATATAAGAGAAAGTGTTAACATCATTGAAAACTTATTCCAAAAAAATTATGATTGGAGGGATACAAACTCTCTTATTAGAGCTCCAAAAATGATATGGATCAGTCACACAACATCATGACATATTAGAAGATATGATATTTAACATCCATAAATATTTCCTCTTTGTTGAATTTGTTGTTACCTGCATAAAAGTTACTTAGGATCTCAATTAATATCCAATCATATCATGCGGACCATTACATTTCCCCACCATTACCATATCTGATTGGTAAAAAATCAGGATGATATTGGTATATAAAATGGAAGGGATAGGGAAACTATGACAAGGCTGATGAAATACCCAAAATGTATCCAAGGATGTAGGGTACCATAGATTAAGTGAATTTAGATATGGATGTTTAAATAAATAAAAGCTGTCATGATAAGTCCAAATTTGGGATTAAAAGGTGACATGCTAAGTCAATCTTAGGCACCTAATTCTGTAATAATAATATTATTATTTTTACAATATAGGAATTATATGTTATGCAAGGGAGTTTAGAAAACAAACTTGTACACTATTTGTTTTATAGGATTTTATTATTTTTAAGGAACTTAATAAAATTAAATTAAAATGAAATAGGATAATAACGAATAATATTTATTTTAGGTATTTTATTTTAAATTTATAATTTTTGATGTATCAAGTATAACTTTTGCGTGGAAATTCAAACTATTCTTGATTGGTTCACTGCTGCAGTTCAACAGCGAATTGCCTTCTCCTGGAGTATTTGGCAAATTTTGAGCAGGAATTTGTTAAGCCTAAATATGTTGTGCTTAATTTGCATTAATAATGTCATTAGGATTAAGACATAAAAATAATATTTTTAGGAATTATAGGATGAAAAAGGGTTGGGCAACAAGGAATCAGTAATCCAACAAATATCTTTTTTTTAACAGATGAAAGAAAAGAGAGAATGAAACAAATATTTACATCATTTTAATGTTTCGAAGCTAATATGGATTTTATATGTGTTAATTTTCTTTCAGAAAAATATTATATGAAAATTTAATAGCTTTTGTAATTTTATTTTAATTTTTCTTGAAAATTCTGGAACAAGTTCTGATCAATCTAGAGATAAACTGCAGAATGGAAATTGGTGCAATGGAGTTAGAGTAAAATTTCAAAGTGATCATTCTGAAATTTAAATAAAAAATAAGAATTAAATTCTAAATTCAGAGAGAGAAATATGGAAAGCAATCTATAGCAAGAAATTAGAGAAATATTTGAGAAAATTGGTTTCCCAGCCGAATTTATAATGGATCCATGTATGTAAAATAATGCTGCAGTTGAGGAAACTGTTATTATAATTTTATTTTTTTATCATGATTTTAAATGTTGTATGATGAGCATAATTATAAAGAATACTCCCAAGGCCCTTCCATGATGCCTAGGCCTTGGACTTTTGGTGGCATTCAAGAAATAAATCAACACATTAAGAAAAAAGTTAAAATTTGAGTCCAAGATGCAAGTAAATTTTGGTTAAGAAGCAATTGTGTGCTTCCTGACCAACTATGGTTGGTGCAAGTATCTAAGGTATTTTTCATTATGTTACCAGTATTTTATAGCAATCAAGCCATATGGACATGTAGAGGGTCAAAAGGCTCGCCTACCCTCAACATTAGAGCCTGATCCGAACCATTTGATCTCCAAATATCTTGATTTGAAATTAGATTAATTTCGGCGGCTGGATCATATTGATTTCTTCTTCATGTGTGGGATAACCTGATAAAGATTCCTAATGAGATAAAATCAATATTATTACTTAAGTCAGTAGATATTAGAATTTTTATCAATTTCAGGCAAACATCACTTGATGCACATTTTGGGGGTTTTTCAAACTAACCCTGTTTGACTTCTATGTCAAGTATTAATTATTAGTGATGAATATTTTCATGTCTAATGGATACTTTTAAAGCTATTTCTTTAGGCTATTGATATTCTTAATTTTAGGGTTAAAATTCTTCATTGGTGATTGAGATTATTCAATAAAAATATATGTTTAACCGTACTTAAAAATATGTAGTTAGTGATGAGTACGGATCGTCTCCATAGGGAAAGATGATTGATGAATTACGGTCATATACTAGTGATGATCAATGAGAGGATGATGAAAAGAATATTCGAGTACATGAGCTAGTGATATCAATTAAAAATACATAAGTTATAAGTTAATTTAATTTAAAGAGAAAAGTAAGTGCACATGACAGACATGAAGATGGATGATGGTATGAACTACGATAGTGATTGGATGTGGAGTAGTACGGTGGCGAGGATGAAAAGACGGGAAAAGAGAGTAAAATGAGAGTGGAAGTATGATTATAAACCCTAATTATTTTAACTATAGTGATGGAAAAGAGACAACGTAAAAGTCGAAGACACTTACCTTAGATCCTTACGTTCCTCCAAGATCACGATGATTTACGAGTGCCAGTAAGCTCCCCCTATTTTCAAATGCTTCTTCCCATATACTCAGGACACCAAGAACACTCTTGATCGATCTCAAAACTCACTATCTTTCAATCAGCCCACAAAAGTAGGAAGCAAGTTCAAGATGAATTTCACAATGATCCAGGACTCCATTTATAGATCAAATGTATGGATAGAAAGAGGAAGGGAAGACAAAGCAACACTGAAAATTTCAGCTCAATTGGCATTGTAGACCAGAAGTTATGGCCGTTTGAAGTTGGAGCAATCCTAGCCCTTATTTTTTCTCTCCTCATCAGCGTCCTCGTTTTTCGTGCAGGGTAAGAAGTCAAAGCACCTTATATTATGTGCTTTTTGGTCTTCTGCGTTGATAAGCCAAAAATAGGGATAAATTTTATGCAATTTTAAACCCTTGTCGCTGTCAATTTTAGCTTATATAATAAAATTTATAACAACTCTACTTAAGATGTGTAGTGATAAGTACAAGTGTCATCCAAGGGAAGCTAGTAAGGAATCCAATTGATGTTCTTCTTGAATAGTTTGAACCTAATTGGGGTTAATTTAATGTTCAATAGAGATTAAATCCACCTAATTAGATGAGAGATTTCGAAAGGGGGGTAGAAGAGATGAGAGGAGTAGATGAAATAAGGGGCTCTAAGTTGAATTAATTGATCCAATTGAAAGGATCAAAGAGTTAAATTAGAGAGATTAAGAAGAAAATTTAGAAGTGTTTTGGTTGGTTCTTTAGGTTTGACAATTCAGTAATAACTACTCTGTTGGATAATGAAATGGAAAATTTAACATCCTAGAATGTTAACCCTTTTTATAAGTTTTTTCATAGTTTTCTTTTATATGCACTTGAAATAGCTAGGAAATCTCTCAATTTCCCCTCTAAATCCTAGTCAGGGCTTGTACATTCCACTCAAGCCAAGCGATTTAGAAGTTCAGACAGGGATCAAGAAGAAAGATTTAGAAATTCAACTAACAACATCCAAAATACACCAAAAGTTCAAATACAAAGAAGGAAAAAGTACCAAATAGGTTGATCCAAGCTGGAGCTCCTCTCTGTTTTGCAGCTGTGATAGAGCACCATCAAGAATGATCCCCTCCTCTCGAAATTCGGCTTTTATACCTACGTAAAATGGTAAAATTACCATTTTACCCCTAATTAGAAATTAATTTTTATCTATCAATTTAGGCTTGATTCGATAATCATCTCAATCAGACTTTTGGATCAAAAGTTATGAATAAATGAATTTAAACCAATATTACCCATTGGATTTAAACCATTTATTTATAATTTTTTTCTTTTAACCACTTGTTGAGGTGTCGTCCTCTCATTGGCGGTGACCTTTTAACTTCTTCAGCCTGGTGCATTCTCGTTGCACCATGTACCCCCTGGCGAAAATAAAAAAGAAAGAGAAAAGGTGAGTAAATTCAGGGCTGTAAATTTTGGCGTTTGTTCGCTGCGATATCCACTTGCAGCTCGCCACATCACCGCCTGTGCGTGCGCTTTGTATGCACCACACGGGCGGTAAACTTACCGCCCAGTGGCCACTATCACTACCCGCCGTCGGATTCTCATCCGACGGCTGTGATGAGGCCACGTCGTCGTCAACGAGGGTCATCCTGTCATTTTACATATCAGTCCTTTTTAAAACATAAAATTGCCGCCCGACGCCGCCCAAAAATAATTGTGTATATACCCCTTGCGCATTCTCTCTCCTCTGGTTTTTCCTAAAACATTAAAACAAATATTAAATAATTGCAATAAAACCCTAGAATAATTTAAATGGTATCTTTACACCTGCAACCACAACTGAGAGCTGTTTTTGAGGGCATCATTGCAATAAAAAATTACGAAAAGCCCTTCAAAGATAAAAAATAATCTTAATACTCATTTTTTCCTTATAAATAAACCTTTTTTTCTTTAAAAAATGCATTTCTTCCTCAAATAAATCTCAGAAAAATCCTAGAAAATCCTAAAAAATCCTACAAAATTCTAGAAAATTCTAGAAAATTCACTGATTCATCCCGGTACTAATAAATCTCAAAATTAAATATTAAAATTTCCATTTTCATCCAAAAATAATTATTTCAAGCTCAAATAAATCCCTTAAAATTCATAGAATTAATAAAAAATTAGGGAAAAATCAGAAATCACTTGAAAACAGTATTTTCATGTAAATAGATGATAACAAATCCATTTTAAGCTCTTTAAATGCATAAAATTGTGCTAATAACATGAAATAAAGACCGAAGTTAGGGTGTTATCATGCGCCCGTTTGTCTTTTTCCATGCACGTGCTAGAGAGGAGAGAAAAGGACAAAGAAAGAGAAAAAAGAAAGAAAAAAGCTGAAAAAGGAGTTTCTTTTTGGGCTGATGTGGTGGCGCATCAGCACGCACCGCATCATCCTTTCTCTCTCTCTCTCCCTCTCTCCTTTCTTCTTCTTTTCTCTTTTTATTATTATTATTTTCAATCGTGTGGACGTGATTGCGCCATGTCACCCCTACGCCAACTAAAATAAGAGAATCATTTAATAATGACAGCAATCATCGCTTCGCAAATTGCAAAGCGATGATTGCCTTGTTAATGATTGGGTGCTGCCAATCATTAACTCAACTAATGATTGGCTGGCGCCAATCTTCATATAATGACCTGATTCGTCGCTGTTCGACAAATTAAATGGAGACACGTGGCGGCACAAAATAAAATAAAAAACTAAAAAACATTTATATAAATAAAATATGAGTCCAAAAATATATATATAACTATATACGTCGACCAGATGGTCAATATTGACCGAGCCGACTCGGTCAATATTGATCAAGTAGACCATGCTGACTCCGACAGCACGCACCGTGAGGACTTGGTTGGCCCCGTGCTCAACCGTGCCCACGTGACTCCCTTGACCGACATTGACCAAGGTGACCCCCTGGTCAAAGTTGACCAAGTTGACCAATTGGTCAACTCTAGACCAGTGTTGCCCAATGTCCCCAAGGACAAGTCCCACTCCTCCCAGACTACCCCCGGCGTCAACCTTGTGCATATTGACCACTTGGTCAACACTGCACAGATTGACCCATTGGAGTCAACTAGAGTCACTTTGACTGACTTGGTCAACTCTGAACAAGTCAAAAAAAGTGACTCGAAAGAAATGAACCGACATAACATGGGATCTCGTGACCACCCCACCCCCACTAATGAGGTCCCCCACACGCAGGTCGTAACAACCTCAACGATGACGTGGGCATCGAGAGTGGCGGGCGCCACTACTACACAACCTACTACACTTCCCAAGCCCACCCTCCCCCCTCTTTATGACGATACGATCCCCCCGAGAGGCTACATTGACTCTGATGGTGTACGCTTAGTTACCTTCTCTAAGGAGGAGGTAACGCGAATGGCCGCGCCATTCGCTTATACATTGATCGGGCGGTTCACTACGAAACGCCCGCTCATAGATGATATCATGCGAGTCTATTTAGCACCAGGGCATTTTCAGGGTCAGGTGGTCATTGGAGCACGGAACCACAAGAGCGTCTTTATTCGGTTCCAGCTTGAGGCGGATTTTAGGAAAGCATGGAGCCGCACTACATGGACAGTCAATGACTCCACGATGCACACCTACAGATGGACAACAGAGCAGACAGGGCGCTCACATGAACATTTCCCCCACTCAGTCCCAGTATAGATCGGATTTCCTGGCCTACGTCCTCACTTATTCACACCCTCTGCCTTGGAGTCTCTCGCTAGTGCGGTAGGCACTTTTATACGAGTGGACAAGGACGTCCACCTCTTCAGTCGTCCGGGCTATGCGAGAGTATGCGTTGAGATCGACTTACTCTCCCCCATACATCGCATGATACTCATCCGTAATGGGGACGAAATGATCAGTCAACCTATTGTCTACGAAAACCCCCCGCGATTTTGTACGCACTGCAGCGTATTAGGCCATACTCTTCAGACATGCCGCCAGAAGGCAACGCAGGCTCCTTCGGCCACAGAGGAGGAATACCTCCCACCTATGGATTATAACAACTACATTGTCACCACTAGCCCTACCAACCAAGGGCGACGTTCTTACAGGAAACCACCATTAGCCCCACACCCTGTAGTGACATCGGCGCATCCCTCCGTAGTATCTCCTCCCCCCCTCGAGCTACTACGACAGCTCAGCCCCAAGTGGCTAAAGCTGCCGCTCCGACTTCCCAGTGGGTGAAGAAGGGCGCTGCGAAGCACCCCAAAACCCCACAACGGGCCAGAGATGTCCCTTCTCGTAAGGGAAAAGAGGTTAGTTCCACACCATTGACCTCGAACACTTTTGCCCTTGTGGATGTACTCGAGGAGCCTCATACTAGGGACCTTATGACGGATGGACGTACCTCTCCCCCTGCCTGTCCTACCACTTCTCCTAGATCTACCACCGACCTTTCCACGTCCCTCCCTAGTATATCCTCCCAGGTTTCTCCTACCGCTTCGCCTCGCCACTCTTCCCCTCGGCCTACCTCTTCGTGTCCCTTGCCCCCTTCTCCACGTCACTCACTCCCCCGCGCCACACCCCTCGTCCACTCTACATCTCCCCCCTCTCAGTCCTCTCCACTCGCCCCATCACCTTCTCCACCTCCTCCCTCTCTCCCACCCCCCGATTCACCCCCTACTTCCCCCCCGCCCCCCCATGATCCTTCAGCACCGCCTGATGACCCACCTCCCCCCACTCCCACCCACTCACCCCATCCCCCCGCTCACACACACCCACCTCTTGATTCCATACCCATCCCCACCTCCTCCCACATACCCCCCTCGCATCACCCATCTTTACCCTCAGAACAGATGGAGAGCTTGACAAATTGTCAAGCCACTCTCACTAGTTCGGAGGACAAGTACAGCGAGACAAGTGGTCGGGATTCCACCGAAGAGGAGGACGGGGAATCCCTCTCGGAGGAATCGGATATGGGTTCACCTCCTACCCGCACATCGCCGGATGCATCATCTCCTTCACGTCAGACGTACAACACCCGCCTCGGTGCGCCACGCGAGCCGATAGACTTATGATACCAGCCTCGTTTGGAATTGTAGAGGGATTGGTAACCCTCTCACCCAAACTCACTTACTCTCTCTTATTCATAAGCACATCTTAGGCATAGTGGGGCTGCTCGAGCCGATGATTACATCGGACCAGTCCCAATTCATCGCGAGGAAGCTCGGGATGGATCATGTCTATTGCCATCCATCGAATAAGCTTTGGCTTTTCTGGAAGCAAGGCTTTTCGATTGCATTCTTGGCTGAAGGGACACAGTATGTCACCTTTGACGTGCTGCATCCCCCAAAGCCCTACCTATTTACCATTGTGTATGCTCCGCATAGACACACCGAGCAGGAGGCCCTCTGGGAGGAACTCGCTCACCATATCCACTCTCACTCGCATCTAGTTGATCTACCTTGGCTTATAGCCGGAGATTTCAACTGCATACGGGACGCTAGTGAGCGCCAAGGGGGCTGCCCTCCACGGCTGCGCTCTATGCATGCTTTCAATGACTTTATACACGACACTTCCTTAGTGGAACCGCCGACCATAGGAGAGAAGTGGACGTGGTGCAATGAACGTCAAGTGGATGCGTGTATATACGAACGGCTTGACCGCTGTTTTACTAATAGTACCGCATTGATGCATTGCAACCGCACGGTGGAGATCCTCCTGAGACTTTATTCGGACCATACACCGATCCTCCTTGTTACAGACTCGAGTCATCGAGTCGGTAGACCACCATTTCGATTCCAGACTATGTGGTTGGAACATAGTGATTTCCAGAGCTACGTATGTAGTCATTGGCACGGATCGATCTCTACATCTCCTATGGAGAACTTCAGTTATCAGCTCAGGAACCTCAATCTCCACCTCAAATGGTGGAATCGTCATGTCTTTGGAGACGTCCACTCACCCGTTGAGGAACTTAAAAAGAAACTGGTCGATGTTGCCTGACACCTACAGGAGTGCTGGACAGATGACATGGGAGACTATCAGCTCCGTCTCAGAGAGCAGCTGGAGGATGCCACACGACGTCAGGAGATTTTTTATCTCCATAAATCACGTATCCAATGGCTGCGAGAGGGCGATAGGAACACGCGTTTCTTTCACGCTTCGATCCGCCACAGAGCACGATCGAACTATACGACCCTACTCGAGACGCATGACCAGGACCTTGATCAGCTAGCAGGCGTAGGGGTGGAGTATTATCACTCCCTCCTCTCCTCGCAGCCCATTGTTATGAGCGAGGCCATTCTCTCCTCCATCCCCTCCTTGGTGACAGACCAAGAGAATGCACTTTTGCTTGCCCCCCCGACGCGACCGGAGATCAAAGAGATAGTCTTTTCCTTGGGCCGTAACAAAGCCCCAGGACCGGATGGATTCACGGCCGAATTCTATATAGCATGCTGGGATGTTGTCGGCACTGACTTGGTACTAACTATCAAGGAGGCGTTCCAACGAAAAGTCTTTGCAAGGAGTTGGAAATCCACTTTTTTGGCGCTCATTCCAAAAGTGGATACCCCAACTTCCTTCCGTGACTTTCGTCCGATCAGTCTTTGTAATGTGTGCTATAAAGTCGCATCAAAGATCATTACAAACCGACTTGGATGCTTCCTTGATAGACTTATCTCGCCTGAACAATGTGGCTTTGTCAAGGGTCGACAGATCAATGACAGCATCACACTAGTACACGAGCTAGCCCAGTCGATAGACACTCGTATTCCGGGCTCCAATGTCATCATCAAGCTTGATATGGAGAAGGCCTTTGATCGAGTTGAGTAGAAATTCCTCCTCGAAGTGTTACGGCGCTTCGGATTCACGGATGCATTCATCGCACTTGTTGATGCTTGCATTAGGGAGAATCACTTCTCCCTCTTGATGGATGGAAATTCTACTAGCTTTTTCACGGCTACGCGGGGACTCCGGCAGGGTGACCCCATTTCACCTACCCTCTTTATATTGATGGAGGAGGCCTTTAGCCGATAGCTCACACGGGCGATCAATCAGTGGGATACTTCACGAAGAGGGGCTGCCCGATTCTTTCGCACTCCTTATTTGCTGATGATGCCATCTTATTTCTTAATGGATCTAAAAAGTCCATTAAGGAATTTATGAGTGTCCTTACAGTGTACGAGCAAGCATCCGGCCAGCTCGTCAATGCTTCAAAGAGCAGCTTCATTGTGGGCCCCTCCACCACTATGAGGCGCTCGGAGATCATCCAGCATTTCACACCATACTCACGAGGACAACTTTCGTTTGACTACCTTGGATGCCCTATCTTTCTCGGCCCTACTTGACATCATTACTTTGATGCCGTGCTAGGCAAACTGAGAAAGAAATTGGAGGGATGGAAACTTCGTTTCCTATCCCCAGGAGGGCGCATCCAACTCATCCGACACGTCCTAATGAGTATCCCACTACATACCTTGGCGGTACATTCCCTGTCTCTTACGGTTCTCCGCTCTGTGGAACGCCTATGCGCGCGCTTCTTATGGTCTGGCCACCTTGAGGGAGAGAGGCGTCATCATTGGGTTTCTTGGGAGAAAGTGTGTCAACCGACGGATGAGGGGGGTCTAGGGATCAGACGCCTCTCGGACGTCCAAGACATGCTTCAAAAGAAACTTGTTTGGCGCATGCGAACCACTCACTCCCCATTGGGGACTTTTATTCTAGCCAAATATGGTGAATGGGCCCGGCGCGAGTCTGATATTAAAGGCTCCAAGAGGTGGCGGACGTGGCAGCGTCACTGGCTCGAGATGATTCATGTGACCCGTTGGCAAATCGGGCAAGGAGACATTAGCGCGTGGTATGATATTTGGCACGCCGACGCGCCACTTGCTTTCCATCCTCAGTTTGTACCACACCACGTGCACCTCACTGTAGCCCAGTTGCTTAGAAGCAACACACCCCACCTCTGGGAGCAGCACGGTCTCCCTTGGACACCTTCCTCGAGGTCCAGACAACGCCCCTCGACTCTCATTCTGATGATGCTATCTGGACTCTCACACCCCATGGGACCTACACGTGTCGCTCCTCTTGGGAGCATTACAGCGAGAAATTCCCCCCACAGGCCTGGGGTTCGCGCATCTGGCATTCAGCGATTCACACGTGAGTCTCCTTTTTCTTTTGGAGACTCATACACCGAGGCCTCCCGATGGATGATCGCGTGACTCGCATAGGCTATTCCCTTAGTTCACAGTGCCATTGCTGTCCCACCCACCCTCACGCGGAGACGGTTGACCACCTCTTCTTCCACAGTGAGACAACAGTGGCATGCTGGCGTCTCATTACCGATCGCCTTCGACCTCTTACCCCGTCTTATGGTGTTGGCAAGTTTATCCTCTCGCCAACTCGCTCTGTACGGAGCCCCATCCTCCCCATCACCATAGCTTACCTGCTATGGGAGATTTGGAAAGGGCGAAATTCCTCTCGTTTTGCAGGTACACCCATGCGTGCAGCGGACATCATGAGACGAGTTCAGTAGTGGCTTCGGCGGATTCATCCTCTTCTGCCCCCCCGAGTCGGCCGATCAGAGTTCGCGTGTAGGCTCCTCCGCTCCATTGGGATCTCGGTGACCCCCGCTGTGACCCGCATCCAGTATCGAGTTATCCATTGGCGTCCACCGTCCATAGGCTACCTCAAACTAAATGTAGATGGTGAGGTGAAAGGGAACCCGGGGCCCGCCGGAGGCGGAGGCATCCTCCGAGATCACACAGGGAGTTTCCTTTTTGCCTTCTCTTCCTTTTATGGTGTACAAACTAATACGGTAGCCGAGGCTATGGCGATACGTGACGGTCTCCTACTCTGTGAGGAACGGAACATTCATAATATCGTCGTGGAATCGGACTCACAGCTATTAGTTGATATGTTTCGTACAGGCACATGCTCTCAGTGGCGACTACATCGAGCGTGGAGAGACATCACGCGGTGCCGCTCGCGTATCGCGTGCTTTCGTCATCAGCTGAGAGAGGGCAACCAAACAGCTGATGCCCTCGCCAACCATGCGGTACAAGCTTGCACCCCCACTTCACTTTTCTATTCTTGGCAGGAGCTTCCACCCATGGCCCGAGGATGCCATCGGCTCGATCGTCTTGGCCTGCCCTCCCTCCGCACACGCCGCCTCTGCGTGAGGACAGGCCCGCGAGATTGGAGGATTGCCTGGAGCGCTGGCATACGAGGCATGGACCACGCCTGCCCCGACTAGAGCGTCACTGCGCACTACTTCCAGCACACATGACGACGGCAAAGAGCCACCCCCACTAGAGCGCCGCCAAGCGCTACAACAACCTCGTGCAGCCGCCCTAGAGAGACGCCGACGTACACTCTTCCCCTAGCGTCCGTGAGGTACCACCTATGTATCTTTTCTTTTCCCTAACTATGGGCGTGGACGAGTGGGATCCGCGTGTAATTGGGATATATATACTCGATCCACGCCCACAAACATTGAAAAACACTACACTTTATAAATAAAATCTCCCTGGGCGGCATCTAGGGCACGGCTGGATCGGACTACATGCACAACCCTAGGGTTGGCCGTACCCGGCACCGTGATTTTTGCTATATATATATATATATATATATTGACTCCAAAAAATCATATCTTTCCAATTTTAATGTCGGAAAATTCCAGAAAAATCATATTCTGTCTCAACAGTTATATTCTTTTAGAATCTATTGTTAGAAAAATCCTAGAAAAATAAAAAAATCAGAAATTCATTCTAAAAATAGATTTAATCATTTTAAGCTTGATAACATGCAAATATGAGTAATTTAATGCAGATAAATATGTATATATGGTCATATAAGGTACTAAAAATGCATGTTATCAGCTATTGAGTCAACCTGGTTTAAAAAGTATTTCTAAGTGTTCTTCCATTGCTCATCCTTTTGTTGCAGAGAAATTGCATGATATTGCGGAGATATAGAGATACAAGTTTACGAAGAGACATTTGGTGGCTCATGACACTATTAATCCACCATTTAAAGTTTCATCATCATCTCCATTCATTTCCCCAAAATATCCTTTATTTTGAATCTCTTGACTATTGTTGAGGTTTTTGTGTTTTAATGTACACTAAATTACATTAACATCATGAATTTATAATTAAGAAACTAATTTATAATTAGAGCTTAAAATATTTTAAGATTATGTTTTTTAAATGTGTTAAAACTATAAAATAAACTAGAATAATCATAAAGTACTTGGGAGGATGAAAAATGTTTTTTAAAGTTTCTCAAAATAGTTTTAAAGTATTAAAATTTTATTTTAATACTTTAAAATATTTTAAAAGGTCATTTCATATTTAACGTATGTTGAAATTATTTTCAGAAGCCTTAGAAAAATTTTTAAATGCTTTAAAAATATTATAAACATTTTTCTGAATTTTTTAAACAATTAAAAGTATTTTAAATAGTGCAAAATTGACTCCTAAATAAATTTCTGGCATTTTAGTTCATTTAAGAAGGGCCCAATAAGGCCTAAATGGGCGGAGCCCATTAGTTTAGTATGACTCGACGGCGGATTTAACCAGTTAAATCCGAGGTTGGGTCCGCTACTAAAGTTTGAATTAAAAATACATATATATATATGGGGAGAACGAGATTTGAACCCAAGACCTCCGTCTCAGTAATGAAGCGATTTACCACTGCGCCAGAAGTCATCTCTTAGTGTAGAAATAAATTATTTATATATAATGTACTTTGGACCCGAAAAATCGAATTAGGAAATTCGATTTATTCCAAAGGTCGGGTCCGATGGTTGACTTTCCAAAATCATTTCTTATTTCTAAAAATCGTATTTTTTCCGACTTTTGAAATTCCTATATTAAACCTAACTACTTTAATTAGCATTAATTACTATAATTAATTTTTTAATTAAGGAAACTTTCTATAAAACTTTGAAAAAATCATAAAAAATTAATTACAGCTCCTTTTGAGCTCAAATTTTTTTTGAAATTCTCAGAAAATTACAATCTACCCCTCTACCCTTATAAATACCCCTTCAGAGAAAGGGTTGAGGCATTCTCTTTGAAAACCATCTCTCTTGAGCTCTTTGTGTGTGAAGAAAGTGCTCCTCTTTGTGAAGTTATTCCCCTGCAATTGGTGTGGCTGTGCTTCTCTACTCATAAGGGAAGTTTTTCATTTTGATCATTCACTCATTTAGTGAAAAGGTTGATAGATTCCTTCACAATCATAGTCTTAGTGGTGATTTTTCATATAGTATTGTGAAGGATAGTGGAATTTTGATCTTGATCTTTTGAAAGAAATATTTGAAGTTGATTTCTATGATCTGAGAGAGATTTTTGATAGTAATTTGATCTGAGATTGAAAGAAGATTTGATTCTTGTGCTTGTGATATTATCATATACTCATCCATCATTGAGTGCGGTGATTGACTGTTGAATCAGTCACGGGGAGTGGCATTGTTTTCCTTTTTACTAATCTGAGCAGGTGAAGAAGATTCAGAAGGCGCGGAGGTGACGTGGGTGGCATCAAGGACGTGACGGTGACGAGAGAAGTAGGCGTACGAGGAAGTGCTCGTGACGGTCTACCCGAAGGCGTTCGGGGTTGAAGCTCGTGCACCAAGGAACGAGAAGTGCCACCGGAAGACTCCTCAGCAACTCCGTAAGTTGGGTGAGGGTACCTTACAAGGGAGGATCCTTGATAAGGATATCCTGAGTCCTAGTTTGGACTCGAAGGGGGACCTTGGATTGACTCGATCACTTAGTGGATCGAGGAACCAAGTAAACTTGGTGCCTTAGAGAAAGGAGGTGAGAGTTAAAACAAGGAATCATTAAAAGGTATTTAGATAATATAAAATCAGAAAAGCTAATTTACCCCCCCTCTTAGCTTCCAACAACTATTAATCCACCAATTTTGTACCATTTGACTGATCTATAATCAAAATATTTTCCCACAAACCCTACTCATTATCCCTAGATTCTAAACATAAAATTTAAGAAAAGTTTTTTCATTGCACTTTGTCCTGTATCATTATAAGAACTTTCCAAAATTTTTTCTAAATCAGAATTTCTCTGAGTGATTTAACCAATGCCGATCCCCTTGACCTGGTACTGTTTACGAAAAGTCTGCTTTTGCCACAACCAACTTCTAATGCTGACCACCCAAAAAGTACCTTTTGATCTTTAGATAGATTTGACGCATGTCAAAATTATGTGGTTAATACCATGTTATGTTTTATATCTAAAGTCATATCAAATGTATGAAATTTAGGGTGCAATTTTCAAATTGTCATGTCAGCAGCTCAAGAACCTGATACCCCTAGATCTATCATGAAGGGCATACCTTCTAATGATTTCAGGCTTGAATTGAATAGTATAGATTTCACATTGAAATATGAATGTGTCGGTCAGCATCTAGACCTAACATATAATCATTCAATCTGATTGAAGAGAAGAGCAAAGGCGTCAAATGCTCGATATGGTGTGGACATGGTGAGAGGCAACTTTTTATTCCTTTGAAGATTTTCAATGGCATGAATCATCTATCATATGCATTCACAATAATTTTCTTTGGGACAAAATTAGACTTATAAGGTAAAACTAGACTAGAATAGGAGGGCCGTGGATATAGAGAAGTATTGTGTGGTGTTGGGTTCTACTAGCCTTGATTTGGATGAAAACTTGGGACGATTAGAAGTGGAAGCCTTTGAACAAAATTGAGACAACATCATTAAATCAATGAATCAAATTACATGTGCACAAGTTGAGTTTCTCATATGTGAAACCTCTTGACGTATCTACGTGGTCCATGGCATGTTGAATCTCCTCCCTCACTATGAAGAGCTCTGTCCACACTCCATCGTTGTTCTTATGTCGTCCCAATTGCATTGGGAATGGAGAGGAGATAATGGGAGAAGGGAAGATGGAGGAGAGTCATGAATACTTTTGGCCTGGGAGAATTTCATTCAGGGCCTTTCCCTATATATACTAAGTGGGTACTTTTCATCAAAACCTTACACTTTACGTATATCTTTCGAGGTCTGAAGACTATTTGCATGTGACCCTTTATTGGCCTTTCAAATTAATTAAATATAGATTTGTTTATGTCCTATTGATTTAACCCAACTGCTAGGCTGAGTCTCTAGGCCCTACGTTGCTAAGCTACACATTGTGATCTAGAAGATAAAAATGAGTGTGTATCGACTCACTCATAGATCCAATTTGTCATTGGTTATTGTGTACTTATGGACCCTCATCCCCTTGAAACTCCAAGGGTGACTTTGGGTATGGTCAATTGTGAAACCCTAATTGGTCATCTGACTTAGTACTGTTTGTAAATCATCCAAGAACTGTTATCTAATATTTCACTACCCTAGCCAAGGACTTCATCACATCATCTTCTTTGAGATGTTACCACTTCTCCAGAAGGTAGATGATCCTATATTGACCACTCGACCATCTTCATAAACTTCTTGATGCACCCAAACTAAGACTGTTTAGAATCCCATGATGGGGAGCTTGTATGTCATAGACATAGTAAATTGTAAATCCCATAAGCTAGCTTTGGTGTCTCAAGTATGAGGACCACTTACACGATTGTAATGTGAAACAACCAAATCAATTCAGTGACCTATTTCCACTAAAGAGCACCCACTATATATCCTATCCCCAAACTAATGGCTATGGGACGTGCCATACTCATCATATGATTGAGACTATATACTGTTATTCTATGCCGATACTTTGATGTCCTTCTCGAGTATCCTTTGAATAGTAATATTTAAATATTTGAGATATCCTTATTATGATCTTCCTTATCCTGATCATGGATTCATGGATTTCATTATATGAATCACATGTATATTATAATGAATACATTATAGGTATGAGCATAGAATGAGGTATGAAATGTTTGATTGGTTGCTGGACGCATATTTTCTATCATGAGGAAGACATGAAAATTTTGGTGTGTACCTGATGAAAATGAAAAAGGATGGATTTAGAGATACCGGTAGACATACACATATAAATTCAAATAAAATTGATAGTATCAATTGGGGGAAAGGTAGAAAGATGATAAATGATATGTTTGTGGTTAATCCTAATGTATGGAAAGCTGGAATGACTGTGACTGGGAATGAAAAGGGTGCATATATCTAAACTTGTATAATCACTAAGTGGTGAGAGTATGATGACTATTAAAAGTTGAATTCTGCAATAGAGAATATTCAATTTCCTTTTCCTCTTCATGAACAAGATATTAAAGTGGTTGGTTTGATAAAAATTGCTTCTGTTTTTGTGAAAAGTTTGGGTTCGATAAAATTATTACCTCCAATTTTGTGACACTTAAATTTTGATGAATTTCATTCAATAGGCATGAGTGCCAACTTATTTTGATTATGTGGTGAATTCTTAGAGGACTAAGCAAAGACTACTTTTCCGTTGAGATAAATCACAGTTCATGGTGTTGGGTTCTAGAGGCCTTGACATGGATGAATAAATGAAAACGATTCATAGCGGAAGACTTGAACGAATCGAACAACATCAACAAAAACATTAAACGAAGTACCTTTCCACAGATCGCATTCGTAATTTCTTGGATCCCGGAGTGAGATGAGTCGAGCTGCTCACGTGTGCAGCCTCTAGACATATCCACACAATCCTTGACACGTTGAATCTCCTCCTTCTCCTTGACGAGCCCCGTTCTACCTCCAACATCGTCGTTACGCCATTCCGATCGCATCGGGCATGGAGAGAGGGTATGGGGAGAGTGGAGAAGAAGGGGAAGGCCCCTGAAAAATTCTGGCCTGGGTGAATTTCGTTCAGGGTAGTTTTCATAAAACCCCCAAAACTTAAGTATATCTTCCGACGTCCAAAATACCATTTGCGTGTGACCCTCTAGGCCCATGTATCAGTCTAGTTAACGAGTCCAGCGGCCCAATAACCTTTATTGGCCTTCATAATTAATTAACTATTTCAACATATAGATCAATTAATGTCGGATCAATTTATCATCATCGATAGGTCGAGTCTGCGACACGTCGGGTGCCAAGCTACACCTCGTGTCCTAGAAGATACAAAGGAGTGTGTATTGACTCACTCATGGAACCTGTTCATCATCAGTTACCGTGTATGTATAATCCCTCATCCACTTAATGCTCCTTGGACGACTTAGGGTATGGTCAACTGTCAAACCCTAATTGGTCATCCGAGTTAGTATTGACACATTCGGAAATCATTAGGGAACTCTTCTCTGATATACCGAGGGTGGACGATCCCATCTTGACCACTCATCGCCTTCATGAACTTCTTGATGCACTCGAACTAAGACCGTTTAGAACCCCATGATTAGAGAGTTGTTGGCCATAATCAAAGTACAACCATTCATCCACAAGATGTCTTTGGTGTCTCGGGTCTAAGGACCACTTACACAAGTGTGACGTGAATCAACCTGATTAATAGTTAGGTATAATACCATTCAGGGATTCGTACGGATTAATTCATTGAACTCTTTCTGCTAAAGAGCACCCACTATCTATCCTTAGTGTCTCCACACTAATGGCTACGGGACCGGCCATACTCATCATATGAGTGAGGCTAGATAGTGATATTCGATCCGGATACTTTGGTGTCCTTCTCACATATCCTTTGAATAGGAATGTTTAGAACACATGCTTAAAGACTAGCGATCTCCATATTATGATCTCATCATAATTCACTAAGTCCGATCATGTATTCATGGACCTCATCATACGCAGCACACGTGCACTATAATGAATATGTTTTATTAATGAACATGGAATGAGATGTGGAATGTTTGATTGGCTTGCCGACCACATATATTTATCCCATGGTTGGGGATCGAATATACTCGGACTCCTAGTATCCATTGAAGGCTTTGAAGCCAAAATTTAGCTTATTCAGGACCTCCCTTTATCAAACAACAAAGGCTTTGTGTGCCAACTATACATTTTCGTTGGCACATTGGATCTGATTTATTATATTAAAATAACTTATTCAGAGAGGGGAGTCCTACTTATAAAATATCTTCTCCCACGTCCCTTACAGCTTTTGGCCTTCTCATTCTGAATCATATTTATAATTTTGAGAATCATTTCCCTTCTGATTACACATATAGTTTGCATATACTAATAAGAGTTATTAAGGTTAGTCATGAACACTATTTTTACCAAAATACTTTAAGCCAAAAACTAAATAAAAAGCTAAAACTGAGTTCACCATATAAATGGAGAGTAACAACATCTGGGCACTATCACTAAGCATATGTAAATCCATATTACCAATTGAAATAAATCCAATGAATTGGAATCTCATAAAAGTAAAAAATGGAATAAAATTATTTAGAATAAACTGCTCATACCTTGTATTGTTTTACATTATTTATGTGATTCCATCTTACAAGTGTATATGATTTCAAATATTATACAAATTTTGAGCTAATCATTGCAAAACCAAAAGTATATTCAAACAATTCTCTAGCACCGTAGACTACAAAACTGTTAGCTAATGCTTTTGTTTTGTCTTATGCACTTTCAATTAACGCATTGGGTACTCTCATTCGTAGGGGACTGTTGAGAAAACATGAGGAGAAATACTCATCAATAGAACCACAATCATGACTATCATATCAATCGTAGAAGTAATCACTATCAGACCTATCATACTAATTTTTATAAACCACATATGGATTTTAATTTTGCTTATCAAAAAGTTTTTCCCCCTGCTAGAACCAATAATGGTTAATGTTGGACGTAATCTCATGGGCCCTTTTCTATTGATTAATATCACTAAAGCTCAAACCACCATTCCGATCCTAATTAAAAAATATGATATTGAGTTTACTTAGCATGATGGAAGAATATTATCTCTAACACAAGGTGAAGTTGTTTTGTGTCGCCATCAATATCCATCAACCAGATGTGCAGTAATTCTCTCTCTCTCCATTCTTTCTTTCTCCTCTCTCCTTCCTCTGTCTCATCTATTTCCTCACTATGTCTCTCTCTCCTTCCTCTCTCTCCTCTATTTCCTCTCAATGTCTCTCTATCTCCCTTCTCTCTTGTCCTTCTCCCTCCTCAATTTCCTCTCAATGCCTCTCTCTCCCTTCTCTCTTTTCCCTCTCTCCTTCTGCTCCCCTCTCTCTCTCTCTCTCTCTCTCCCTTCTCTCTTTTCCCTATCTCCTCTATTTCCTGTCCATGTCCCTCTCTGCCTCTCTCTTTCTTCTCTCTCTTCCATATTTTCTTCCTCTCTATCCTCTATTTCCTCTCTATGTCTCTCTCTCTCCCTTCTTTTTTTCCCTCTCTCCTTCCTCTCTCTCCTCTATTTCCTCTCTATGTGTCTCTCTCTGCCTCTCTCTCCCCTCTTTCCTTCCTCTCTCTCCTCTATTTCCTCACGATGTCTCTCTCTCCCTCTCTCCCCTTCTTTCTTTTCCATCTCTCCTTCCTCTCTCTCCTCTATTTCCTCTCTATGTCCCTCTCTCTCCCTTCTCTTTTTTCCCTCTCTCCTTACTCTCTCTCCTTTATTTCCTCTCTATGTCTCTCTCTCTCCGCCTCTCTCCCTTCTCTCGTTTCCCTCTCCTCTATTTCCTTTCTATGTCCTCCTTCCCTCCTCTCTTTTCACTCTCATCTCTATCTTCTCTCTTTTCTCTCTGTCCTTCCCTCCTCTTTCCTCCCTCTTGCTCTCCTCTCTTTCCTATCTCCGTTATCCTTCTCTCCTCTCTTTTCCCTCTCATCTCTCTTTTGTCTCTCTGTCCTTCTCTCCTCTTTCCTCCCTCTTGCTCTCTTCTCTTTCCTATCTCCGTTATCCTTCCCTCCTCTCTCCTCCCTCTCGCTCTCCTCTCTTTCCACTCTCCCTCATCCTTCCTTCCACTCTCCTCCCTCTCGCTCTCCTCTCTTTCATCTCTCCATCATTATTCCTTCCTCTCTCCTCCCTCTCTCTCTCGTCTCTGTGTCATCCTTCTGTCTTCTCTCCTCCCTCTATCCTCCTATCGCTCTCCTTTCTTTCCTCTCTCCATCATCCTTCCCTCCTCTCTCCTCCCTCTCGCTCTCCTTTATTTCCTCTCTCTGTCCTCCTTCCCTTATCTCTCCCTTCTTGCTTTCTCTCCTCTCTTACCCCTCTCTTTCCTTTCTAAACGCTCTCATCTCCGACTCCTTTGTTTCCTCTATCTCCTCTCTCAGGGACCTTCCCCTTCTTCTCCCTTCTCTCTATACCTCCTCTCCACTCCCGATGCGATTAGAACGGTATAACGACGACTACAGAGGGTGAACAGAGCTCGTCAAGGTGAAGGAGGAGATTCAATGTGCCATGGACTGGGTGGATACATCTAGAGGCTGCACACATGAGCAGCTAGGCTTGTCTCACTTGAGGATCCAAGCAATGATGGATGCAATCCGTGCACATGTGCTTTGTTTCATGTTTTGGGTGATGTCATTATGATTACATTATAGGTCTTCCGGTGCATGGAATCCTTATGTTCATCCAGATTAAATCCTCTAGAACCCAACACTCTCTCCTATATTTCTTCTCTCTCCTTCTCATCTCTCTACTCTATTTCTTCTCTATCTCTCTCTCATCTCTCTCATCTCTCTCATCTCTCTACTCTATTTCTTCTCTATCTCTCTCTCTCATCTCTCTACTCTATTTCTTCTCTCTCATCTCTCTACTCTATTTCTTCTCTCTCATCTCTCTACTCTATTTCTTCTCTATCTCTCTCTCTCATCTCTCTACTATATTTCTTCTCTATCTCTCTTTCAACTCCCTTCTCTATTTCTTCTCTCTCATCTCTCTACTCTATTTCTTCCCTCTCATCTCTCTCAACTCCCTCCTCTATTTCTTCCCTCTCATCTCTCTCAACTCCCTCCTCTATTTCTTCTCTCTCCTCGCTTTCCCTTCTCTCTCGCCCCCTCTCAACCAGACAGAAATTTCAATTGAGCGAGGGTTGCCCGCGCAGTAAAGAAGCAAGCACCCAAACGAACACCGCTTCCCCTGCACCCCAACACCCCCAAAGTTAACACCACACTCCTCCCCACCATCTCAACGCCTTATAAATACCGCAGCAGCCCCCTACAAAGCCAAAAAAAAAAAAAGAACGAAAAACTCCAACACCCTTTCCATGGCGGAAGAGCTCGACGGCTCGCCGGGCCTTGTCTCGCTTCGCCGGACGACAACCGACGACGACGAAGCGCTGACGCCCGCGCCGAGGAAGCCCCGCGGCCGGCCGCCCGGCTCGAAGAACAAGCCCAAACCGCCGGTCGTGGTCACGCGCGAGAGCGAGTCCGCCATGCGCCCCGTCGTGCTCGAGCTCGCCGCCGGCTCCGACGTCGTCGACTGCATCTCCGCCTTCGCCCGCCACCGCAACGTCGGCGTTTCCGTCATCAGCGGCGCCGGCGCCGTCTCCAACGTCACCCTCCGTCGTCCCTCTTCGTCCTCTCTCCCCCTCCTCGGCCGCTTCGACTTGCTCTCTCTCTCCGGCACTCTCCTCCCCTCCACTCTTTCTTCTTCTTCTTCTTCTTCCTCGCCGCCGTTTACGGTCTCTCTCGCTGGGCCACAGGGGCAAGTTATCGGAGGGGCCTTGGCTGGGGGATTGGTGGCCGCTGGGCCTGTACTGCTGTTCGTTGCCACCTTTGCCAGCCCGGAATATCAGAAACTGCCCGTTTCCGGGGAGGAGGAGGAAGAGGAGGAAGTTAGGGCACACGTGGCAGGTTCTGGGGAGAAGCCCCCATTCAAGGAGGAAGTTTTGCCCTGGCCTGGGCCTGCCATTCCTCACCCTCACCAGCATTTCTGAATTCTGAGAGAGGGAGTGAAGAGTTTTGTTGGAGAGGAGAAAGTGGAGTTGTTCTCTGATGTGAGCTTGATTGTTTCCTCTTCCTGCCAGGTGATGGGTGGTGTAGTATAAAATGAATTTATGTTCTTTGTTAGTCCTTGGGAAGAGGAGATTACATGGAGATTGTGATTGGTTTTCTTTTTTTTTTCGCAACAAAACTGATAAAGGGAGTGTGTGTGCCATGCGAAAAAGAGAGCTATTAACGCACAGCATTATCAGCTCTCAGATAACTTTAATCTAGAAAAATACATATGATTAATATGAAAACTGCATTTTAAGGAAATTAAAAACTTAAGCAGATTAGCTGATTTGCATCTCCAGTGGTACTGTTGGACTGTTATACTGCGATGGTGGCTTTATCCATCATCCTTACCTCTCTCTCTCTCTTTCTCTCTCCCTCTATCTATCTCTCGTTCTCTTTGTCGATCTCTCATTCTTTCTATCCCTCTCTCTCTATCGATCTCTCTTTCTCTATTTCTCTCTTCCTATCGATCTCTCGTTCTCACTATCGATCTCTCTTTTTCTATTTCTCTCTCTATCTATCCCACTTTCTCTATCTATCTATCTATCTCACTGTCCCTTCTGCGTATTTCAGAAAGCCCCTAAATTTCTTCACATTTTTGGACAGTTCAACATCTTCCACATGTTTTTGTTATTTTTTGCGATGAGGGAGAGAGAGAGAGTGGGAGAGAGAGAGACAAAGAATGGGAGAGAGAGAGACACACACACAGAGTGGGAGAGAGAGAGAGAGTGGGAGAGAGAAAGAGAGAGAACGAGAGTCTTACAGTTTGACAAGTGTTGCCCTTCAAATCTATTGGCATTACTCTATCTACTGTTCCAATAGCTCTCTTTTTCGCATGGGCTAACGTGTCTTGTTCAACAGTTCAACGTTGGACGTGGACAGCTGCGAGCTTCTTGCTCTAGATCCCCCAAGTGTAGTAAAAGACGGCGCCCAGGCCTTCCTTCTCGGTCTAATCCTCCGACTGTTGTCACAGTGTAGGCCTGACTCTTTCTTCTGTCAGTCGACGACTTCAGCCGCTAAGGATCTACAACAAGATACAAATATTGAGGAAGAGAAAGAAGAATTGATTGCGGGCGTTGACGAAAAGTGTCCAGTCTGGGTTTCTCGCAGTAGCTCAAGTGCTATTAAAGATAGAGTAGAACGGAGCGGAACGGCGTGTCGATAAGCATCCGTCTCAGAGTCTGCTGTTTCTTTCCGTATCTGTCTGAGGGTTGGACGGGATGGGTCTTTCGTTCAGTCACCCGTTCGTCGTTCCTTCACGAACCCTAGAAACGTAGAGAAAGACAAAGACCTCGAGATAGAAAGAGGTCGGAAGATAGAAAGACAAACACGGCGGGGATATAAAGGGGAACAGTGATTTCTATCTGGCCACGGCAACCCTTCTGATCTCTGTCCACTTCTTCTAGATCTTTCTTTCTCTTTTCATTTTTCTCTCGCCTTTCTACCTTGCCTTTTTATTTATCTCTCTCTTTCTCTCTCATTCTCTCCCTCGCTCTCACTCTCTCTCTCTCTCTCACAGTCTCACTCACTCACTCTCACTCTCTCTTTATCTCTCTCTCTCACTCTCTCTTTAGCTCTCTCACTCAGTCACTCACTCACTCTCACCTCTCTTAATCTCTATCACTCTCTCTCTCTCTCTCTCACTCTCTCTCACCTCTCTTTATCTCTATCACTCACTCTCTCTCACTCTCTTTATCTCTCTTACTCACTCTCTCTCACACTCTTTATATCTCTCACTCACTCTCTCTTTATCTCTCTCACTCACTCTCTCCATATCTCTCTCACTCATTCCCACTCTCTTTTTATCTCTCTCACTCACTCTCACTCTCTTTTTATCTCTCTCACTCACTCTCACCCTCTTATTATCTCTCCCACTCACTCTCTCTCACTCACTCTCACTCTCTTTTTATCTCTATCACTCACTCTCACTCTCTCTTTATCTCTCTCACTCACTCTCACTCTCTCTTTATCTCTCACTCACTCTCACTCTCTCTTTATCTCTCTCACTCACTCTCACTCTCTCTTTATCTCTCACTCACTCTCACTCTCTCTTTATCTCTCTCACTCACTCTCACTCCCTTTTTATCTATCTCACTCACTCTCTCTTTATCTCTCACTCTTGCTTTCTCTCTCACTCACTCACTCTCTCTCTCTCTCTATTCCCTCATCTTTCTCTCTTCCCTCCTCTCTCCCCCCTTTCTCTCCCTCTCTCTCTATCTCTCTCCCTCTGGCTCTCTCTCACTCTCTCTTCCCCCTCTCTCTCACTGGCTCTCTTCCTTTCTCTCCCTCTCTCCCCCTTTCTCTCCCTCTCTCTCACTGGCCCTCTTCCTTTCTCTCCCTCTCTCCCCCCCTCTCTCTCTCTCACTCTCTCTCTCTCCCTCTATCTCTCTCTCTCTCTCTCTTATGCGGCGACAGTCACCCGCGGAGGTTGACCAACGTAAGCAACCTCAACTTGCATTTCACATCATGCACTCTTTTTCTGTAAGATGTTAGTGCAAAACAAAATAATGAAATGAAGTGACTGCTTCCTTAGAAACCTTTCGCTTAACCGCATGAGCTGATATTTCTCCATCATATATAATGACATGAGCTAGAAAAAATGTTGAAGAACCTGGTATTTCTCCTGTTCGTTTAACCCAAATCCTGGTTCCTAGCTACTTGATGAAAAAACGACCTCTTTCGAAACGAATTCTAGTGATGGCAGAAGGCTGTTCCTTGCGTAATCTGAGGCCGTTAAAAGTTTATGAATGCCCCATACTCTGTGTTTATCCAAAGAAATATTTCTAGTCCTAGTACAGAATCTTTCCACAAATGACGACTGCTTTAATCAGAAGTATCTCTTTCCGATACCATTGTGTTCCTCAATTGACGTGATGAAGACCATCTATCTCTGATTTAGTGTGTTAACTAGTCTCATCCACTTAATATATACCTGCAGTTGTCTTGCCTTTAACTAAATCGATGGATAGATGTAAAGTATGAAGGAAAAAGAGAAAGCAGGAGAGAGAGAGAGAGGAGAGAACGAGAGCAACTTTGTTATATGGGAGCTCCAGCAAGGAGGCGTAGAAGATCCCGTGGGGAGTCCAGAACGGTCGTTGCAGTACACAAAATTATTCTGGTCTGGCCTAACGCGATATCTCACTCTCACTATGTTCCGTTGTACCTATGCCCTGAGGAAGCAAATTGAATATGATGTTGGACAATATGAACCCTTGTCCATCCCCATAAAGCATTGGGATGACATTGACATGGATTTCACCATGGGCCTTCATCCAGCAGCCAATAAATATGATACCATCTTCGTGGTTGTCTACTAATTCTAAAAAATGCACATTTTATCCCATGCCAAAAAATGATATACTCTTCTCACTGAGATGGTAAAACATATAATTTGGAATCAACCCAAAAAATCTTGTATTCAGATGAGTATAGACTCTTGATGTGGGTCAAGCAAGAAATCCGAGCAAATATTAAGTAACATCAAGTAATATTAATAAACTATTATGTGACGGTGATCTGAACGGGCTTGATCCTAAAGAACGGGCTTGAATCCAAAAGTTAGGGATTGAGCAATGACAAATAAGGGAATGACTCTGATATCCCTAATTTAATGAAAGTAGGAGGTTCAAGAACAATTACTTAAAGTGTAAAACAAAAGACCTATAAGATCACACAAACACTCAGAGAAAATCAATAATTATCGTTAACCAACATGTCTCTTAAAATTAAGGTAACACAAAGTACCTCGGAAAAGGGAGCCAATAGCTTGATTATTCTGATGTTGAATGGCCTTTATTGATGTTGATCTCCAGCTCCACAAAAGGGTTTAAAAGAAAAAAAGGGATGGAATAATATGGATAAGTTGGAATCAAAAGAATCAGGTTGATGAGAGAAGATGATTATGTGTAGCATGGAAAGGGTGGAAGAGAAGGGATGAATATGAGTTGACAAAATAAATGGGTTATGTCGAAAGTGGGGATGAAGAGTATGATAACTAACATTATCTAATTCCACTGATATGATGAATATGGCCAATCCTATCGCCATTATGTGGAAATACTAGGGATAGATAGTCGGTGCTCCTGAGGGAAGCAGCTCACTGAATTGATCCATATGAATACCTAAATGTTATTATATCTCAAGATCAATCAAATTGATTCATGGCATAGCAGTATAAGTGGCATATAGACCTGACACACCAAAGACATCTTAATTACGACTTACAAATTCTTATTCATGGAATTACAAATCATCTTATTTTGGGTGTAGTGAGAAGTTCACAAAGATAGTTGAGTGGTCAAGATGGGATAGTACACCCTCTATAGATGTGATAACGTCCTTGGCTAGGTAGTGAAATAAGGGAGAATTAGTTCTCCAATCATTTCCCAAATGCATCAGTAATAACTGAGATGACCGACTAGGGTTTGATGGTTAACCATACCCTAAGTCAAGGGGATAATAAATCATACATACTTGGGTAACTGATGAAAATAATATTCCATGAGCGAGTTATCATACTCCATTGTATCTTCAAGGGCACATGGTGCGGCTCGACATCCCACGTGCAAGTGACTTAACCGATCGATTTGGTTTAATTGATCCTTGATTAATCAAACTACAAGTGATATTTTTTACTAATGAGGTCATCCCACTAAAGCTTATTTGGCCAATGAAGTTATTAACTCGGTGGATACATGGGTATCAAGGGTCACACGCCCAAGGTTTCTAGATGTTGGTGGTTATACTTTAAGTTTGGGGGCTTTTATTATTGCCTTTACCACCAGGATGTTACTCTTCTCCAAATAAACCATTTCTTGCAATAAATATATAAAAGGTGTTCTTACAAACAAACTCGTGGCCCTTTTAAAGGAAAGAAAATATACAATTAATAAAACCAATGAAACATCAATAGTTAAAAGAGAGTGACAGAAAGAAAACATGGGAGCAATGGTAAATGTGGAAAAGGTCAGGAAGATCTTGGATGAGAGAGTGAAAGAGCAGAGAGAAAAAGAGAGAATAGGTAGAAGAGAAAAGTCAAAGAAAGTGGTTGAGTGAGTAGAGCTTAAAAAAGTAGGAAAGGGAAAACAAAAGAGAGAGAGAGAGAGGATGAGGGAGTAGAGAAGTAAAATGTTTAAGTATTTCCCATCACCTCCATTTCATAAGATTTTCATATTTCAAGTAAGTTTGTGTATTTTATATTTAAACTGACAGACCCCTCGTGTAGTAGCTAATTTTGTACTGAAGTGTTCATCTCCATGATACAAATTAACCGAACCTTTTAACATGATTTGTTTTTTTTTCCTTTTTTATTTTTTTAAATTTACCATAAAACATTATCAAAGAAGGAAATTAAATTACTCCTCACACAGAAAGGTCTGTGTCACACCTGAGAACATAAATAAATTATAATTTAGGGAGCCCTGCCCATTGTTTGATTCTACATGAGTCAGAAAGTATGGGGCCAGGCCACTTTTTGGGTCTTTAACTTTATCACCTCTTTCATAACCTTACCTCAATTGAAGAAGAAGCAGATGGAGCAAAGCTTTGGCCATTCTACTCTTCTCAAAATGAGAAATTTTCATGTGAAGATAAGTAGGGGCTTGTAGTTTTAATTGGTTGAAAGGTAACCCTCATCACAGTGATATTCTAAGTTCAAGTCCTACTAAGCCTACCATCCCTATAATGACAATTAGGGACAATATAGACTTTGGATTATATTTTACTTTGTGTGGTTGGAATTCATGCATAGGGTGAAGGGTAGACTTGGATGCAAAATCAGTAGACCATCATGTGTTCTCTTTAGCCATAGATCACATCCCTGCCTTTCAAATTGATAGTTAGGACTTATCTAATGGGTTGATTTCAATAATACCTTAATCTTGATTTGATAGAAACGGAGTTAGGACCACATGTCACATGGCACAATCCATGCCCCTTATTTTCATATCTTGGTGGCATTGAACATTCAGGGGGGCCTCCCAAAATAACATTAAATTTAATAGTTCAAATCGAACAACCAAAATGGCATCAACCAATAAGCACGAATCTGATAGAGTTGTTAATTGCAACAAGCTAGTTTTACTCGAATTGGGATTTGCCGGTTCATTCTGAGAGATTTTAAGGATGACCAAAATAATCTTTCCACTTTAGTGTTGATCAAGGGTCAAGATAATATCCACATTGTCATGGGAAGGAATGTGGATGACTCATTTAATGGTTTGACTACACGTCCCAACTCTATATGAATAATTGATTTTAAAAGCTAGCTAATTTTTTTATTTTCAATCAGGATTTATTTGGTGAACTTGATGTACTAGTTGTACTGTTGGTCCCCGTAGCTGTCACATTGGCCACATATTATTATTATTGTTATTATTATTATTATTATTGCACCAAAGCCATCAAATCAGTTAATAAAATAAGTTTATGATGGCATTGTGTCCTTCCATGTTACCTTACACCCACCACGATCTTCATCGTTGAATGCTGCATCAAGGGAATCCATGATATTAATGGAGTGGATTATGACAACAAGACATATAGGTTGGCCAAGACAATTTGGATGATTTGGCAGATATGACCTTGCCAAGTTAGCCCACTAAAGATGGTCAGCCTTATCTACCTGACCCAATGGATTGAGGTTAGGTTGATTTATGACACACAATAGACCAATACCAAGTTAATTCAGCCAACATGACCAAACCTGGCGGGTCAAGCAAATTGACCCGACCATAACTAGTTGAATTCAGCTGATGGACCTAGCCAAACTTGGTTGGGTTGAATAAGCCAACCAAACTAATCGAGTCAACCTCATTGGTCATGATATGGGTGAATAAATAGACCCAAATTATACAGTTAACTATGACCAATAGTGTTGATAGAGGTCTAGTAGAGATCTCCAATTAAGCTCAACCCAAATAGCGCACGTAGACTATGCACTTCAACTTCTCCTTCATCGGTAGAGTGAATTAGCCCAACTTAGTCCCTATCATCTCATGCTATTGACTTGATGAACCTGGAAGATGCCCTTTTTCTGCACTCACTAGTTACACATCTTATGCTAACCTATCTATCCATGGTGTTGGGCTTTGGGCTATACAATTCTTTTGTGCAATGATAGTTATGATTGATACCAAATAGATCAGTAGAACACAACACATAAAGTGTAGTTTCTGGTAAACTTCTTCTACCTTTGATTTTCTCCCTTTAGAGATTTTTCTGAAGTCATTCACGTGTTGGGCCTGTAGAAGTATCCACACAATCGAGGTGCTCCTGGATCTACACTTCTTCATCAGATCATTTTGATGCTCTTGTAGATCTTATTACCATCAAGACACTCTTGATATATGAATGTATAAAATGGGAAACAATAAGAGAAGGGGACACCCATCTGTCAGCTGTCCCTCTCGAAGTTAAACTTTACTTAAGATATTTCACAAAAATCCATTAAGTAAAACTATATCCACCAATGCACCTCTAGGCCCATGTATTATTCTAGTTAATAAATTTAGTGGACCAATACAATTATTAGCCAACTTTATATTAAATATATTAACATATTGATTAATTGACTAAGGATTGATTAAGATCATTAGATAGGTTCAGTTTCCAACATGTGGGGTGCCACGCTGCACTTTGTGCTCTAGAAGATAATGTAGTGTTTGAACTTTCTGATTAAAACTTTACTATCATATATGTATAATACTTCATCTGTGTGAGATGAAAAAATGACTTGGGGAATGCTTAATCATTAAAGCATAATCCATCATTAGGTTAGTACTTATGCATTATAGGGACCATTATAGAATGCCTCTCCAATATACTCACAACCTTACCATGGATTTAGCTGCACCATCTTCCTTGAGTCTATCTCATCTTATACTAAGGGCAAAAAAATCCTTTCTTGACAACTTAATCACCTGTGTGTGTTTCTTACTATATCCGAGCCAAAACTTGTTTGAATCCCATTGTTAGATCCTCGTAAGCCTTAGTCAACAAATAGTTGTATATCCATGACATGCCCTTAGTGTCTCAAATCAATGTATCGTGACATGAATCAACTTTATTGATGTTTAGACGTTCAAAGATTCATATGAATCAACTCAGAGAACTCTTTCTCCAAAGATAACCCACTCTCTATCCTTAGTGTATCCACACCAATGGTCATAGGATCTTCCACACTTATCGTATAAGTCACATCAGATATGTTATTTTATCTGAATAACTTGATGTCCATCTTGACTATCCATCAAATTTGAATATTTAGAATACATGTTTGAAAACTGGTGATTATTGTTTTATGATCTCATCACAATTCACTAGGCTATTCCAAGTATTCATAGAATTCACTAGAAACATCACTTGGGAATAATACATAGTAGATACTTCATTCAATTAACTTCAACAAAAACATGGTTGTATGATTGGCTTGACAGTCACATAATATTCATGACACAAACCCTTTGTCTAACAAAATCTTGCCTCATGATGTCTCATTACTTTTTTCATCAAAGTTATCTTTATGTTAGATGTGGTTAGAGGTTCACCCACAATCGAGACCTTGAATTCACACCTAACTAATGTCCTAGGGTCCTCGAGTTACAATAACTTTGAAATGACTCCTTACCACCACATTCCATGGATTACCTTAGCCCTCTCTATGCTTCAACAAGCTCCATGAGCAAATATATTAAATCTAGTAAGTTGACACATGTCTCATTGTCTAAATATGAGGTTTCACAAATGACAATGCCTTTTGACTATAACTTGGTAGGATATTTTGTCGCCAAATTTCTTCTAATCTATGGCATAGTAGATGTGCATGTAAACTCAACAAACTTTATGGGTCAAGTTGTCATAGAGTCTAACATCCAGTGAATCATATTTATCAGAATTTTTAAGAGGCTAAACTTATGTAGGCATATATCTGTCATACCTTGAAGATTACCAAAAAAATAATCTGCACTTATTATCGCAATCAGACATGTTTAGTAGCTTTTGAGACTACAAGTCACATTGTGTGATGGAGGACCATCCAGACGATCGACTCGTCACCAGCCACCTCGCAGAGTCTGAGCCAACATAAAGAACCCACACTTCCACTATCAGGTTTGAGAAGCGGCATCATCATCTGGCTTCGTGTCGAATATCTTTATGTAAATTTCTTTTTTTGTCGTCTTTGGATTGTGGGGAGGCCCCTCCTGCGTGAGTACTGGCCTCTCGCATGTGTTTTCATCTTAATTATGTTAGCTGCCATCTTTAGGGGGAGGAAATCCATGTTGGGCTTCTTCTCCCCCTAAAGAGTCCTTTTAAGGGGAAGCCAAATAGGCTTTCCCCTTAAAGGGGGCCCAATTGGGCACCTCACAACTGCCTCTCTCCCTCTATAAGTGGGGGAAGGGGTGGACATGGGAAAAGAGACTTGTCTTGTTGAAAATTCCAGATCTCATTTTGATTAGTGGTAGTTATTGTGTTGTGTTGAGGAGAAGGAAGGCTCTTCGTCATTTTCTTCATCAAGAGTTTCTTCTTCGATCGTGAAGAAGACTACGGACAAGTGGTCTTCATTTGTTTCTCATTCGTGTGAATTTCGGTGGTCAAGGATTTAATTCGACCCCCCTTATGCTCATGGAAATAGCTCCAAGAGGAGTAATCTGCGTTGAGTATTGTTCCTCTCCATGCCCCTCCATTTTGTTCAGTAATCGATCACCATTGACAACAATCGTTCCATGAAATATTGAAAGTTCTCTTACAATCACGTGGAAAGAAAGAGCATTGAATCTGGGGTCATCACGAGTGCTGAATAGTTGAATTGGCTCTCCATCAACCGTGATCCCAACAGTCTCCCAATCGACCATCATTTATTTCCCAACCGACCACCGATTTCCCAATCAACCGCTGATTCCCAATCGACAACAGGCCCTCCACTGATTTCCCAAATCAACCGTCACCGACCCAGCTAAATTGTTGCCCTTCCAGTCATTGCATTTCACACCCAGAATCTTTTTCGTGTTCCCTATTGTGAAGCCGTCGACGATTTCTCACAGTTATCTCCAGCATCTTGAAGCTCCATTACTAAGTTTGTCTATGCATTTCTCCTCATGACGTTCGACGAGAGGGACATATTATTTTGATTGTATCAGTGGCCCTCCAACGGTGTGGCACCCATGTTTCGTGAAAACTACCATCATAAGATCTCATCTGGCTTTTGTGGGATATTGCTCGAGCGATCATTCCTCGACTTATGAACTTTGCGTGTGATACATCTGTATCAACCACTGCGGTATTTCATTGCCACAATATTTTGCTTGCACACCATCGCGGTCGGCAATCCTCAAAGTTGATAGTCAAGCACTACATCGAAAATCATCTCTGTCCTCCTGTTGATCCCTACGAGTTGACCTTGTTTTGCCTATATGACTGGAGCCAAGTTGTTCAATGCTTCTTTGACCATTGCGCTGAACGTATATGGGTCTGATGTCAGGCCCCAAATCACAGGTCACTTTCTTCTCCCTTATTTTGCAGATTAATTATCTCTTTTAGTGCCGATCAACGGTTCTTTTGCCCCGAGTGAACTTAACTGTGTTAAACTTCGCCACCATTCACGTGTTAAGTAAATCTTCTTGACGGTGCTGGACTAATGTCACTCTCGGTGATAGTGCGGACGCTCATGGGTGGTGAACATCCCCTACATCGTCGTCCTCGATCCGAACAACCGGGTCATTGGGAGCTTGTCTGTGTCATAACCCGTCAAGTGCGATCCTACCGATTACATCTCGGATCGTCCGACGATCGTCATACTTCTCAATATTTGTTAAACTATACGCATCATTTCGCATGCTCATTTTGTGTTTGTGAATGATCTTTTGTTGTGTAACATGATCCGAACGAATCCGACCGTCGTGTTACATCATTATGTCCCTTTATAAATTAGGTCCCTAGGCATCTACCTACATCCCTCTCACAACTGATGTTCTCGAATCATGAGTGAAAAAAGTGTACAATTAATTCAACTACCCAAGGTATGTAAAAGTATTGGTCAACAAATATATTCAAATTCATGCATGCATTTTATCATTTTGAAGTTCATATGTTGTTTGGAACATGGAATTAGTATATATATTTCTTAATATGTGATCAATAAATTCCAGTTCATGCATCAATTCACATATTATATGAACTTTTCTATTTGCATCATGAGTAAAAATTATTGATTGTCAAAAAATAGAAAAAAAAAACAGTAGAGAAAATGTGTTGAACCCGCGAAGGAGCAGGCATGCTGCAACTTGATCCACAACCAGATTGCTAAAGGACACAATTGCAGCCAAAGCCACAACCCAGTTTGACTGTGAAGGGCTGTAACAACACCCACAGATGAACACAACAAGCACATGGGTGGAGGGTAATTATTATCAGCCCCACGTGCGCATGTGCGAGAAGGTCTTTCTTTCTTTCATTCTTTTAAATTCAAATGGTATATGGCTTTTGCTTTTATATAATAGTGATGAATTTTTAGATCTCTCGATATGGGATTGCTATAACTAGAAGTTTCAGAGGAATGCGGCTTGAGCAGAACAATCATTTAAAGTGGACTAAGCATGTGGATTGTCGCATGAAATTGGATCCACAACCTGATTGCTAAAGGGCACAATTTCAGCCAAAGCCACAACCACAGTCTGACTGTGAAGGGATGCAACAACATCCACACATGAACACAACAGGCACATGGGTGCAGGGTAATCACTATCAGCCCCATGTGCGCATACACGGGAAGGTCTTTCTTTCTTTCATTCTTTTAAATTCAAATGGTATATGGCTTTTGCAGTTATATAATAGTGATGAATTTTTAAATATTTCGATATGGAATTTCAATAAATAGAAGTTTCAGAGGAATTCTCGTTGAGCAGAAAAATCATTTAAAGTGGACTAAGCATGTGGGTTTGTCGCATGCACATATCATAGAACAAATTAAATTTTGGGCTTCGCACGAACCCCGACCAAGCCCGTGGCCGTTGATCATCTTTAATAAGATCAAACTGTCAGATTTCAATCTACTCATTATAATAACCTTCTATTTCTTTTAGGCGACAGATCAACAATGAGTGCCGACGCGGACCAAATATGCAAGCCCACGTGGAGATCAGAACTGATGTGGATAATGATGACTAGGAGAGGGCCACCAATACTTAAACGGGTCCATGTCTTCGATTTAATCGCAGCTATTGAACCCCCAAGACACAGATTGAACAATCAAGAGGCAAGATCAACTTCTTCTACCCCTCACCATTGTCTTCATCACCTGCGATCAAACTCTAGCGACAAGAAGGTGGATCTCCACTCAATCCCCACCGCAAAGCAATGGTCGTAGTCCCATATCAACCACTGATGTCTTTGGCGCATTCCTGTCCTATAAAATCAAATTTTCTTGCCCTGAACAATATCTTTCTTACCGAATTCAAATATGAAATGATGAAATTTAAAATGGGGGAAGAACCTCCTTCTCTTTTCATTTTCTCTTGGTTCGTTCATTCAGTGGTCATGACAGGCCTGTGACCTGATCTTAGGCCCCTAACTAGGCGGCATTCCCTGCCTAGAGGCATGTGTGCTTATTGGGAGGGTGTGTTCGCGTTGTAGACTCACGATATTAAAGGACCGAGTCATTATGGGTAGTGATACCCAAACCTGATCTTTTAAGCTATCGCCTATGTATGTGGTGATACACTACAGACAGTGTGCGTGCCCATCCACACCCAAGGGGGGACGGATCAGGAGAAGTCTGCGCGGGCCGATAGGCGTGAGCGCGTGCCCGCTTAGCGCCGTGCGCCAGCGCCAAGCGCCACGCGCGGGCACCATCGCTATGCGCGAGCACCAAGCGCCGCGCAGGAGCGGGAAGTGCTGTGCGCGTGCACGAGACGTGCAAGCCGGGTGGCATGCCATGGGTGTAGCGTGCGGAGTTGTGCGGGGTGCCGCATGGACAGCGCGTGCATTGCATGTGCGAGGCGCGAGGTAGGGAGACATCCCGCCAAGAGACTAAGGCATGTGGCACACTGAGAGCGCCGAGGGGGCATAGAGGGCGCGTAGCACTCATGCGGGTAGTGCTGGGAGCGCAGCCCCCAGCTTGGGGGCGTCTAATGCGGCAGTGTCGCGCAGACTGCGCGCGAAGGTGTTGACACGAGTGCTGGTGGCATTTGTGATCGTCAAGGCTGGGGTGGCATGTGTGATCGCCACGCCCGCGGGCGCGAGGTGACGGCCCGGGGCACATGTGTAGTGGCAGAGTGAGCGTGCGCGTGCAGAGCGGTGGCCTCGAGGTGTAGAGGCGACACTACCCAGGTGCAAGGCGCCACGTCTTGTTCATTTTTATCCCCCATGTAATTGTCCCAACTACGATGTAACCTTTCATGATATGAATGCAATGACCCTATTCCCTGACGGGGCTGCGTTCCCACCATCTCCTCTAACCCCTTCTATGCAATCTTAAGCATTTGCAAAGACTTTCGCTGCAAGAGATCAAGGCTGCTCAGTGTTTGGCTCCAAGCACTAAGGCCGGCACACGCCAGATTCGAGCAAGAGACCTAGTTTGGGATTTGACCGTGTGACACCTGAAGAGAGATTGGTGAGAGAGTGATAGAAGAGGAGAGACATCATGAGTGAAATACTTGGAAGAAGAGTCAGGTGGAAGAGCATCTAAATCCGTGGGCGACTTGAAACAGAAGAGTGTTCTCATATGTCAACGACTATCGGGTAGCATAGTTAAAAATTTCTAAGATTGGAGTTAAACTTAGGAAATTACTGCACACTATAAGGAGCCCAAAGTTTTGCAATTTCAGAAAAAACATATTTCTTCTATGCATTTCCTCGAACAGTTGATCCACATTAATGCCTAAACAAAACTTAATTCAAAATTTCTTACATTTCTAGATCAATAAAAAAATCTCTAAAAATACTTAACCACTATAAAAAATTACATAGCTCATTTGATTGATTTCCTAGATGTAAAATACACAAAATCATTTGTGTTTCTTACCAAACGATATAATCATTATCGTTCAGTCACGCATTTTGTCGAACACTTCATAATCCTAATCTTTTCAAAAGGTTTATTCAGAATTTTTTACTATAAATCAAAATTTAAAATTTTGAAAAAAAATTTACATTAATTCTCTAATCTAAATAAACTATCATAAAACAATTTTTTTATTTTTAAATAAAATCAATTTAATAAATTTCATTTACTAAAGCCCCTATAGATTATCTCTCTCTCCCGTAGACCTTTATACAAACACCTAGTGGTGTTTTTTTCATTTTTCTTAATTACTGCTTTGTTATCCTTGTTTCTTGCTAATCTTAATTTCCATAAACATCTCTTTATACTCTTCTTAACCATCTTTTGAGGTTTGTTTCACATTTTTCTATCTAGAATTCAAATATCAATAATCATAAAATTACTTATGGTTATTTTTATCCTGGAAATTCTTATCCCTGTCTTCTAATTAAGTATTTAATTGTATTTCTAAGAGCCAATACCTAAGTAGATGACCTTACTTCTGATATACATCTCTGAGAGAGATTAAAAATGAATGGACAACAACAACACATTTAAAATTCATTTTTTCTATATCATGAAATTGTACCTATTAATGCCTCTCCAGCTTATGATATGGGTGAGAAATTATGATGAGATGGTCCATCATCTCATTGTGTGCAGAACACACTGTATGGTGCACATTCTAGAGACTCTCCCAGTGACTATGTTTATTTTTCTCTCTCCCTTACTGATAACATGCATTTTTAGTACCTTAATGGAACAATATTTGCATGCTTATTTGCATTAAATTTATTACATATGCATGATATCAAGCTTCAAATGATTACACTATTTTTTAGAACGATGTTCTGAATTTTCTGCATTTTTATGTATTTTTGGGGATTTTTCTGACAAAAAATTATAAAATATATAATTTTTTGTTTTAAAATATGATTTATATGGAATTTTTTGACATTATATTTGGAAATATATGATTTTTCTAAGTCTAAATATATATTTATATGTATTTTTTGGACTTTAATTTTATTAGATATGAATGTTTGAATTTATTTTGAACATTTTTGTTTTGTGCCGCCACGGGTTGTTGTTTGACTCATGAAACAGTGATGAATCAGAACTAAATATAATGATTGGCGATAGACAATCATTTAACATAGAAGTCTTGTTATCGTAATTACTAAAGTCATAATTGCATTTAATGACTAAAACACTGATTTTCTGAATTTTTTGGCGGAGGGGCGACGTGGACAAATAAAAAACATACTCACCTTTTTTTGCAATAAATGTTACGTGGACCAAGGCACAAAAGGACAAAATACTATTTTGTCTTCTTCCTTACTCTCTCTCTCTCTCTTTTTGTGAAATGGTCAACATAAGCGGCTACACCTATGTGTCGCGCGACAGATGGCGCCACGTGAACACGAGGCACTCAGCTGTCACTCTCCTATTTGCTAAAAAGGGGGACCATGCTGACATGGCGCACGATGACGCATCGCCATGTCAGCTGCGAGAATGATTAAGTAAAACTATGTAAATGTTATAAATATACAATGATTCTCTTTTTTCTTTTCCCCCTACATGTACACATGGCATCTGTGAAAAGTGCGAGCATGGAAGACGAGAGGATGAGTAATCTAAAGGATTTGACAGTTCAACCAAAAACGAAAAAGATGAACCGTCAGAGACGATGAAAAGGAGAGAGAAAAATCAAGGGCTAGGATTTCTCTAATTTTAAACCGTGATTTCTGACGATCTATAGGTCCAATCGAGGAAATTTTCAGCACTGGTTTCTCTCTCCATCCTCTTTCCGTCGATATCCTCTCATCTATTATAGAGGCATAAATCACTATGAAATTCTTCTTGAACTTGCTTCCTACTTGTGTGGGTTGATTGAAAGTGAGTGAATTTTGAGATCCATCAAGTGTGTTCTTGGTGTCCTGGGTGTGTGGGAAGAAGCATTAGAGAAGAGAGGCAGCCTACCAGCACTCCTAAATCCCCGTGATCGTGGTAGAATATAAGGATCTAATATAAGCATCGTTGCCTTACGTTACTCTTTTCTCAACATCGTCGTTAGCTTAATTAGGGTTTATTATTATATTTTCACTATTATTTCACTCCCATATCGCATTCCATATCAATATCGTATATGTTACTTCCTCTACATTATTATCGTAACACATCGTGTAATTATACTTTTACCTCCTCTTTTCTTTGCTAATTTTACGTTTGAATTATAACTATTACATCCTTTGACCTGATTTCACTATTTTGCTTATTATATTCTTGTCTCTATATTTTTGCATATCATTAGTCAACATAGTAAGAAAATTAAATCCTTAATCATCGTTTCCTATGGAGACGATCCATACTCATCACTACCTTAATATTCCTTAGTAAGTTCGGTTGAATATATATTTCAGTGAATAATCTCAATTACTGATGACAAATTAAAACTCTAAATTTGAGATTATCACTTACTCTATAGTTAGTACATCCTATTGGCAAGGCATGTGGCATAAGGTCATCACCCAACTAAACTTCCTTTGGCTATCAGATAGGTGGTACCCATATCGACAATTCCCAGCTTCACCATCCCTCACTCACACCAGCCCTTGCACAGCCCTAGGTGGTTTCTACCTCTATCTTCCCCACATATAGAGATTATCAATGGGTACAAATTGCACTAATAAGCAACCCAAAACACTGAACTAAGAGCAAAGAGGCTTCACATCTTGTTCCATCTTCATGTAAGGGAAAACAGGACTTTCTCCATACCTAGACAAAAATGCATTCACACTCCTAGACTCATTAAATGAGATTGGTGGTTTAGTTTGCATAAAGGCTGAATAAGGACATAATAGGAAGACTTCCATATCCCTTTTGTGCTCATCCCCTAAAATCCCACGTCCCCACAATCCCTCTCCCGTACATCCTTATCTTGCTCAACCTGGGGCTCACATCCTCACTTCTCCCTCTCTACACCATGTCTTCAACCATTAGTTTCATGTCCACTAGCTCCCCTCAAGCTTACACCCCACTATTCAAGTCTCCTAGGGGCGCCATGAGCCTATGATCAGCTCATAGAATATCCATTTTTTAAAGAGGAAATTTTGAATAAAAAATTTCAATAGCAAGTCTTCAAAAACTTCCAGAGATTTTAGACCAGATTAATTGTTAGAGTTACTCACCTTCAATATGCTGTCTCCTCCAACTTAACACACTCACATTTTTTATGTATCTCATAAACATGTGGTGTGTGAAGGTCTATGGGAGGAATTAGATGAACTCAATTTAGGGGTGTTTAATTATTGTTGCTGTGAACCGAGTGTCAAGCAATAAATTTTTAAGCCTCACTTAGTATAGTGCTTAAGGGTTGAACCTCACGGAGCCTAGGTATTGAGATTAGGTAATTTCAATGGTGATGAGAGAGAAATATCTATGAGTATAAGAATATGATTTTAGGTGAGAGATAGATAATTGTGAAAGTTGAGACGATGACAGAATGTAGAGATTGGTTAGAAATATAATTAGGTATACTAGAAGGTGTTTTTAGGGTATTTGGAAAGAGTTTGATGAAAGGGACAAAAAACTAAGAAGAGACACAATGTGAGATAGTTTTTTTGTGTTTTAGTGATGCAATGATAAAACCAAACTAGAATAAAAATCAAATAACAAATAGAGTATGAAATAGAACTAAATAAAAGCTTAGAACAACCGAAATTGTTGCACAAATCCCGTTGTCACGTGCCAATCCTAGGCCGAGCGATGCTAGACTTGCTCCGGTTGCCTCCTTTCTTGAATCTTGCTTCCAGAGTCACTCCCAAGCATTAGAAAATATTGGGAATGGGCCTTGAACCTCTACGCCTCCTTCTGTTAGCCTGATGATGAGAAGAGAACAAAAAAATACGAAGAGAGGGAAAGAAAATAGAATGTATAGGGTTTAGAGGGCCTTTTGGTCATTATATTTTTTGTGAAATATTTTAGAAGTCAAATTCATGATCGAACTATATCAAATGAAAGATAATGTCATAGGGAAACTCTCATAAAAATTTCATGTCAATCGGATAAGTAGCAAAATATATTAACATTTTAATTAGAGTTAATGTAGGTCGTTTGATCATTTTTTTTATCAAAGGTCCACCGATAATGACAGGTGTCGCACCCTGATTGGGAGCAACAATGTCCCTCTTCTTCAAGGTCAATGGCGGCTTTAACGTGGACCGTCTGATCATAATGATCGCGATCGGATGGTCCACAATTGTCCGACTTAAAATTTTGTAAGTTTAACTAAGCGGGAGGGGCGCGTATGACTATGGCCATCCGATGACGGTCAGATGGCATGGGCTGTTGACATGTGTCATGTGAGAATAGAGAGAAAAAAAGATAGTATCATAAAGAAAATTGGAGTTTCAACATTGATAAAGTCAGAGGGACTTTGCTTAAATATTTGTCACAAATCTTCCAGCAAAACGGCTCTCGGTCGGTCGTTGTAGGCGCAAATGTCCAATTAAAATAGTTGTAAAGTCCAAATAGTAACTACCATTTAAAGAAGTATGGGCAATGTATGGTCGATTTAATCCCATATGGAAAAAAACTAAAACCTCGATAATATTATAATATGGAGTCTGTTTTACTATTCGAAAACTTTGAAAACTCTGGCATGCTCAAAGTGCCCTTCTCACTCTCACATGATCACTCATGTGCACCACAGGTGCACACAAGTGTGCACCATCTTCGCCACCTGCAAGTCCACATGGCATACCTGGATGCTGACAAGGCTTCAATATTTTAAAACCTTTCATGGAAAATTACATAAAACCCCCCATTCACTAAAATCATCATAACTTTCTCATTTTTAACTCCTTTTGACTTCAAAATTTTTTCATTGGATCGAGAATTTGATTCTCTATCTATCTGAATCATCAAAATTCTCAAATCATGAACAAAATACTGATATTTTTATTTTTCATCAAATCCTATCTTTGGAGACTTAATCATTGGTCCGAATACATAAAATGCACCGAATTGGATAGGATCGACTCCCTAAATTTACGGATCATTCTAATATGAAAAGATGATCCTGAATTATGTGCAAACCTGATTAGGCAATGTGCCAAAGTCAATGGCATTTCTGATTGGGCAATGTGCCGGTACGGTTGCATTCGTACCATGAGCCATTTTCATGTTCCCTTGCGTTCAAATACTCATGAAAAGAGTGAGGAAGTTTACCACTTGACTTCTGAGATGTCAAGTGGGGTAAGTTTCACAAAATAAGTTTATAATTGCATTAAATCATGTATTTTAGGGTCAGGATGCAAAATTCACATGAATTCAGTTTTTCATCTTAGAATTGGTATAATTCTATGATTTCAGGATGAATTACTACCTTAATATGACATTTTGATGCATGTATGCAATGACAGATTCGTGCTTATCAGAACTCACAATAGCAAATTCAGGATTGCCATCAGCTCAATGTATTCAATGCTCTATGAGACTTCAACTGCATATATTTAGTTAGAGAACACCAAGTTTGTCCATCCCATAGGGCTTGATACATGCATGTATTCAATTACTTTATACACTAGACATCATTACTTGAGCCACCTACTGCTAGTGGGATCTATAAACGGTGAAACTAGCCCTCGGTTGAAAATCATATGTACAAGGCTCTAGATAGTTGTTTTATTAATAGCATTGCCCAGATAAAACAATATATTATATTTATGCTTCTACCTCATTATTACTTAAGTGAATTACCTCCTTTTGGAGAAAATCTTAAGTCCCTAAACCTCATTTCTAGTTCTAGACAATGTAGCTTTAGCATGAAACATTAACACCTTTGTGCATCATCATTATTTATTAACATAAGAAACCTCAAACTCCAACTGAATTAGTGGAATATGTATTTATTTGGAAATGGAGACGCGCATGCACAGGTAAATGACCTAAAGAAAGAGCTTCGTATGATTTAAAAATAAGTTTAAGACTCTTGGTCTAATACATATCGATGACATGATGCAATGACATAAATTTTAGTATCTCAAAATCACATATTTATTGACTTAGAGAGAGTGATGGAAATATAGGTTTCTTACACATTAATCAGACATAGTTAGGATCTCAATTTATTGTGCATTTTAGAACTAATAATGCAGCCTTATTTGAGAAATAATTAGGATCACAATTGACTGTTAGAGGTTGGCACTGATTCCTTCCATAGCCTACTTACCTTGAAAATGAAGGTGACGATGAAGGAAATATTCTCATATGTTCCACACATGGGGATATTTAAAGGAAACACAACCCGCAGGATCATTCCTATTTGAGTGGAGATCAAGGGAAAACTCTTTTCACTCAGGATGATTATGGCCTTGAGCATGATGGCTTCTCATCAGACTTTTAATATATTTGTGGATATCATTGGCAATGACTTTAATCGATCAACAAAGTATTCAAACAAAGTCTTTCAAAGAAGATGGAATTCCAATTTACTTTTAATTATCTTGATTTGGTTAACCATATTCAAATTTTGATATTTTTTATCCACCACTCCTTGAAATCTATGATATAGAGTTTTGAATAGAATTATCACCAAATGGTTTGGGATTTTCTTGGATGGACAAATTTCTTTTCAGGAGAATGTTTTGGTCAAGGGTCCCAAATCTATGACAATATTATAGTAGTATAGAAACTAGCATAAACGCTAGATTGCCACATTCCTAGATCAATTTTCGTAAGCCAACTTGACATAGAAAAGACCTTTAACATAGTCAACTAAATACTCCATTAACCTTTGATGAATTAAAAACCAGCCAGTTCTTCATTTCCACACGAGGGTGATCCTATCTCAACCATGCTTTTCATCTTGATGGCAGAAGTTCCTTGTGTATCACCAAAAAGAGTGATCAATCAATGCCTTATACAGCCATATAATTCAAGGATTTACCTCATTATATCACACTATCTTCCTCATTGGATATACGCAATACATTACGTGGCTTATGAGTATGAATATTGTGTATGAGGAGTCCTCACGTTGGCTGATCCTTTGGAAAGTAGTTTTATCCTCTCATCTATCTATCTATCAATCTATCTATCTATCTATCTATATATGATTAATCAATCACTACGATCCATCTTATTCTTACTCCCTTTTTCTATGTCTGTTTCTTTGTATATCTTTCTAAAAATAATTTGCATTTATCGACTATATTCCAACATCATAATTTCCTTCAATAACCGTATCGAGCTCTCATATCTTACATCAATTAAACTTTAACTTTTCTAACTGAAGATATATCATACTAAGAATAGTCTCTTAACTAGTATCTCTCTAAATTATTACTCTTACAGTTTAATAAGAATCTAAAAATACTTATTTCGCTACCTATCTTAATATTTCATTATATTAATGTAAGTGGATTTCATCACCCTAAGTATTTACTACCTCTAATATCTATAAAAAAGTATAATAACCATAGTGATAGTATAAAAGTATCTTATCTTAAAGATGTCGTACATTTACCTTTCTCTAGTTCTTCCTAACTCTACTTATCACTTTATATTATATTAATTTCTATTTAACTCTATTTACATCATTATAATTATTACCTATATTTTCACCTTTTAATATCTTATTTATTATTACTTCATCCATTTTTTATTGTACTATATAACAAGTTTCTTTAACTATTTGTATTATCATCTTATTCTTCTTAATCCTAAATCAAGCATTGGATCTATTTCTTAAGGCCAATCACCACCCATCACATTGACTTGTTGAAGTTTGGGACTTATTAGTGTATCAGCCACCGTTTACGAACTCACCAACTAGAAAGTACATTTTCACGTTTTCTCTCAGTTCACCACATAGTAGGACTTACCTTATCAAGCATGTGTTAAACAGCACGTTGAGAACCTCCAAAAGTGTTAAACACATCCTCATCTTCGATGGACCCTGTGAGTAGTGCATAACATGGGGTTTTTGATAATTGGATGCGGATAGATCAGGATAGGTGTTGTCTACATAATTGGATGCAATGCCGTTCAAACTAGGTGAGGATGGAAACTCTTCTCCTACATGCACCAGCGCCTCTAATAGAGGATCATCTGTTTCAGGCATATGAGGTCTACTCCATGAGCTCCTAAGGTATGGCTGTTGTATGCCTTTTTACTTCATTGTGAACTAAACAATTGGGGTCTGTGTGAATTGTAATATTTACACTCACTGCACACCTACAACTCTTGCAAAGATTAAACCATAACATATTTAAAACCCTTTTTTGACACATATAGGTCATGGATTAATAGGTTTATCAGCACCACCCTAGGGTCAGCCATAGTCGACATTGGGCTTTTGACAGTTGAAAAATGTAATTTATTTTTATATCTATTAAATTTACAGATATAATATATTTTATTTCTTCAATACATGTTTACATCCTTAAATTATAGGCATATTAATTCATCTATGAAATATTATGTTTTCAATAAAAAAATATTCTATATTTTGCATAAAATGAAGTCAAACCTCATCTCAAGATGCATTAGTGTCCTGCCTAAAAATGTAACATTAGGAACTAAGTAAGGTATGTTGGGTTTCCTCCTTCTTGATCAACACTACCAGAGATCTGAGAAGATCTTCTCACCGCTCTAGTCACATTAGGAAGTGAGGGTTATGGAGTAGAAGAAAATGAAAGGGCACCAAATGAGAATGTAATATGGGTATTTTCATTTTTCAACTCTTTTCCTTCGTGTTGAACATATGTTTTTCATTACATATCTCATCCATCATCCAATCACTCCTATGCCTCATTTGAATGATGAGTAAGGAAAAATTTTAAGATAGGGGCTGACTTGGCATTTTTTGGAATTTATACTTCTCTCTAATATTTTTAAAGTTGGTTTTTTAGTTTTTGATTAACACCCACCACTCTCTATATGTGTCTCCCTCTTTCTCTTGGTCTCCTTTTCACTCTCCAAGTTTCTCTCCATCCTCGCTCCCTCGGTGTCTCAATCTCAATATCTCAGTATCTCTTTGTTAAATATGAGAAGACACCTCCACCTACTAATCCTCCAGCACAATCATGGAGTACAATGTCATGATGTTGAAGTATGGTGGCAATGCCGCCAATGTTTTTCTCATCTTCAAGAACCTTCCCGCATGGAGGTTGGAAGCTCAAATATTGATTTTTTATAGAATAACTATTGGGAACCCATCTTTATACCTGGGACCCAAGTGTATCACTCGATTCATGGAAGTCTTATGCAATTAATTTCTATCCTCTTACTTTTGTCATCCTTCTATGTTATCATGTACTCATGGTCTTCTGATATTTCCTCTCCATATTCCCTCACTCTTGTGGTCTCTACTGCTCTTAGTATTTCCATTTTCTGACATGTTATTAGAGCCACTCCTCTTGGAGACCCAAGAGGACTATGAATTAGATGATGCAATTGTGCAATGACCCCAACGACAAAGAACAAGGTCACTAGAGGGAGTTGTTAAAACAGTTCTCAGCCATATCTCACCGTGAGGTCTGATATAGTGCACACGACAAAAGTTAGAAATGCTACTTCCTGCTGTGACACATTGTCTACATTTTGTGAGATGCATTTTTTATGAATAAAAGTTTCCATGTAGTAGTAATGCTATCACTTTTAACCACCCTCTCTCCCTCCCCTTCTCTCACATACCTCCCACTCTCTTGTTTATCTGTCTCTTTGCCTTTATTTATCCATCTCTCTCTCCCTCTTCTATCTCTCTCTTGGCCTCTCTTTATCTCTTGGTCTCTCTGTGTCATCATTTAAAATCCATCATCATCATCATCCATGATGACAATCCCATCACATCGCCCTTGTAATACCCTCTATCATGATTACGCCATCTGCCACTAGCACCTCACCATGGCTTATGTCATGTCCTTATTAAATGTCTCCTGTTATTGTGATGAATGATGTGACAGATGATGTCTGGATTTCCCTAATTGGAAGTATCGTATGATAATCCAAAGGCCCAAATCTTCTTTGACGACTCAAAGGCAAAGGGCCCAACCACATGTGTTATGTAGCAACACTTTTTGGTGGTATGCCACAACCTCAATTGTGAATTTTCACTGAAATAAATGTGTGGCCCAGAATATTTGAATTATTATTATCCTATTAAGCTCTCATATATCTTCTCTTCGTAGCAAAAGCACCCGCACTGACTATAGTAAATAATGTAGTCATTTTTGTTTATTCTTATTTAATTGACTCTCATTTAGACTTGGTAATTTTCATCTTGGTGAGGATGGCAGATTTTCACTGACAAGCCAAAAAGCACCAAAAGTGTAGGATGCAATAAGGAACATGCTAGAAACTTGATTTAAACCCTAATGTTCCTAGATTTAGACTTAGAGAGGTGTACTTCTAAGAGTTTCTCATCTAGATGTATTGGACCAAATCATCACTATTTTCCCAATTTCTCTTTGTTGTTTGTGTGTCACATTTCTCCATAGATTTATCCTTCAATGCTTAACCAAATATCATGATTTTTTATTTAAAAATATCTTCCTTAAGTTTTGATTATTTTCTTTTATATGACACCAGTGAATTTTCGTGGTTTGATCCCCTATAAATCTTCATTAGACAATCATATTTGCATCAGAGTCGTGATCTTTTACCCTTTTCTTTCTAGGATCATATTTTGACACTTGATAATAGGAAATTAAGGATTTTCTTACATTATCTATCTATACTCTTTCACTTCATTCTTGAGTAATTCTTTGACATTTATGGGAATTCGTAAAATGCGTAATTTTTTCAATGCTAACTTTGCCAATTCCTATAATTTATTATCTTGTCTGAGAGTTCTGATCATTATATAATAATTATCCTTTCTTTTTTTATTTTAAAATATAATTTTAGTATATTTATATTTCCATTCCTTCATTAATGTACTAAAGGACAACTGCCAGGTCAACATTAAAGCTTTCATTTTTCCATTGATTTTCTTCTTATTTCAAATCGCGAAAACCATTATCATTTTTATAAAGTGTTATGGAACTTTAGTTCAGGAAATGTAAATATTTTAAATTCTCCCTAAAAAACTAATGAGCCGACTTTGTATATGAACTCATGTTAGTATATTTTTGCATTGATTTTCTGTCCTGATTTTAAATATGATTTGATATGTTTTGACTTACTTATATCATAATAGATTACAATTTAATGATTGCCAATTTTATATAGTTTGAAAAAGTCAAATAAATTCACAAAGACAACCTTTATCATTTGTGGATTTGACACATATAATTCTACTGAATATTAAATACCTTTTAGTCTGTTTGTAATATTAGTTTTTAACGATAAATTTGGGAGCTAAATTAATGCACATCTTATATTTAATAACTTTAATGGCCTGATAGTTTTCTTGGCCCACTTATTAGTTAAATATACCTGTGTGTATTAATTAATCAATGATCAATTTAGTCTGATAAGTAGGTTGAATTTCCTACCAGTGGTGTACCAAGCTACACCTTATGCTATAGAAGAGAATGAGCACTGAGTTAAATCTCTCATGCAACTTCATTAAATTGGTAAACGTATATGTATAAACTTTCATCCATGCGAGACTCTTTTATGACTTAAGTATGGTGAATTATTAAACCTTAGTCAATCACTCATGTTAGTACTGATGCATAATTGAGATCATTTAAGAATATCATCTCTAATATCTCTAATATCTCTACTAACCAAGCCAGGGATTCCATCCATCTTCTCCTTGTGTCAATATCTTCAGTCCTCACCTTGTGCCAATCTTCTCATGGTGTCAATATTATACCAATGGGGATAATCTCATCATAACTACTTAATCACCTTCGTGTATGTCTTGCTATAGATGAGCTAAAACTAGTTTGAATCTCATGATTTCTCTAAGGCTTCATGTATGTCATGATGAGCACTGAGTAGGCAAAGCATAGCCCTTTGAGCACAAAATGTCTTTGGTATATCAAGCCTTAGATCTACTTACATGACCGAACATGAATCCATCTATTTTCCATTTAGATATCACATCATTCACGGATTTGTACTGATCAATTCAGTGAACTCTTTCCTAAATCCTTGAATTAATCTGGGAAATGGGGATACCATGTTGTCAGTGAATTTGACTGTTTCCATTATAATATATCCTATAAAAATGATCTCCATAATCAAGAAAAGTTACCTTAAAATGTGTTTTGACTTCTGATGATAACATAGCTCGTTCAATAAAACAATTGCATCATTCTTCTCAAACAACAAATGAATATATTTTGGGATACAAAGAAAAAGGCCAAGTAAAGTGATGAATTTATCCAACTACAATGCTTCATTAGCGGCTTCAGCTATTCCAATATATTTAGATTTTGTTTTAGAGTCTTCCATAGTGCTTTACCTAGAACTCTTAATGCACACTATTTCTCCTTCAATGTGAACCAGAATTCAGATTTGAATTTACTATCATCTTGGTCTGATTGGAAACTTGAGGTATTGTAACCCTAAAAATTAAATCTTCTCCACCATCAATTAGAAAAAAAATCCTTAGCCCATCTGAAGTATTTGATGATACACTTTATTTTTCTAATGTGTTATTATCCTAGATATGCCTATAATTTACTTACGAAGAAAATATACTACATCACTAGTTTATAATATTGAATTTTTATGAATTAAATTTTCAAAGTATAAGGCAATTTATCCATCATCCCTATATTTTCAAGAGTCTTAGGTGCACACTCATTAGATTAAACCACATGTCTCATTGGTATAAGACTTCTCTTGGAGTTCATGCCCCAACTTTTTTATAATTGTGTGTATGTACAACTATTGGGATAATACTAGTGACCTAATCCATCTATCTCTATAGATACATATTCCCAGATACTTCATGGAGATGTTCTTGTACATACACTCCTTTATGAATCAAAATATTTGGAATATAATCCACATATAAAATCAATAAAGTGATTTCACTGATCTTTTTGTACTCAGATATTTATTCTTCTTCCTTAAGGGCTAGCGTATAGACTTTACCTGTAGAAATATGTCAAACGTATCAATCCGGATGTCCTACCTTTGAGTGATTTACAAGGCTTGTTTGTGTCTCCTTGATCATGTTATGGAATTGGTCCCTCAACAAATGAGGTACTATTTGTGTTTGGATTTAGAATTTCTTATAATATAATTTTCCTTCCACTATTTTCTTATTGTAAATATTCATCCTCTAAGAAGACTGTCTTATTTTAAAAAACACCATTGATTCCAAAGGGTGATAAAAGTAATATCCAGATGTTTCTTTTGGCTATCTTACAAATATACATATTTAAATCCTGAGTTCTAACGTGTTTAGGTTGTATCTTTTTATATGGACTGGACACCCACATACTTTAATAAACGTAAAGTTGGGATCTAAAATAGGGGTCCCCTATTTTTATTTTCATGAGGCGCAATTTAGGTACCTGAGCCAACAAAATATGGAAGCCCCCCCATTTTCTCCCTGTACTATCACTAGGTGGTTAGGAAATCAACCAGTTCTCCTAGAAGAGTTGAAGACGAATTTCAAGAGAAGATTCATCATTCAAGCTGTCTTGTTGATGTACATGAAGGGCTTGAAGATACTCTTCCAAGGAACCAAGTGAGAGTGGAATTTATTTCACACACGGTGATATGATCATTGTTTATTTTATAGATTAACTGTGCTTTTTTCATACAGTTCATAAAGTATCATTTATAATGGTCAATCAGTCCCATACAATCCACACAAAATACTTGGATGTGGGATAAGTATACCATCTAGAATCATGGGAAGGTTTTGTGATGGGTTCCTACAGATAACAAAAATACAGGTGAAGAAAAAAGGAATGATAGAATAAGGCATGAAGAGGATTAAAATATAGCGTGGAACAAGAAAAAATGATTTTCTGCTCAGGGCTTCAACAATTTCCTACCTTTCAAGTGATCAGGATTTAAATGAATGAAATATGCGCTCAAAGTAACATCTAATATCTATCTAACATTCACTCACCCTCATCACTCCTTCACATAGTGTTTTCACCTTTTCATTTTTCAACCTGTAACGTCTACTAGATATCCTCATTATTTCGGAAATATCATTCTTACTATATATTGTCAGGGTTGGTATCATCTTGAAAGGCTCATGATGCACTCAAAGTGTCTTGAATTCACTCACAGTAGACCACTAGTCAAATGAATTTATGAAGATGGAGTTCTTATCTTTTATCATTATCACCAAAAATAGTAGCTCCCAAATAAACATGATGTAAGAATTTTCTAAGCAAGTATCGCAAGAATTTCACCCCCTTTAGAAAATTTAGATGTTCTTTAGTGCATTTATCAAGTAAATAAAAATTTCTGAATACATAAAATAAAGGTTACTATTTTTCATCGGGCATCGTTTATAATTTATTCATAGTCGTGATCTGCAGCTCAATACCACTCACCAGGAGCTTAACATCTGGAAAAATAACACTGATAAAATAATGGGAAAGCATAACAATTGTATGATAAAAAATAAAATTTGAAAAATAGTTTCAGTATATTATATTCAGTAATCATTAAAAGGAAACAAAATAAACAATAAAGAATAGTTACTTCATGGCTTTAGACATACAGCTAAGAGATTGTCACTAGCCATACGACAAAATTATATTTTAAATATGGTTTCCAAAATACCTTTCTCCAGAATAAACTTTTAGTATTCCATGCTAGAACACTAGCATGGAATATTGATAAATAAATTTCAAAAAAAATCTTAAAGCTAATTAATGGATTGATATAACTTGTCATTAAAATTGTATCTCATTAATCAAATTCAATTTGACTTTCATGTCTATGAAGTGATTATCATTATTATTATTGGTTAACAAATTAGGTATATATTAAATAAATTATAATCCAAATTAAGCTTTCGTCAAGCATCAAATGGAAAAATATGCTTCCAAAACTAAAATTTGCATTTTTAAAACAGCAGCATCATTTCTTTATTCAATAATTAAATTAATGTCACAAACTATTTCATCATATCATTCCAAAGATATTATGTATTTATTTTTTCCTCCAAATATGATGTGGACCATGATAGTAATTATGATAAGGGTGCATGATGATTTAAAGGAATAATTTTAAGAATATTTGTAGAATTTTGAATGAAATTTATTTATTAGTTGTCCGTTTAATTTTATTCATTCTCAGTTTAAATTTTAAAGAGGGAATTTTCTTGTCCACTTGTCCTTCTTTCAGCTTGCCCATGTCTTGCTTACTTGTTGGAGATTGAAAACACACAGCTTTTGTTGACAATCTGGCTAAGAATCTCCACAGTTTTCCCTTCAAAACAGCAAAACTATACATAGTTCTTCTTCTTGATCATCTTTACAACATATGTAGAAAAAATCTGGAATTTTAACAAATCTCTACTCTTATTTCATGATTTGTTTGGGTGTTCATGTCATTCCCCTCTTCTTTATCTTTCATAAGTTCTCCATCCAAATAATGGTCACTGAAACATGCATGGATGGATTCAAATTTCAATCTCCTTCTTTATATTATTCATATTTTTTACTTTATTTTCAGCCTTAAATCTATCATTAATTTACAAAAAAAAAATTTAATGTCCACATTTTTTAATTCGAAAGATATTTTCTTAAAGTGGTTACATTTGCTAAAGTACTAGGGATAAAGAGAAAATATCCTCCAGATGATCAGATATTTTTGAAAAACATTCTCATGTATGGAAATTACTAGAGTCAGGATATACATGTCTAATACAAAATTGAAGTTATTGGATTACTAAAGAAATTTTACTTGATATCCTTTCTATGCCTATGATCATACTTTTTAAAGTAATAGTGACTTTAAGGAGAATCATAGAATATCACTTTCTATTATTAATAATATGAAAACAGTTTATTTATATTTAGTAGATTTTTTCCATTTTTTAATTTTTTAATTTTTTAATTTTTTAATTTTTTAGAAATTTTCTTTAATAAAAAAATAAATTAAATTAAAGTTAATTTAATAATTCTTAGTCTTTCAATAAATTTCTACGGAAATTGGGGGTTATATGTCTTATAATACAGCCTTGATCGTTGTTTTTAGTTTTCCTCCAATATGAAAGGAAATTCCAAATCATGGAGCTAGATCCACAAATCATGCCTCAGTTTGACTGTCTCTGGAGAGGGTTAAGTTGGGCCTTGTTCCTCCTTCAATACTAGGCCTGCTATTTGACCCATGTTGTGGATTACACTTCTCCTTATTTCCCATAGGCATCCCGTCAAAGATACATTGGATAAATTTAATACATAATGAACCTAATCATGTGTTTCAATATAAATCAAACAATCCTGTATGAATAATCCATTTTCTTCAAGAAAATCAAGTGGGGTAGGTCTCATGAACCAATAAATTAAAAAATTATCACTCAATAGGTAATTAATGTTTTTTCCCCTCATTTTTCATAAAAATGTATAAGATGTATATAGAAATAAAACTAGATGATTATATAAACATATATTATCACCACTATATATTTGATGTTACTCAGTATTTTTAAAAATAAATATAATATTCCAAATGGGTTGAAGTTTGGCCTTTGAGTTGAATTTTTTGATAGAAAATTTTAATTATCCTTCATGAATCAAAACCACTATTGGGAGTAAATAAATATTTGATGACTATTAATTTTAATCAAAATATCTGAAGTGTTGAGGAAGATTTTAAACTTTAGAGCATGAAAGAGGGAGGCAGATCTATCTTTGAAGCTAATCATGGTATTGGTATATATGATAAGTGAGAATAGATGATAATATCTTAAAGGGTCTTCCATTTTCTTTCAAAAGTCTCAGGATACAGTTACAGCATATTTTGAGCAAACTTTTATACGCACAATTTCCTAGGCAAAAAGGATCGAGTTTGAGTTGTAAATTTGAACAAGGATGAAGTTTATATGTTTTAAGCCTCCTTGTTAAGTTAAGCTCAATTAGTAATAAATTTAATTGTAAGTCTTGGTATAAAGTGCTTTAGCAGCCAACCTGGTGAAACCCTACCTTTGGTCTTCTCAGATAGATGTCGTCACCCAATTTTTCCAAAGGGATGAGCTAATATTGTTGAAGTCCAATGTTGGAACAGTCCATTTCTTTACCCCTTGTATCTTACCACTATTAATGTCTAGACATTCCATTATGATAAGCCACTTAATATAAGTATTATTCATAAAATTATTAATAAACCTCATTCAATGGATAGTGTCATTGAATTGTACATCATACTTCAAAACATATTCAAAATTAAAATGTTTTATTTATAATTTTTCCCCATTATTGGTCATAATGATGATGGCAAAAATTATAAGTGGCCATCATACATCAAATTTGACCACTTATAATTTTGACTATCAAATAAAAATCTGAAAAAGAGTGAAATTTAAAATATATCATTATTTTATAAACATGAAATGGCAGGATAGTATTTTATACGTGCCGAATGAAAAACCAGGGATTAGCATATCTTATGATGGATGAACAGTCATTAATGAGGCAAATGATTTCATCATTATGTCATGGGGATGCCTTCCTGTAATGAAGTTTCCATATCATTTTAGATGTCATTTGGAATTTCCCTTCCAATCGCATATACGGGATCTTTTCAAGGAACATCATTCGTTGATTCTAACATCATTTAGGGTCCCCATTAATTCCACAATGATAGTCAAAATCCCTGCCAATATCATATAATGAGTTGCATTCTATGATAACTTTACAATGTAGTTTAAATTTTTCTGAATGAAGTGTTATTCATGCAATTTAATATAAAATTAAATTTATTATCCTAAATTCATTAAGTATCAGAAATTTATGAAATAATACATCAGGATTACAGATAGACTTTTGGCTTAAAGTTATGGTATGAAAGTCAATCAGTGATTTCTACCATAGATTTAATTTTCTGTATTTCAGCTTTCAAACAATCACAAAAACTTTCTCAGGCCTGAAGTAGAATTTTCAAAAGTTTTTAAAGAACTGGTATCTATCGCAGTTCAAGAAATTAAAGGTGAAGCTGTACAAGATATATATAAATAAATATTTCCATTAAATGTCTAACATTGTAGATCTTTCCATTTTCAATATCCCAAAGACATATCGCCATAATATTTTTCTAATACCCTACTTCTTATGTATTTTCAGATGGGTTGAGTTAACCTGGTTGATTTGAAGCCCACAAAACCTAGTCTGCCAACCAGCTAAGACTGGCTAGTGATCCATAAGCCACCAAGGTCATCAACAACCGTCTATATTGATTCATAAGCTGATAAATCACCAAGTGAATAAAAATTAAGCATTTCATATATTTATGGTTTTAATAATTTAATTATTAAAAAGTATACAAATCAATAAAATATTTAAAATAAAAAAGAAATCATAAGTCATTGTAAAATACAGAATAGTTTTAAACTTCATTTAAATGCATATTTCTATTTAACAATGTAATGATAGAACTTATAAAAAAATTATAATGGTTTATCTAATTACTTACAACATGCATGAAATCAATAAAATCAAGTCATAAATGGTTGGAAATAAAATTTGAACGCATATATGATTATAATCTGGCCATCCCCATGGAATGGACCATTGAATCTTCGTTTGTAGATATTCACAGATTGCAAAAGCATTTCCTGGTCATGATACCAAAGACCATTCTTCAAGATCCAGATACAGATATAGGGGCTACTAGTGGCTCATAACTATAGGGCACATAGGTTATATACCCATAAGTATTGTGTCTATTACTGATGATGGGAGCCAGGACTGAAAAGGTTCAATAAAAGTCTAGAAAAAGATGAGAATGATAGGAAAATTAATATCGTTAAGTTTAAAATGCATTTTGGGAAGATAAATGCTTGCCACAAATATATTTTCCACTTATCTATCTCCCCACACCAACAAGGGATAGGGATTACCTGCCTACATGGGAATATTTAAAATTTTGTATGGAAAGTATAGATTAAGCACCATTACAACTATCCAATAAGTTATTCAAAATGGGGCATTAAGGGGTAAATAGTTGGTTGGCAAGGACTTCTCTATCTTACATTACATTTACATATCATATTTTCTATGGTTTTCTTATTTGTTATGTACTTAAGAGTACAATTATATATTATTTCATTGTTTCAAAGTCTTAATGGTCATAAATATAAGTTCTTTATTTTTCAAATTTATTTCATTAAAGTTTTAGATGGCGGAGTGGGGTGAAGAGAGTTTGGGTTGAGGTGAGGGGATGGGATGGGTACGGTAAATGAGATGAGTGTGGGCTGGGATAAGGATGGGGTTGTTCGGGGTTTTGGTGGCGAGATGTGATCATAAGGTGTATAGGGGGAGTCGCAGGGGCTGAGGGTGGGTTGAGGTCAGGGTAGTGGGATGAAAAGTTGATGGCATAGGATGGGGATGCGGTGGATTGGAGTGAAAGTGGTGGGATGCAAAGTTGATGACATAGTATGTGGATAGGGTGGATTGAAGTGAAAGTGGTGGGGATGCAAACTTGATGACATAATATGTGGATGGGGTGGATTGGAGTGAAGGTGATGGGATGGGGTGTGCCTAGATTGGGTGTTGGGGTGGTGGGATTTGATGACATGATAAATGTTCCCATAACTCCATGCATTTGAAATCAATTTAATCATATATAATAACTTATGTTTCAAATTATTAACTAGATATTTTAATATTTATGAATTTCATATTAATCTCATTTAATACATATTTTGGTAAATTTCAACTATCCCTTCTTCAGTTTTAATTCAAAATTTTTTATTAATAATGAATATTTTCAAGAATCATCTGTGCCTATATTTTCAAGAATTAAATGGGATTATTATAAATAATCTAGAGCATTAAATATGATCAATTCCAAGTCCTAGATTGCTTTTCTAATCCCGCTAACTTGTATATTGAATAAGATTGAAATTCAAATGATGGAGCTCTTAAATAATGAAACAAGATGAATAAGTGTCATGGAAAAAGGGAAATTGTAGAAGGTAATTTAAGCAATCATTCCCATGTATGAATATTATATTCTTCTCTCTCTCAGTACTTTATTCTGGATGGGCTCTAGAAGTGGCTAGCAAGAAGGACACGAATTATGTTTGTCCAGCCCGATTGGCATAAGTGTTTTGAAGTATTTATCATTTTATCATCATTTTATTGTAGAGAAAAATGCATGATCTTAGAAAGACACAGGGAACCAAGTTTAGGAATAGGCATTGGGGGACAACACATGAGAAAAATCACTTTAGTAACCTTTAATTACATTTTTACCATCATCCCCATCCATTTATCTCCTTTTCTTTCATTTTAATTGACCTTCTCTCTCTATGGATCTGTTTTCCTCCATTCTCTCACTCAAATTTAACTTGATCTCTCTCTAGAGTATGAATTACAACTATAGTTTATGGGATTAAAATTTTATTAAAATCTTGTATATTTTCTCACACATATATGGCATTGTCACGCTACTATTGTCTATGTGTGCTTATCACTAGAGTTGCGTGTCCACTGCACCCTAAAGCTGCACTTATAAAAATCAGGAATTGGGGATAAGTACAGATTTATGCTAAATTTTTTTCTGATTTTCCGAACAAGCATATAGTAAGTTTGTATCCATATGTATTCAAAAAACTGAACTTTGCTTGATTCGTATTTTTTAGGATTTATAGTTATTTTTTTATAACTTTACCTTACTAATGAAAGAAAATCACTGAAAATTATAAAAATAATTCTAGAATGCTGCAGAAATAATTATTGACTTATACCAATTCTTATGAAAATTTGATTGAATAATTTTAGGAATTTTGTGAAATTTAGATTAAGAAATCCTAATGAATTAAAAAAAAACCTTATTTGACACTTAAGCAGTGTGAGCTTATGGTATATAATGGTGCACATGTCAGTTTGAGTGAAGTGAGAGTTTCAGATATATGTATGCGAGTCGTAGTGTGGAACAAGAGAAGAGATTACGCCACTTGGAAGTAGAACTGCATGAGCATATGGTCAAGTGGTAACTTTCCTTCTTCTTAATCAGAACATAGATCTGTCAATCGTTTGCTCTTGAACTTCAAGGATGGACCCAACTGGTAGTTTGAACAAGAAAATCACTATGTTAATTTTAATTAAAAACAAAATCCTAGGGTGCCTTTTTAGAAACATGGGAGTTATATTCATATATCCAAGGCTGTGAGTGTATAGAAAAATATAAATGGAATTTACATTAAATTTTTTAGCCCAACTCCTATATCTTAAGTTATTGTGTTGGAAGTAGGGGAAATTTGGGCTCTCTATTATTTATCCCTCCTCCTCAATCCACGTCACAGATTTCTGCCTTGGTGGGAGAATCCCCAACATTTTTAAAGATTTCCTGTTGGAATATGTGTTTAAAATTATGCTTTGATCACAAGCTGACATGTGCCCTTAATTTCATATCAAAGTGCTACTGATTCACATAAAATGTGCATATTTAATGATCTGCTAACACATGTCCTTGAATTCAATAAAAAGGTGTTGATTCTAGGCCTTGGTTGAGAGGAATCTTAAATAAATCATGTAGTGGAATCATTAAGGCCATTAAAACACAATGATAAAATTATTCTAGTGTTGTTCAAATTCTACATTTCCTAGTTCCTTGAGGGAGACGTGTTGAGTCGATCCTATGTCTAGCATGTATACATATCCATGCAGTTCTAGGCATAATTAATCTTATAATTCATCTCAATAGTTACTATTATTTTGCCACCATTATTGTAATGGCATTATAATAACGTTCAGAGTGAGATGTCAAGGGGGAAGGCGGAAGAGGGGTGAACACATGAACAATTTTGGTATGGGTGAATTTTGTTCAAGGCTTTCTCACACTTATACTTTGGAAATTTTCATTAAAAAATCAATTACGTTCAAGCTAGGATAGTTTGGAATCCCCTGAGTTGAGACTCATAGGTTGTATTCAAAACACAACCGTCCATCTACAAGATATCTTTCATTTCCAGGTGTGAGGACTACTTACACAAATATGACGTGAATCAATCTGATTGATGATAGTTATAATACCATTCAAGGATTCATTAAGATCAATTCAGTGAACTCTTTCCAAAGAGCACTAACAGTATGTCCTCAATATCTACATATTAATGGCTACATGATTGGCTACACTCATCATACGAGCAACACTAGATGATGTTATCCTATTGGTATATTTTGATATCATTATTGAGTATGCTTCCACCAGGAATGTTTAGAACACGTTTAAATTCTAGTGATATCTGTATTATGATCTTATCATAATTAGTTATTGCATCTGTTTATGTACTCAATTATAAGCAATGCATCCACATTATAATGAATATGGAATGTGTCATTGGATTGTAGGCCATGTATATTTCCAACATCATGACATTACCATAATTCACTAAGCTAGATCAACATGAGTATCACACCTCCATTATAAAATATATACATATATATATATTAATCATGAATATGGAATAAGACATATAATGTATTATTGGCTTGGCAGCCACATATATATTCATCAAAAAGTGCAAATGACTGGCATGAAAATATTTTCTTCAGCCATGTAGCCAATCATGTTCTACCATGGGTCCGAGAAAAGGATAAAAAAATAAAAGATTCAATGTTTGTAATTATAACATGTGAATGGTCATATTAAATATGCTAGGTGCATTCATTAGAAAACAAGGAAATTTTCAAAACAATGAATGTGTTTATGTGTTAAATTGTATTTGTTTGAATTTTTCTACATGCTATGCATTATTTTCTGTATAAGGAGATTTGAGTGATGTGTTATAATCTTTGACTATAAATATGATTAGCAGGTGCAATCATTCACATCACCCAATGATTAGCCTCTGATATGGTCAAACTTGATTAATAAAATTATGCCTTTATACTTGTTTTTTACAACACATATTTAGATTTTCACTAGCATTATTCACCATTCAAGGATAAAATGAGAAATTTATGATTTACTCTCCTATGCTCTATTTTTGTATATTTTTTATTGATTTTTTATACTAACCCCACTTAGAGTTCTTAGAGTCATGTGGATTTCTCACATGTTCTTGGAGTTTTATTTTTAAAAAAGGACTTGGCTAAATACAATGGCAGATTTGGGATACAAATGGGAGGAAAGGAGATAATAAGAATATGCCCAATGCACAAGAAGCCTACTTTAGAAGCCCATTGAAATCTCCTAAAGGACTAGGTCAACTAACCCACAATTTGATTTTAAAGGCATGTTTTCAAATATGGAAAGGAGAGAACGTGGGTCCAGGCTGGAAATCAAGAAATCCTAGCCCTCAAAATCCTTGGAATTAAATCCAATGGTTGGGAGAGTTAGGGCACTTCTATTTATTCTCCTCTTGAGCGCCATATGCTCTCTTGCCAACAACTGGCTTAAGAGCTGTTGTGCCTAGCTCAACTGCTTGGCTCGCTTTAAAACCATTTTTTCTTTCTTCTCGCCCCCTTTTATATATTTTTTAATTAAATTTTGATTTCATCAGTACAAAAAATAAACTAACATACTAGTGAGAAGAATTAGACTCATTAAATTAAATAATGTTTTCAATAAGAGTTAATGGGCTTGTAAATTATGCAGAAATAAAATTAAAATGAACCATTTAATGCATGAAATAAAAATCCATATAAAATTATAAGCAAAATGATCTTAAGATAAGTATGCCTTTATGACTACTCATGGAGGGGAATTCATGTTATCATGATTGATCATTAAGATTTCATGTTAGGAGACGTTTCATTCCATCATCACCTTGCATATGAAGTAAAAACAACTATTTTGTGTACATCCTTTTGAACACAATCCACCTTTGAATTCAAGAGAAATTGTTATTTTTGTCGTCATGTACTATTATATGACAATCAATTCTTCAAATGTGATTATTGTAAATGACACATATCTATTTCAGATAATATATGGCGTAAGTGTTAGCTGTGGAGATTAGTATTCATGTTTTTTTTGTACATTGATAATGTTGTTATTTTTAACGGGAGACTACAATTTCACTTCTTAAGATTAGATGAAAATTAGTTTATTAATACTCATGTTTCAGTCTTGTATGTGTGACTCAAAGTGCGTTGACTTGTATAGGATTTTTTATGTAACTTGCTAAAAATAAGAGTATTTATAATCTAATCTGTATCTAAAATAAGAAGTGAAATTTGGAGTCTCTTTAAAAAATAATAACATTACCAACGTAGACAAAACCACATTTTCTTGGACAATCGACTCTTATGTGTGTTTATTTTGAATTCTGGTGACTTTCATTTGATGTTTGATTTTGGTGATCAGGTCTCGATACACTATTTGATTTAACAAGATGTTCTTGATAAAACTGTGTAAAATAAATTATATTCGGGATTTCAAATGAAATATGCCGCTAGGTATGTTTCTAGTTTCTACGACAATTTTCACTTGGAATGTTTTGTTCGAGAAGTACACCCTCTTGCAAAGAGTGATATAGATATCGAAAGGCTATGAATTTCACAATCTTTTGACATCAGATCCTTCCATTCAAGAGTTAACTTAATTGAACAGACCGATCCAGATTACATATCAATCCAGCAAAGCATTAAAACCAATTTTATGTACTTCAATTCATTCGAATTAAGCATTTAATGCCTTACAATATCTCAAATAGGGTATGATTTATATTCACCTTCAAGTCTCTGAAGCATAGATGTACCTTATCCTGTAGTAGTTAGCCGACAACTTCATTGAATGACTAGGCTTGAAATCTAGGTGTCGCCCGAAAAAAAAGAGCGAGATTTCCGCATTAACAGTAAGTGAATTTTAGAGCTTCTGATTAAGCTCATCTGAATTCCTCTTTGAAAGTTAAATCACGTCAATTGTCATTCAAATTGTAGGAAGCCCAGGACGCAAACTGTAGAAATTCAAGTAATGCGACAAATGATAGATTCAGAAGAAGAAATAGCGAGGTTCAGAGGCACCAAACTGATACGTCACGGTTTGAACCAGCCATATTCTGCCCACGGACGGAAGAGACTTGGAAATTCACAAGTCTGAAGTTTTGAGAAAGTCAGAAATGAAGTAAACAAGAACGCTGGAAGGGACTCAGATACGACTAAGACTCCTGTGGAGAGAACCTATAAGATGGGCTCTTCCCTTGTTAGGAAATCGTTTCCCTTGATTTATAGTTAATGCCGAAGATTTAATATTACGACTTGATAGTTCATCATATAACTAGTTAATAAGATCAAATAGACGTTCCAAATTATTCTCTCATAAAACTGGTTTGCTTCGGGGATTTTAACTTCAGAAAATTCTCAATCACAACCAGCATATTATGTTATCACCTTCGGGAGATATATTAAACAAATACTTGAGGCATACCTTTCGGCGACTTTAGATATTCATGTCAAACGATAAATGAGAGACTCCGAAAAGAAATAGCGCGGTTCAACGAGACCAACTGATGAGTTTTCTCTGCTCAGCGTAAAGAAGAAATATGGAGATTTCAAAATCCAAATGATTGAACGCAACAATGCTGTCAGATAGGATTTAAACTCATGTTGAGAAAACCTATTGAATGGGTTATTCCCCATTTCGTGAATCATTTCCCCAGTAAGTAAACATTTTTTTGTTTACAGCTCATTATCATATGATATCTACAATCCTTGTTTGACCTTCGAAGGCGTTTAGCAGCAGATACCATACTTTTAGTAAGAAGTAACTTGTTCTACTGTACAGTGGAATTGAGTACTCAAAAATGGGAAAGAAAGTATATGCAACACCGACTAGAGAAAAAATCCAAGAATTTCATGAACAGATCATGATAAGAAATTCGTCACTTAGGCACAGGATCAACTGTACGTATTTCTGAAAAAAAGCCAAGAAAACTTCGATCATACTGAAACCATCAGCAATATTTTCTGATTCGATGGCCAATTTTCGCCCCCCCAAAATGGTTACCATGTCCCTGGGAGAATTATATTATGACAAAGAAGTCGAGGAGAAAACTATTTACCTCAATTCGGATTGCCCAAAAAAATCAACAGATTTTTGTAGAGCCTGGTGGCCTATCCTGTAGAAAAAAACTGCAATAGAAAACGGAAGAAGATATTACTGAGATATCAGTGAAGAGCGGCGATTCATATGACGTGGACAGACAGAGAGCAAGTATTTTCTCACCGTCGTTGGAAGATCACCAACTTTCATCGATCCCCCGAGCTCTGCACTAAATGTTATAATCTACCGAGAGTCAGTAGTTCAAATAGCGTGACGATGGAAACGAGCAGAAGTCTCGCATGGATACGGAGATATAATATTGTAAGCAGTGAACAGTGAACAGTAGACATAAAATAAGAGAGCAAGGCAGAATGCGTAGAAAAAAAGATAGATGGCCCGACTAAAATAAAAACATAGAGCAAAGAAGAAAAAGGTCGAGGTCCGTGTATAATACGCAATCCAGTGAAAACGAGACGAAGACCCAACAAGAATCGCACTGTAGTGTGAAGCCAAGTTGCACTCTCCGGATCAAGGCGAAAGAGATTGACAGAGATAGGAAGATAGAGAAAGGCGACGCTTGCGTATGTCTTTGAAAGCAGATGATAAAGTGTGTTGGGGGGGGTAACCAAGGAGAAATCGGGAAGACGGGTTTTTACTTCAATTTCCGCGCAGCATCTGACGATAACGAGAAGATACAGTACGATGATGAATGAGGGCCATGCAGTTGATCAGTTGATGGGTTTTCCGTAGGGCGCGGTGCCTCCCACGACAGACCCGCCAATGCCCGCGGAGTACAAGTCGGCGCCGCCCCGCCCGTAGCCGCCGAGGTGCAACTCCGAGATGTTGGGAATTGCCCCGCCGGCGACGTCGTCGTCGTTGCCGGCGTCCTCGCCGGGGCCCTGGTCGTAGAGAAAGCCCTTGAAAACGTGGCCGCTGATCTTAACCACGGCCTGGTAGGCGAACTCGTCGACGCCGTCGTCCATGTTGGTCACGCGAACGCACTTGAACACGGCCGGCGCGGTCACCTGGCCGGGCATCCGCTCGAAGTTAGCGCGCTGGCTCGAAGCGGTCTCGAAGCTCCGCGGGGGGGTGGCGGTGTTGGACGTGGAGCCGGTGGCGGTGCCCGGCTCGGCGGCTGAGATTAAGCGCGGCTTCTTGGCCGTGGAGGTCGAGCCGGAGGACATCTGGCGGTCCCTACGCTGCGCGGCGGAGACCCAAGTGCTCCTCACATGAGTGGCGCAGTCGAAGCCGCGGCTCTTGCAGCAGGTCCTGCACCGTCGAAAGGCGCAGTCTTTCTTGGCCTTGTTCCCGCAGTCCTGGCACGTAACGACGGAGGAAAGCGCGGGAGGGTCGAGAAGGCCGGCTGGCTTGGGGAGAGAATAGTCGGGGACGTTGTCTAGGAAGAAGGGCGGGGGAGGGAGGATGGCCTCGTTAGGGTTCTGGGCCACGACGAGGATGTCGGCGAGGCCATAATTGAGGGGAGGGGGGAGCCTGGGGGCGGCGGCGGAGGACCATAGCGCGCCGCCTGCCCCCTCGCCGCCGCCCCCGCCATTGAATCCGAGGCGGAGGCCCTCACCGCGCGCGGCGGCGGAGGACGCGACCCAGTCCGCGAACGCCCCGCTATCTGATGGAAGCCTCCTTCCGGAAGCCACAATGCCGGGGCGCTTCTCTCTTCTTCTTCTTCGTTTTCTTCTTCTTGTGTAGCTTCTCTGATTTATTCTCTCAAGTTTGCGCAGGGAAGAGGGAGAGGAGGGGAGAGAGAGAGAGAGGGGGAGGTCATTTATGCTGAAACTGATATTGGGCGTCTCTCCGACAGCGGAGAAGGCTGCCTCCGTCGAGTAAATTCCTTGTTCCCCGTCTAGTGAGAGAAGCTCGCAGACAAGGGGCCTTCTGAAATTCCCTCTCTGTTAAATCTTCACGATCCCTAGAGACTCATCCGTATTCTCTCTCATCTATCACTGGATCTGTTCTGTGCATGTGTCTCTCTAACTTGATCTCTGGGCCAGTTCAGCTCTCCAGGCGGCATGCCCTTCCCCGCCCCCCTGCAGCCGCTGCCGGCTGACCGGGCGGCTTCCTCCTGCTTACTCCTGCCGCGCTGCCCTTGCCGCTAAAACTTCTGCCCTTAACGCCATAAGAGCTACGAAATTTATTTCTCTTCTGGCCTCCTCAATCTCTCTCTCTCTCCTCTCCTCCCCCCTCTCTCTACTTCTCTATCTCCCTCTCTCTCCATTCCTATTGACTTCTCTCTCTCCGTCCCTACCGATTTCTCTCTCCCCTTCCCTATCGACTTGCCTCTCTCATTCCTTGTCTACTTCTCTCTCTCCTTGCTCATCAACTCCTCTCTTCCCTCTCTCTCCTTCCATATCTATTTCTCTATCTCTACTTCTCTCTCTCTCCTTCTCACTCTCCTTCACAATCTACTTCTCTCTCTCTCCCGCTCTCTCTCTCCTTCACAATCTACTTCTCTCTCTCTCCCGCTCTCTCTCTCCTTCACAATCTACTTCTCTCTCTCTCCCGCTCTCTCTCCTTCACAATCTACTTCTCTCTCTCTCCCGCTCTCTCTCCTTCACAATCTACTTCTCTCTCTCTCTCCCGCTCTCTCTCCTTCACAATCTACTTCTCTCTCTCTCCCTCTCTCTCTCCCGCTCTCTCTCGTTCATAATCTACTTCTCTCTCTCCCGCTCTCTCTCTCCTTCATAATCTACCTTTCTCTCTCTCCTTTCCTTCACAATCAACTTCTCTCCCCCCCCCCTCTCTCCCCTTCACAGTCTACTTTTCTCTCTCTCCCTCTCTCTCTCTTTCACTTTCTACTTCTCTCTCTCCTTCACAATCTACTTTTCTCTCTCTCTATCACTATCTACTTCTCTCTCCCTCTCTCTCTCCTTCACAATCTACTTTTCTCGCTATCCCTCTCTCCTTCACTTTCTGCTTCTCTCTCTCTCTTTCTCTCCTTCACTGTCTACTTCTCTCTCTCTCCCTATCTCTCTCCCTCAATCACTCTCCTTCTCTATCTACTTCTCTCTCTCCGTCGATCTTACTATCTACTTGTCTCTCTATGTCTCTCTCTCTCACTAGTCCCCACCAGCCACCAACTTGCTTGCTTCGCCCGCCACTGAACATGGCCAATGCACCAATTATCTCCACAAATCTTGTGGTTTAGGAGAAACTTCGCTCTCTCTTCCCTAAACCTTACCCAGCTCAGCTTTCTATGAGGCTAGAGTGAGAAAATATCGATAACTCAAAACTTGGATTTTCATCTTTTACTTCGTTTACACTACTACAAGCTAATCCAGTATCCACCACTGATAGTTGGGTTTATGCAAAAAGGTGAAATGATTATCGGTACGAGGATAAAATATGTCAATACAATCCATTTGACATGACCCATATCAAGATTCCAGCTAGGACTCTACGAACATTAACTGCCGCGTGGAGGAGTATAAAGTACAAACCATCATTTAAAGTCCCGTAGCGTAACCATGAAGCAGGAAGGATAACGAAGAAAGAGATGAAGTGTCATTTTATGTCATGTTGCATCACCAATATGAACCATCGAAAGAGAGGTATGACTAGAAACCATGTAGGGGATCTTCATGGGAGGAGAGATAGATAAGACCAGGCGTAGAGAAATAGGAAGTGGGAAGCGTCTGGTTAGAGAGACGATGGAAGAGAGAGAGATAGATAAGAGCCAGGCGTAGAGAGAGATGGGAAGTGGGAAGCGTCTGGTTAGAGAGACGATGGAAGATAGAGAGATAGAAAATAGCCAGGCGTAGAGAGAGAGATGGGAAGTGGGAAGCGTCGGGTTAGAGAGACGATGGAAGAGAGAGAGATAGATAAGAGCCAGGCGTAGAGAGAGATGGGAAGTGGGAAGCGTCGCGTCGGACGATGGAAGAGAGAGAGAAAGATTGAGAAAAAGATAAACCATGAATGGATTGTTATCTTTTCATTGAAGGAGAGAGACGTAGAGAGAGATATAAGGGGTGGGAAGAGTCGGGCGGTGGAAGATAGAGAGACTGAGATGATGATTATTCATTGACGGATTGTTATCTCTTTATCGACTGAGAGAGACGTAGAAAGAGAGATAAGGGATGGGAAGAGTCGCGTTGGAAAGACGGTGGAGGAGAGAGAGAGATTGAGATGACGATTAACCGGGGACGGATTGTTACCTCTTCATCTGAGGAGAGACGTCGAGAGAGAGATAAGGGGTGGAAAGAGTCGGGCGGTGGAAGAGAGAGAGATTGAGATGATAATGATTCATGGACGGATTGTTGTCTCGTTAGTCGTTACCGAAGGAGAGAGACGTAGAGAGAGAGATGAGGGTGGGGAAGACTCGGATTAGTGAGACGCTGATAGAAAGAGAGAAACAGGTACACAGAGAGAGAGAGAGAGAGAGACTGGGGCTTCTAAGAAGACCCTCCGACTTGGCCCGTCTGGGCCGTCCTTTTGGATGGATGAACATCAATCGGTCTTTCCTGACCGTCAATCTAACGTCAGATCCCGGAGAAATATTCTTCCTCCAGAATCAAAGATCTTCGCGTTAATGGTGGGATCGAGTCGCCATCCAAACGCCGCAATTAGCGGACTTCACGGCGGAGGGTGGCGGCGGAGAAATAATATTATAATGTAGCAATAAATAATATCGATAGTATATACGATATAGTTGGGGGACGTTTCATAGTATTCAGATCCGAAACGTGCCATGGGCGCGCTGCTCGAGAGGGAACACCGAGGCGCCTCGAGCCCACCAAAAAAGATAAGAGAATTCAATGCCTGATCTAGTATTACGCAATGCTATGATATGGGGTCCATGTACGATATCAACTGTCAACTTAGGTCTATCGCCGGGAATAGTCATAACTCAAAACTTGGTTCATTCGCAGAGTTGACTGTTGTTTGGGGCCCTCCGGGGTTTGCCAGATGAGTTATCGTCGAGGTGAAGGAAGCGTCAGAGCATCAAATCTGACATTTTGCCAACTGAGGAATCGACAAGGCATGGTCAGTTCTCTGAAAAGATTATCTCCTATTCTACCGCGAGAAGAGATAGAGAGAAAGGAGGGAGTTGGATGAAAGTATGTAGATATGGAGAGCATGAGCGACAAAGAGGATTAAGAGATGATTAGGAACTTGTAGTAAAAGAAAGAGTGATAGAGATAAAGGGTAAAAGGGACAGGAAGAAAGAGGAAAAGACGGGCAAGAGAGAGAAAGATATGGGTACAAGGGGTAGAGATTAGAGAAAGAGAGGGAGATAAGAGGGTACAAGCGACAGCTGATATAGAAAGAGAGATAAAAGATTCATTGTTGTAAGCGACTGTTTTGGGAGAAAATAAAAGGACTGTCTTTTTGGAAGGGCCTCAAGGAAAGATGAATCTTAGGTCACCGATCATCTTAGATTTTTCAGCCCTATCCCCAGAAAGCAATCTAAATTTACAATTTATATCTTCCCTTCTCTCCTCACACTCTCTATATTCCTCCGTTCCTCTACTAACAAGCGTTATTCGGCCGTATTTCTAGCTTGTGCCCTCAAGCCCCTCACAACCCAAGTTGAAGTTTTATTCCTTGTACATTTCTAGTGGATGATTTGATTAAACCCATCACCAGCTGAAATAATTATTTTTTCCATTGGCTACGAGACAACGATGAATGGGGGTGCGAAACGTACTCAACTCCAGATCGCGTGTGTCACGCTCGAGTGCATTAAAAGCCGTTTCAAGAGCGTGGTCACGGCCGATCAACTTGAAGTTGCAGTTAAAGCAGTTTCCATTATGAACAATGACGTGCAGCGGATCAACCATGTTGTTAAGTATCGTGAGGTTGACGAGCCAAGCCGTAAATATTTGCAAGAGCGCGAGAATCAAGAACTGAGGCCTCTCCGTATAAAAATACAGGGTTAGAGAGAAAGGGGGCTACTAGCCTGCTAGAGAGAGAAAAAAGCCGCTGATTGATGGTGGCATAACATGTTCTGCTTCTCAACTGGATACGGAGAGAGTATATTTTCTGCTTTAGAGACACGCCAAGAACGCAATCGACAGAGAGTAAAAAGATTTGTCGTCCCACAGAGATGGGTATACTAAGCTGTAGGAATTTTCATTGATGATAATTTAAGAAATGATTAAAGGGATTTAAATTGAATAATACACATTGATACGCTTACCTTTTAGAACATACATAATCTATTGTTCCAACAAATCGTTCAAGACATCATATCACAAAAGAAATATTGATATACTGAACGTTTTGATATGGGGAAAACTTGTTTATATTGTTCAGATAAAGGAGAAGAGAAGGAATAGAGAAACTTTCATAAATTGATAAGTAATCAGTATTTTTTATTAAATAGCTCTTTTATTTTTCAAAAACTCTTATTTTGCTCAGATAGTGTAGAAGAGAAGGAAGAGAGAAACTACGACATACTGATAAGTAATTTGTGTTTTTTTAGTAAATGCCATTTTTGTGTTTTAAAAAACTCTTCTTTTGATCAAAAATCACATTCTACGTGATGGATGGTCCAGCTCAATTCGATGTGAATAGAAAGTAGAAGGGTTTTCCGTCTTCATCAAACCATTTTTTTTTCTTTCTTTCCTCTTATTTATCTTACTTTGTAAGATCTAATCTCCACCGAAGGATAAGAAGAGTTATAACGGTAGACAAGGATCCGCGCGACTCGTTTGTGGAAGCAATTTACAAACCCTTCATTAATTGGGAACGATTCTTGATTGTTCTTCATTGATGATTGAAACTTCTCTCGCTCTCCCCTGGTCGAGGTTTGGTTTGGGCAATTTCTTGTCGTCACTACGATTCCAAGAACGAACCTTTCTCGTCTCTAAGATCAACCTGATAAATTTCAGTTTAGAAGAATAAAGAGAAAGATAGCGAGAGAGAGAGAGAGAGAGAAGAGGAGATGGAGAGAGAAAGAGAGATAGGGCTGACGTTTGAGGGCTACATTACCTGCTCAACGGCGTTTATGCTCACGTGTGTAATCTTCCTCATCTCTCGTTCGAACTTCATCGCCGGGGCGGGTTGCTTCAAGAGGTTCTTTACAGTCTGTTACTGCTTCCTCTCACCTTGACAAATCTGCGCTGGCATCTGCTTCTCTTCGCCTCCCCCTACCCTGACACGCCTATGGGTTACTCGCCAGTCTATGATTTATTGTCGCCTTCGGGGCTTCGCATCCCGTCGACACCTCTGCGGAGCTCTAAAGACTCCCCGGAGGTTGCACAGGACCACGGACGACGTCATTCAAGTAACAGCGTCGCAGAGAAGCTCTCTCTCTCTCTCTCTCTTCCTGTGTTCCGTATCTCTCTCTCTACCTTCTTTATATAGCTTCTATCTATCTCTCCCATGCACATACACACACTTTGTCTCCTCTTGTCTGTCTTTCTCTCGCTCGTTGTCTAGATATATGTTATCTATCCTTATATCTCTAAGTACATCTCTATCTCACCTCGCACATTCTCTCTCTCTATCTCTCTCGCTCTCTCTCTCTCGCTCTCTCTCTCTCTCTCTCTCTCTCTCTCTCTCTCTCTCTCTCTCTCTCTCTCTCTCTCTCGATGTTCTTTATCTCGCTCTACCTATCTCTCGATGTTTTTTACATACACACACACTTTGTCTCCATCTGTCTGTCTCTTTCTCTGGCTAGCTCTCTACATATATGTTATCTATCCTTATATCTCTAAGTACATCTCTATACCTCACCTCTCACATTCTCTCATTCTCTCTATCTATCCGTCTATCTATCTATCTATATATATATCTCTCTCTCTCGATGTTCTTTATATCGCTCCATCTGTCTCTCCCATGCACATACACACACATTTTGTCTCCATCTGTCTCTCTCTCTCTCGCCTCTCTATACATATTTGTTATCTCTGGGTACATCTCTCTCGCTCTACATTATTCTTTTTTTTTCTTCTCTCTCTCTCTCTCTCTCTCTCTCTCTGTGGGTAGTGATCTTTATTCTTTTGGGTGTTCGGAGAAGTAAATTTGTATCAAAAAGACTAAAAGAACTAGAAGGCTGAGATAGTCGCAGAATAAAACCTTCTAGAAAGCAAGGATGTGCAAGAGAAAGAGTTCAGAGAGACGGAAATTGAGTGTTGACAAGACTAAGAGTAAAAGCGGCAAAACGGTGGCGTACCAAGGGGAACTGGCCCCCACTCTTCTTTTCTTCTCTTATGCCTTCTTGGAGGACGGGGCCAAAGGTATTTCACTCCTTGAAACTTGTCTATCTGCTTTGGGAATGCATGGTACGACCGGAATGGTATTGACGTCAGTGAAATATTTAATGTTAAATGTGCAGATTTATTTTCATTGATGGCATAGTAGCACTATGAGAGAAACAAAGACACTTGTACCTAGGCTCTGGACACAATGTTTACAATACATAATTTTTATATTTTCTTCATTGTTTTTCTTCGTTGTGCTTTCCAAACACATTGGATGAGCTATGTGTAGGCATGGTCGTTCAGTTTGTTCTGTGCGAATTGTTATCCGAACAGAACAAAATTAAATTCTCACAGATCCGCGTGCGGTTCAGATTGTGTGAATTGTGCAATTTATTTAAGTTTTTTAATAAAATAAAAATCACACTCCATTCTTCCCTCTCCCTAAGACTCTCAGCATCGCGTCGGCCTCTAGTCTCTCTCTGTCTCTAGACACAGTAAAGACTCTCAGCTACCCCATTCCCGTCTCTCTCTGTCTCTCTACACTCTAGTCTCTACTCTAAGCCTGGAGTCTTTACTGTGTCTGTTTCCAGACTCGCTGCTCCGGCGCCGTATTCAGATGAGGAGCGTAGTTTTTTCGGATTTACAAGGTTTTGGTACGTTTTTTTAATTTTTGATTTCAGTTCGTACCTGAATGTAATTTGCAGTCCTTTCTTTCAAACAGGCTGAGATGCTGAAGTACTCAGAAATATGTGAACCTAGATCATATCTCCACATTGCACTGTGAATCCAGAAATTTGGGAACCCAGGATTTGTCCCCTATAAATGCAATGAACTAGAGTCGAAAGAACCAATGGCTTCTTCAGATTGTTTATATATGAGAGGCACATAGAACAATTTTTTTTATCTTGATCAAAGGGAACGCGAGCAAACTCATGATCGACTTCATCATTTGATTCAAGGTCTAGTGGTCAAACATTCACATTCACATCATTTTCAAACTCTTTCCAACTGTAATTTGTGTGCTTTTGAGATGGAAATCATATAACTCTATCTGATCTGACTCATTTTCTTTTCTTGTTCCTGAAATTCAGTCTCCCTCCCTCTGCTTTTGTGTTTAAGTTCTACATAAAGATCAAACAAGCATTTGGTCTTCCCCTTTTATCCAAGCATTGATATAGACAGTATTTTGCGTGGTTTGTGAAGAGGAAGAGCATAAAAATCTATCTAATCCGGCCCATTCTTTCTTCGTTTCCAAATTCTACGGTCTTTATTTAAAATAAGGAGTTCCTTCTTAAAGATCATTAAGCTTTCGTTGTTCCAGCGACCTCAGCATAAATCTTCTAATTTCAATTTCGTTTAAACATTCTTTAGACATGCACATGATTTTTCCATATGTAAAACTTCAATTGATTTCTTCGATTGATTTTTTGTTTTTAGTTTGGCAGTCACTGCGCATGAATTTTAACTTATTTGCTGTAAACCATAAATATGTTATTATAATGCATCGAAAACACAAGATCTGTGAGTGATGAGAATGTATGTTTCCCTCATGGCTGATATTTTCTGTTTGTTTCTCCATGAAATACTGATAAAAACCATCCATTCATAAATCTTCCTGTTCAAATCTAAATTTCTTCCATTATACACGAATTTCCATTTTTGCAAATGTTTGTCCTCCCGTGTACTGTGCAGAGACACGCAATGTGTGTCCTAAAATTTTATTTTATGATTTATTATCAAATTTTAAAACTTCTCTGAATTGGACGGTTCTAGATGGGACAGGACGAATTAGAGATGACCCCTGAAAATGGGACGTGGACGGGAGGAACACCGTACCAAACCATCCTCATCCCGGCAATTTGCTTATACACCTTGGGAGGGATTTTTGTGCAAATTTCAATAACTTGGGGAGAGGGTACAACTGATAGAATAGAGAAGGGCATTTTCACAAATTCTCAATCGTGCACTATATTCGCGTGCAGTAGACACATGACTGGGGTTTTTATGGGAATTCTGATAAATTCTGTTTACAGGAACTTGTGTTATTTGTTTCAATGTGAATGCCATTAAAAAATTGATCCATGTCCAACAAGTTTAAGATTCTGAGGTTTTTCCTTTTATATATAAAGTATAATTGTTTACCTCGTTTTTAATTTTTTTATCATTACTTGTTGTTTCTCCATGATCTGTATTTAAAATGAAAATTTGTAAGTCAATTCACATTAATAATTTTATTGGTTACATGTCATCAACTTGATTGAACTGAAGCAGATGTAGTCTTGGTACTAGTTTTTAGTTCTGTGTAAATAAATATTTATTATCATGAAGACTAATGAGAAAAGGTGGCATCGCTTAATGATACCTGGGCTGCAAATAACCTAGTCTTCTGAAGGCTGAAATGGATAAAATTGGGGCTTCCTTTTGGATATTGGTAGTGGAATTTCAAGGCCAACGATCCCCTGAATACCCAATTTTTATTATAATTTAAGCCATAAATTAGAAATCTACAATTACTTCAATAAGATGAAATCATTGCAAGGAAAAAAGAAGAATCTTCTTTATGGAAAGGACTCCCTGAAAAGATCTGGCGTGCAATGATCAAGAATAAGAGGGATGAGAAAGAAGGAGAGAGCGAGATACCAGAAGTTATTTGATTAATATTTTTAAAATTCTTAAATTATATGATTACACATACGTTCATGTTTATAACTGTACATTAGTTGTAACAATATACATACAATTTTTATCAATCTTTGCCTTATAACCCATTGTAATGGCTAGGTTTGATGGAATCCTAGCTGTATATATGTCGCCTATTTATAGTGTAATCATGACCTTCTATAGTTGCTCCCATCCATCTTTAAACTTAGATTTGATCCGAGGCGCTAATTCTCTTAGCGAGTTTAGGGTATATGTCACATTATAAATAGATGTTTGAAATTAAAATCCTATTGTTCCTCATTGCTGCTGACTTGGAGGTGAGTTGTTGAATCCTCTTTCTAATGCTCCCCTATCAATCATAGTAGTGGGGGAGAGAAGTTGAGCTTGTTCTTTGGTAAATTGAAGCACATTTTGAGCACAAGCTTTGTGAGTGCTTCAGCGAGCAGTCCTTTCCATGATATGAACTGAATTGGCAGAGATTTAGCTACAACCTACACTTAAATGAAGTGAAAGTTGATTTCTATGTGCAAAATTGGATTTGCGGCCAAGAATGTGGCACCTATTGATGGAAATATATGTGGCCGGCAAGCCAATCACACATTTCACATCTTGTCCCATGTTCATTAATAGAACATATTCATTATAGTGCACGTGTGATGCTCATAATGAAGTCCATGAATACATGATCATACTTAGAGAATTATGATGAGATCCTGATACGGAGATCACTAGTCTTTAAGGATGTGGTCTAAACATTCCTATTCGAATGATACGCGAGAAGGACATCGAAGTATCTAGATAGAATAGTATTATCTAGCCTCACTAGTATGATGAGTATGGTCGGTCCCATAGCCATTACTGTGGAGACACTAAGGATAGATAGTGGGTGCTTTTTAGTGAAAATAGTTCACTGAATTGATCCGTCTAAATATGTTCATAATCCCTGAATGGTATTATACCGAAGTGTCAATCAGGTTGATTCACGTCAAGGTTGTGTATGTGGTCCTTAAACCAGAGACACCAAATACGTCTTATGGACAGACGGTTATACTTTGACTATGTCCAATGAGTCTCTAATCATGGGATTCTAAACGGTCTTAGTTCAGGTATGTCAAGAAGTTCACGTAGAAATTTGAGTGGAAAGATGGGATCGATCACCCTTAGTATAAAAGTGACAGCTCAAGGAAGGCGATCCGATGAAGTCCTAGGCCAAGGCAGTGAAATATGGGAAAAGAGTTCTCCAACGATTTCCGAATGCATTAGTACTAACTCAAATGACTAATTAGGGTTTGACAGTTGACCATACCCTAAGTCTTCCAAGGAGCGTCAAGTGGATGAGGGACTATGCATACATAGTAACCAATGATGAACAGGTTCCGTGAAGTGAGTCGATAAACACTCCTTTGTATCTTCTAGAACACGAGGTGTAGCGTGGCACCCCACGTGTTGGAGATTCGACCTATCGATACGGTTAAATTGATTAGACATTAATCAATCTATATGATGATATAGTTAATTAATATGGAAGGCCAATAAAGCTTCTTGAGCCTCTGGAGTCATTAACTATACTGATACATGGGCCTAGAGGGTCACATGCAAATGCTCTTTTGGACATTGGAAGATATACTTAAGTGCTGGGGTTTTATGAAAAATACCCACTTAGTATAAATAGGGGAAGGCCCTAAACGAGATTCACCCAGGGCCAGAATTGTTTAGGGCCCTTCCCCTTCTTCTCCCATCTCCCCACACCCCTCTCCAATCCCGAGGCGATTGGGACAACGAAACGACGACGACAGAGAAAGAACGGGGCTCGTCAAGGGGAAGGAGGAAATCCAATATGCCAATGATCACGTGGATAAATCTAGAGGCTGCACATTTGAGTAGCTCGACTCGGCTCACTTCATGATCCATGAAATCACAGATGCAGTCCGTGTAAGGGTACTTTATTATATGGCTTTAGTTCGATTTCGTTCAAGTCTTCCACTGTGGAATATTTTGTCTTATTCATCCATATTAAGGCCTCTAGAACCCAACACCTATGTTGTCACATCACAGGATTAGAGTTAAGGAAAGGTGAACTTGGATATCTTTCAAGAGAGATTGAATCTATTACTCTTGAGCAGCTGTATTTGGGAATGCTTTGTGTTTGGCTTCGGTGCTTGATTTGGTGACTATTGGCTGCATCTTGGAGAACCAGATGATCATGTGGATCACGTGCTATTCAGATTTGAAAGCTCATGTAGATCACATGCTACATTGATCCCAATCTGCATCATTAAATGCTTTGACAGTGAGATCCAATTTGTTATGAATTAGTAGTACATAGAGAACGGTTCACTTTAGGCAATGGAGAAAGTATTTTAAAGCTTTTAAATCTCCCAAAACTAGGGAAATGCATCTTTTGACACACTTTATTAACCTCAAAGGCTGTATGGTGATGTTCAGGTAAGGCATTGGAGAGATCCTGCAACCTTCATATACTCAGTATGCTCAAGTGAGTCACATGTACATGTTGATATTATTGACAAAGCACAACGAGGGATGAAAGCTTATTATGCTCCATTTTTTGAATTGAGATAAAAAAATATGAAAGATGTATTTGGCTTGGGATAAACATATCCTTTATCATGCTTGATAAATTCAATTGCTGGAAAATTATTAGTAGATCCATGATCTTTAATTACAAATTCAAAATTCAAATGGGCTAGTAGAAAGGTGATTTCTAAAGAGGAAGGATCAAAATAACATTCGTCCACATATATCAAAATAAATATGGGATAGTCAGACAAAGATTCATACAATAAAGAGGTGTGAGTTTTTGTATTGATAAACTAAGAATGAGAAAAAATATATTCAACCTTGTAAACTATGCTCTTGGTGACTGCTTAAGGCTGTACATGATTAGGATACATGATTTGAACAGTTTGTGTTTTTAAACGCAAGTGTTTGTTCCATATATACTTTCATTGAGATACCCATGCAATAATGCATTTGACACATCCAATTAATGGATATTACAGTTATTTCTATTGACATCAATAATCTTATTGTGTTGTGTTTAATGACTGGCCTGATTTTTCTTTGAGGTTGAAGCCTTCTTGCTAATTAAAGCCCATTGCATCCAGTCTGGGTTTATAATTTCAACTTCAAAATTGGGTTTTTGTTTTAATCTACAAAACCAATTGCATCCAATAATATGAAAATTTGCATTTTCCAGAACCAGATCCCATGTTTCGTTATGCAATAAGGCATGAGAATCAGAAGTCATGGCATGCACCCAATAATTAGTTATGAACACAGTAGTTAATGATGTAAGTTCTTCAAGTTCTTCTTTGTTGACTATGTTGGTAGTTAAGTTGCATGGAAGAGGGTTCTTAACAACAGAGTATTATAATATCTTGGGTTTTGGCTGCCTTGATATTTTTAGATTTAGATTTACACCCTGTTCTACGAAAATATCTCAAAGATTTTGAGTTTTAAATCCATTGCATGGTTGCAGAGCATTATATCAGATTATTATTGATTTTTGGGATTAAATACAATAATATTTTGAGATATTTTAGATATGGGAATCTTCTCATGTAAAGGACCTTGATCAGGTAGCACTAAAGAAAAATTTGAGACATCTAGTGTATTTTTCACATGATCGTGAGTTACTAATGAATCATGGTTTAACTGAAGTGAGATTACTGGTGCTGAGTTAACAGTTTAAACATTAGCTTTACTCCTTTAAGCAGCATGGAAATATCCAACGAGTTTTTCGTCAGATGTTTTAGACATAGAGTATATAGGAAAAGATTTCTCAAAGAAAATTACAAGGCATGAGACAAAGAACTTACCTGTGAGTAGTGAGAGACATCAATAGCCATTATGTAGAGGACTTTACCCAAAGAATACTCATTTTTTCTAAATTTGTCTCTAGTTTATGATTTTTGTATGGTCTCAGAAATAGATAACAATTTCAGCTGAACGTCTTGAGAAAATAATTCTTAAATTCACACTTGAATAGAACTTTGTAGGGTGACTTATTACTCATAGTTGGGCTTGTTAATCTGTCGATGGTATAAGCTGCAATTATAACTACTACATCTTAAAAGTGCTTAGGTATTTTTTCATTATGAGGAAGAGTAACTGCATTCTCAACCAGATGTACCTGTTTTATTTCGGCATTTATATTTTGTTTTGGTGTGTGCGGACAAGAGACTCGGTGAATGAAGCAATGATATTTGAGATGTGTGTGGATATATTGATAATATACACCCCAATCAGACGGTAGATATTTATACTGGAGGAAAATTGGTTTTCCAATTGTTTCTGGAAATATATGAATGTTTTTAGTAAATCACTTTTCTTCTTTATGGTATAAAGACATGAGTATTTCCTAAAGCCATCTAAAAAATCAACATAGTAGTAACATCCTGAATGTGATAGAATTAGTGATGACCCACACAAATATGAGAGGACAATTTTTAAGTAGTGATGAGAACAATGTTGAGCAGAAGAGAAAGGTAGTCTATGTGTTTTCATAATTTTGCACGAAACACAGACAAAATAGCTTTGAAGATGTAGAGTAACAAGGCCAAACTTTTGGATGTTGTTTTTCAAAGTTTGAAATTGTGGGTAACCAAGCTTTAATGACACATCCTTGAATAGGTGGTTTGTCCAACATATGCTTATTTGGTGGAGGGGGATACCAGTAGTATAATGCATTTCTAGTTGTTACTTGGTGGAGAATTTGGTTGGCTAATTTGTCCTTTGCAAGAAAATGGGAAGCATGAAAGTTAACACATGCGTGATTATCAGATGTTAGTTTATTTATGGAGAACAATTTTTTTAATTTCAGGAACATGTAAAACATTTTCAAGAGAAATGACATTATCTCCTTGGGTAATTTTGGATGAAGCAATATCCAAGATATTAAAAATTCTTCCATTACACATTTGAAGATGGTCGTTATATTGGTAGATTTATTGTATCATGTTATGATCAGCTATGATTTGGTACGAGGTTCTACCATCTTGATAAAATCCTTGGGTGTTCTAGGGATCATGCCTGAGGTATGATGATGGTTCTACCTTGTGAATGAGGTTGTGAACCCTTAGCGCTTTGAGAGAATTTGATGAGATATTGACATTCACTTGCCAAATGTCCGAAGTGGTAGCAAAGCTGATAATGGGGCTGGGAGTATTGATTTATTCCTTTACCTCATTTGTGACTGTGACTTTTGGGGTAACTGATATGGTAGTAGCCTCTTTTGGGGTAAAAAATCATTAGAAGTGGGAGTCGATGCATGTGTTTTGTGCAGTGTTGGCCATCAGATGGACTCCGTTTCCACTCTCCTTTTGATGATGCATCAAATATGTGTAATGAGCCATTAGATTTGGAACGATTTGCTCAAAACTCATACGACCAATAATTGATTTTTTATTATCACTAATTGAGAGTATTATGTGCCAAATTCCCTTAGGAGGGTAGACATAATGGAAGTTTCACTTGATGTCCAACATCCTCTGGAGCCTCTACAATGGATCTGAAGTGTTTATGTACTCATATGTAGTCATTGTACCTTTGTGCATGTTGTAGAATTGTACGTGTGATTTCATAATTCTTGATTGATTTATGTTGGCAAAGGTGCTTTCCATATTTTCCCTAGCTTCGCTAAAGGATCTTGCTTTGGTGACGTAAGGCAGATATGGTTGAATGGAGGAAACCAAGGACTTACTGGCTGATCCCCAACCCACTCTCGAACTCAGGGCTATCCGCCATATTTCCCTATTGATATGTAATTGAAATAGGTGATATTCCCTCTATAAACTTGTTTAGATCATATCCATTAAGAAGTGGTAGGATGATGCTCTCTCAAGACTGATAGTTGTTGGAGTTTGGCTTCATTGAGACCTTCATTGATAGCAGAATTACAACTATTATTTACCCAATGGTAGCCATGCTCATCATGCTGGAAGGGCTGGCAATGACGGCGGCGAGCTTTCCTTTGGCCATATCAGCCATAGGTTGGCTTTATACCATGAAAAGATCTTGTGCGCAGCGATCAAGAACAATAATAAGAAGAGAGAGATGAGGAGATAGAAGGATAGAGAGATGCTAGCAAATTAGATGATTACATATATGTTCATATTTATAAGACTGAATATTTGTTGTTGTATTTGAAAAATATATTTTTTAATCCTTGGCATTATTACAGATTGTAATGGCTAGATCTGAATGAATCCTAGCTGTCTATATGTTGCCTATCTGTGGTATAATCCGGTCCTCCTACATTTTATCCTAGCTGTTTATGCTCTTAGCCTATTAGAATACATGTCATATCATTACTACATGTTCTTTAATTAAAATCATATTGTTCCGTATTGGTGTTGACTTGGGGCCAAGTTACTGACTCTTCATCTTCCATACTCTCCACTTTTAAATCTATGTTTGTCTTTTTCTCACACATATTCTGCATCAATTCAGCTGTGGCTATTCGTGACTTTGAATTTTTACGTTTGACTTTGAATTTTGAATATTTTTTTTGACTTGGAGAATGTCACAGGGTGTAAAATTCGTGGTATTATGACTTATAAATATCCAACGTTATGCCTCTTATCAAATGGATACCTTTATTTATTCAGGTTTAGGCTTCCTCTTACACCATAGAAAAATTCCAAAAATTCAAGTTCCAATCTTGATGTTTCCTGATTAATTCAACATCCTTAGTTAAAATTTCTACGTTTCTGGTGTCTCAAAAGTATATGTACGATTATGGGTTATTATTTCACCCTCAAACTGATTTCACAACTAGAAATATGAAGAAAACTTATATGATAGAAAATAACTATATTAATGAAATTTATAAATAGCCCATATTACTAATGAGGAATTCGTCGAGGACAACATTATGTTTTTTAAATTTCTATTTGAAGCTTGATGAAAATTTTAAAATATTAAAGTAAATCTTTTCATACACTAAACATATATTTTGCATATTATCTTACAAGTGAATATTATTATCCAACTCCATCTAATTACTTATTTCTCAAAAAAGTACAAGTATTTATTCATCACAACCTTCTATCTTAGAAAGCAGAATTTTTATGAGGGAAGAGATGCATGAAGAAGAACAAATGGAGAATATAAAATTTTCCCATTTTTTAATTTTATGCACTTAATTTTTTGTTCAACTTTTGATGATTCATGTCATTATTATATAGAAATTATAACCATTTCATGATTTCTTAGTGATAGATCTGAAATTTTAAGCATTATATTTTTATGAGAATAGGATAAGACAAAGGAAAATATAATAATTATACTAAAAATAATATTTTGAATGATTATTATACTTATGGAATTATTAAAATTTTGAAGTATATTTGATTTATGATATAACATTTTATTCTAATTCCATCCTAATTTAACGTTGTAATACATTTACTCTTGAAAAACCCATTTTTTAATATTTTAATTCCATCCCATTCTCTCTTGAAAATTTTATTTTATATAATTTAAGTTTCTTGATTTTCCATTTATGTCACACTTTCAAAAAGTTTAAAAGAGGGTTCAAATTAAGATTTACATAAATATTAAAAGTGGGTCAAATTAAAAATTAAAAGTTGTCAAATATCAGCAACTTCCATGCAGGATGGCTTTTTATATACTCAGTCAATTATGTGGACTTGTCAGTTCAATAAATTTCCTATGCCCAAGTATTGTTTTCATTATCATTATCGCATATAGTAGACAAATAAAAATATAAATAATGAAATCAATAGTGGATTATAGTCACTTTCAATCTTCCAAGTTTTCTGATTTATGGCTTAACCAATTTGATCTATATTTTTGTCAAAATTTTCACACCTTAAAAAAATAGATTGGAAGTAACTCTTAAAGATTATAAAAGTACTAAAATTTTAATGAAGTGTAATTATCGGCAACATGTTCATATAGTCCTTACAAATCAAGTATGTTGTTCTGATTAAGGTGGATTCAAACATGCCTGAAACTTTAATAGATCTGGATGATTCTCTAGGATCTTTTAAAACATATGATACGACTTTTTTCCATTTAATATTTTCTCATGTCTTAGGATATGAAATCAAATGATGAGCACATTCAAAAAACATTTCCATGAAGTATGTTCCAACATGAACGTAAATGCACACATATATAATGTATATATATATACTAGGATAAACACAACCACAAAGGGAATATTCATAAGGTTCTAAATGTTGACATCTTTCCCACTTGGAATACACCTGTTATTTTCTTCAAGTGAAGTAAGTTATTGTGATTTAAAATTTAACCTATATTATTGAAAAAATATTGATTTAATTAAAAATACCATTAATATGGCATGGCTTATGAACATTAATATCATATCAAGATGATATGATATCTTGAATTCCGAACCTATTGTGATAAATATATGATCCAACAGTTTTCAAGGCCATTTATGCATATAATATTAAAACTCTACCACGACATAATAAATCCTTTTATTTTGAAAAAATGAAGTATTACAATAATTCAATCCACACCATAGATGCTTTACTAGATTTCTTATGAATAGTTAATGAAAATATCATAATGAAAAATAAATACAGTGACATTTAAGTGAGGAAAATATATTTTTAGCAAACTGATAACAGGTTATTGTATGCACATATTGATGGCGCACGCCATCAAGGATCATCGACGACGCCATCCGCGCCGCCCACCACCGTCATCGAAGACAGGGTGAAGATGCTCGTTACCGCCTTTTGATTTTCTTCATTTCTTACTCGTTAGTGTTTCTTGGTATTAATCATTTTGTTTTCGCCACACTGCGACACGTCCTGTGTCCACGTTTTGTTCTCTTCGAGGATGGGTCCTTAGTCATTTTGGACCCCATCCCTTCTCTTTTTTTCTTTTCTTTTATGTTTGTAATTTTCCTTTTCTTCTTGTACTGGGGGCCCATTATATAAGGGCCCCATAATGGACCAGATTCCCCTTTGTTGACCCACTAAGGGGCCCATTTAACCTCTTCCCCTTTATAAGGGAAGAGGGGGGCCACCCTAGGTCCTTAGACCAGGAGAAATCGAAGAAGAGGTTGTCATTTTTTTTTATGGTCTCATCTCCCCCTTGCAGGAAAGGAAGAACAAGAGGAGAAGAGGGGAAGGGCGAGTGGAGGTAACGAGTCGCACTTGAAGGTCTGGGGAGGTTTCCATCTTCCCCAGTCACTTGCCGTGATTGCTCTGGCGAGGAGTCTCAACGCCCATCCATAGCGCTCACCGTTGACCACAGCTTGTGTGTGTGACGTAGAGAATCCTCGTCGGGTGCTTCCTATCAATCAAGAGGCTCAGAGAGTCGCACCCCGAGGTCCAGCACCCTTAAGGGATCCACCAACAACCGGGATTCCCCATCTGGTCGCCTGGTGCGTTCCACGACATTGACCCGGCCGTTCAACGACGCTCACTGGTGCACTGGTCCCCTATACTGCCCGCGCTGATGGGTTGGTCGGCCCGCCGGAACCCAGGATGACCATACTCATCCAATCAGCATAGGGCACTCCAGGCATGGGAATTGAACCCTAGGGCCTTAGCGCTTCAGCGTGAGAGACTCGTGATCGGGATTCCTCCTTGGTTGTCTGTCACTCTCTCTGAACGCAGGACTCGTCGCTCGACGCCGCTCCTGGGCGTGCCGTCATCCCTTGACTCGGCTTGTCGGGGCCGCCTGGGTGCTCGACACCTGCTTGATGAAAGCTCCAACATCCCTCTGGCACCCAATTGGTTGTGCTCTACGTCGCAAATCCATGTTCCCTTGCACTTTGGGGCCCAGATTCTGAGATCCTCCTTGCTGATTGGGTCGGCAAGGCCGCGAACGCCTACAGTCGCAACTGCCGTCACTGTGCATCGTGGACGCATCTCCACCAACTTAGAGTACGCTACTACCGACAAATTCTGACCGCACCAGACTCAACCCAAGGTTGTGCCTGCCAAGCTTGGTTCGTTGTCCGAGCACGTAGCCATTGCTCGCCCTTGCTCTCTTCCCTCAACTGCTCCTGCGCCGATGCTAGTTGAGCCACCATTGCTCTCCGGCGTCTCTTCATCACACCCGTTCCAAGCGCCACGATCGTCGACGACACCCTACACGACGAGCCACATGCCGTCCTCTCGCGTCGCTCGTGTGATTATCCTTTGCAGTATAGTTTCATCTTGACTCCACCGCGCTCAGGCTAGGTAGGTGAGCGAGGTAATTGAGAGATATTACGATACAATTGAGCATCTTACTGGTACGGGCGAGTCCGTCCATTATTTGCCAGCCCTACGGATTGATTTTGTTCAACCGTAGACGTCCTCTTCACTCTGATGAAATTTGAGAGGCCACCATCACCGTCACTCGGTGACCTCGTCACAGCTTGGAGCTCGGTGCCTCCCTCGAGTTAGAGCCTGCACGTACAACACTTAGGACGCATCTTGCATTGCATCGTAGTTACATCAACCTGTTAGGGTTTATCCGTCAAACAATGACACCTTCGATGTTCGATACCACTATCCACTACCTATTATCGATACCGAGCCATCATACTCGGTGCTGACCGAACGACGTCCTCGACGACGTCTGGTATCACATATAATGTTTTTTCCTTAAAAAATACTCAATTCTTGGTCATGCCACATTCTATTGGATTCTTATCCTCGCTTTGGCATGTATAATACTAAAAGCAAATCAAAGCATCATAAATTATTTCGAAATAGATTAGTTGATTAGGAGATTTAAATAAAAGCATTGATGATGTCGGACGTCGTCTGGTCGGCACGGAGCACGATGGCTTGATGCCGATAAAGGATGATGGTATCGAACGTTAACGCTGTCATTGTCCGACGGGTTAACCCGAAAGGGTCAATGTAACTATGATGCAATAAATGAGTTTCCTACATGTCGTACATGCAGGCTCCGACTCGAGGGAGGTGCCAAGCTCCTAGCTTGGGTGGGTCACCGAGTGATGCGATGATGGCCTTTCGAACCTCGTCGGGGCGACGAAGTCGTCTACGGCCGAATGGATTCAATCCATAGGGCTCGCACATAACGAACGGTCTCGTCCGTACCGAGAAGACACTCAAAATCATTCGTAGTTTTCCCTCAATTTTCCTCTCTCACCTACCTAGCCGGAGCGTGGTGGAGTCGAGACGAAAATATAGTACAAAAGGTAAATAAACGAGCGACGGGAGAGGACGGCGTACCTCGTCCGTGTGGCTTGCGATGCAGAGTTTCATCGATGTCTGCGGTGATTCAAAGCGGGTGGAGCGAAGAGACGCCAGAGGGCTCACGGCGGCTCGACAAGAAAGGGTGATGCTGGAGCTATAATTAAAGGTCGAAGGAAGGAGCGAGAGCCAATGGGCAAAGACTGGGTAGCTCAAGCGTTCGACCAAACTTTGCTAGCACGTCCCGAAAGGGGAGCGCCGTAAGACAAGGTGGTAGGAGCGAGCGGCAGTGCAAAATGTCAGAGATCCCAACACACAGATCTACTGGTACGGGAGTCGATACGATCCGGACGGCCACTTGACCAAGCAGGTGGAGTGCACTGACGGGCATCCCTGATCGCAATGATCTGCTCGTGAGTAGCCAATATCTGGCCAGCTACCAGTGATTCTTTAGTGCCTCGGAAGGGAGAATTCCGTGCGTAGGATGGATCGACATAGTCGTGGGATGTCCAGGTGAGCGAGAATAACGCCTTCAAAAGTCCCTTCTTCGTGGCCGCAGGGGTGCAGAAGAACTCCAAGGAACGATCGCCTTCGAAAGGAATTTGTGGAATTTGAGGATACGGCAACCAAGTTTTGTGTGTTGAATTCCGGCGCCTGAGCTTGCTACACAATTGAACGCTCGGCGAGAAAATCAGCAAGGGGGTCGAAATCAGCTCGCCTCGGTGATGAATCACTGAGCAGAATCCAGGGGGCTGGCGAGGACAAACTCAAGTCCCGTAAATCCCAAGTATACCCGATGGACGATCGACGGACGTGAAATTTCCGCGCGTCTGCCGGCGATACACGAGTACGAGATCCGCTTAGGAAGACACACGCCCTCCCTCTTCTTCTTCTCCACGATCCTTCGATTTCCCCTTCAGCTTGCTCTCCTTCCTTCCTCCCGATTTCCTTCTTCGATCGACAGTGGAGACCAAGAGATTTCAATGATAATACTTCAATTTTAGAAAAATCCTGGTCTAAGAGATTATGGCGCCCCCCTTTTCCCTTTATAAAGGGGGAAGAGGTCAATAGGCCCTCTTAAGTCGGTCAACAGGAAAAAGGGGTCATATAAGGGCCCCCTATTACAATTAGAGTGAAATTGGAATGTAAGAAGGAAGAAAAGGAGAGCAAAACAACAAGCACAAGGGAGGGGGTTCCAAATTGGCTAAGAATCCCTCCCGTGATGACGACGAAGGACGTAGTGACACGTCGCTGACGCGACAAAAATACAATGACGAGATGAGAAAAAAAAATGCGAAAAAGAATGACGAATAAAAAAACAAAATGCAGTATCCGAGCAATTTCACCCGATCTTCGACGACGGTGTCTGGCGGCGCAGATGATGTTGTCGGCGATCCTTGATGGCCTGCGCCATCAATTGATATCAAGGAATACTTTGTTATCGTAAAGGCATTATAAATTTTGCCATAAATAACCCTACTAATATGTTTCATAAAAATTTTTGATGAAATATTGGAATATTTATGATTTTTTAATAAAATACTGATATGATCCTGCACGACCTCTGAAAACAACTAGATGATTTATTATAAAGATATTTATTTTAAAATTAAACTTTTATTTTTTACCTCTTTTCATTATTGCTAACTTTTTTGTATTATACCCGCTTCCACAATGAAAGGAGACATTCCCCAGATTATGGAAATATTCTTTTGTGCATTTCGCTAAATTTTAGCTACGTACATATGAGTCAATTTGTGACCTAAAACTGAAATTCATCCATATATATTTGTAGACACTTACCTAGTAACTCAGAATATTTTACCCAAACATTCTAAAAATGTCTATGTAAATTTTTTAATCTATCAAAATTATGATTTAGAACCCAAATTCATGTGGTCTTTAACCCAAACTTGTGTTAAATATAAAATGGACTCTAAAAATTTTCCTTTATGCATATTATATTATATTTATTTTTGGAAATGTATGGCAATATTTCTGCCTCATAGAAACTATATTTCATAACTTCAGACTTTCCAACTAGTATCTTCTATGGTTGGTACTTCTTCATATTTTTTTATTAAATCTGTAATATTTTTTTATAAAAAATTACACAAGTATATTATCCTTGAAGCATTTTGATACATATACTTTTTCATGTGTATTTAATATGGGGTTTGAATCTATATTAATCTCATTTCTATGATCGAAAAATTCATTTTAAAATTATCTGTCCAAAAATATGCCATATAATGACTAGTATTTGAACTTCAATAAAACATTTGAGCTTATTCTTGTTTTAAATAGGTTTATATGAAATGATAACCTAAAAGTATCACCAATGCCTTCAGGTTAATTTTTAACTTAATCAAAAAAATATAAAATTATCGATTGTCAATGTTATTCAGAATATTTAGTTCTATTTCCATTTAATCCTACCGCTATTTAAAAATTCACAAAATGAGATAGATAAAATTCTGTTTTACCTAATTTTGACTAAATCAAACCCTTATCCCAGCCAGGTGTAGCTTTAGCATTCATGAAGTAGGATCTTCCAGAAACAGTTTGAGTTTCGCTCAGGTTAAGATTATGGTAGCATTCATTTTATATATTGTATTATGGGATTTTTCAATCTTATAAAATAAACTGGAAAATTGGAGTTTCCAATCTTAAGATTATTATCCACTAATATCCCAAATTTCTGCACATCATAAATCCTTAACATTTTATCGTTGATTATCAATCATTGTACCTTATTTAAAATCTTCTAACTTAACTAATTTAATAAGACTTTATTCCTCAGTTATTCTCAAGGTTTCTTTTCTACATTCTATTGGATCTCAATGTCTCTAAATACACAACAATGGTACACTAAAGAATGGAAGAATAGATCATGTTTATATATGAAGTATGTAACATTTGAAACAATACGTAATAACGCATCATAATTGAATCATAAATCATGTTTATATATGAAGTATGTAACATTTGAAACAATACGTAATAACGCATCATAATTGAATCATAAATTAACTATGATACATTATATTTTCACTTTGATAGGATTGGCCCAAAATTTCAGAATTTCACGTCAGCACATTAACTTGACTCAATTCATATGAAGTATTTCTTAAATCATATTTCTTAAATCATGTTTATATATGAAGTATATAACATTTGAAACAATATGTAATAACGCATCATAATTGAATCATAAATTAACTATGATACATTATATCTTCACTTTGATAGGATTGGCCCAAATTTTCAGAATTTCACATCAGCACACTAATTTGACTCAATTCAAACTTACTGTATATATATTCTATAATTCAATTTGCAAACTTCTTAAAATCTTACAATCAAACTTGGTTATATTTCTTCTTCAGGTTTTTATGTGTATAAAGCGCACATAATTTTTATTAAAATATATCGAGCCACTAACAAGCTGCCTAATTAGGGTTAACGGGCTTTGGACCACAAAGCCCTTATATACTTTTTCATTGATGTAAAAATAACAAAATTTATTTCAACTTATGATAATATATCAAGTGGTAACTTAAAACACAGTTTTCTAGGTTTAATATTATGTCACTTTCATGTTTATTTATACTAAAGTGATTTCATGCGTGTGTTATCAACCAAAATGACAAAATTTATTTTTAAAAACATAACTTAATTATTAATTTATATGAACTTATGTTATAAAATAAACTTTTTTGTCAAATATAATTTAACTGTATTTTTCTACATTATATTCATAAGGATATGATTTTTGGAAGTCAGAGAATATAGTTATTTATATCTTGAACCTTTTATTTAACTTTATATGAATTAATTAAGGCATCTTTGGGATTAATCCTCAATCGCAGCACATGGGACAATCTGAACCATTGAACATTGACAAATCATTGTTTTCCATAATAATTAAGCCACAAATCATTGCCCAAAGTGTTAGTATAAAATTACAAATCTCGAAGCCATAACGGGAAATAATTGATCACGGTTGTTTTTATTTTTTCCTTCTTTAATTGCAGTGACTGCAATATCTAATCAGAAAAAAGAGCGACTTAACTTGTAGTGAATGTGATTTTGGAGATTAAGGAAGAGGAATAAAATAACATTTACAGTTATCTTGTTTATTACTTTTCGCTAGAGAAAAGTTGCAACGCCAACCAGAGTGGTCAAGAAACATGTGGCACTGATGTATAGAATAATCACAGCACACGCTGACATGTCACCATTTCACACACATTTCTCTCATTATTAAAGTGGGGACAAATATGAAGCCACCATTAGTATTTCAGCTTGATCGATCCTTTGGATAGTTAAAAATCAAGGATCAAATTTTGTGCAATCTAGCTAGTTGATTTAATTTCAATATTCTCTCTCCTTTTGAGTGCCACATCAGCATCTTTTTTTGGATCTTCCATTTCTATGAAGATCCCAACAGAAAAATAGTACAAAACAAGATATGGCGGCACATTAATGCATGTCCTGATTTCCACCAATTTAAGTGTGCCACATGTGCACAAGTCATTCTTATTTTTAGAGCAGTTAATTTATAATCAAGTGATGATTTTTTTAGAGTTCCATATGTTCCGTTGTCTCATCCACTAGGCACAAACGAGTTTATCTACTCAAATCTGTACTTAGAAAATTACTTGATCAATATTCTCAATGAATGTGCATGAATAAGAATGTACCATGAAAATGACTTTTTCCACTCTTCTAACCAATGCTAGGATGATGTTGATAAGCCAGAAAAAGGGTGCACATCATTGTTAAATAACAATTTTATAATGTTTACTTACTATGTATAGATTTGAGTAAGGGTTAAACCACATAGAGCCACAAATCAAATTAGAATATTTTTCCATTTGATTATATAGATATAGTTTTTTTAATAAAATAAAAACTAACTCTCGGAGAAACAATAATTTCTCTTTTTTAAGCAAATTCAATGAAGGGAAACCTAAATTATGTTGATAATAACTTTAAAGATATTTTTGAGAAATTGTATTTACATATTTTACTGTCAAGAAATCAAAGAATGACTACTTAAAATAATTTATGGTACTTTTTCCCCAGAGGATGCTAGGGTTTGACCACCGGAGCACCCTGAACTTGACATGGCGGCACCGAAAAAGTGCGGCAGATCTCCAATTTTCTGATTCAGTAAAATGTAATAACATGATTTGTAGAGTGAAATTTTTAGCACTGTTTACATCGTTGGAAAGCCCTGGGTCTTGGCTATCATGTCCTATAATATCACTCATAAAAATTGAGTGTAGAAGGTTGGAACCTCTGAGAATGCACAAAAATTTAGAGGTCAGTACCTTTAAGACGAAAGATGCATTCAATAGTTTCCTCCAAATCTGATGATCTGATTCCAGTCTTCACTCAAACTGACACTCTCATAGAGTGGATCCATGAAACATTGCCTGTAATCAAGGCTGCCAAAACAGAGTTTCGAGCAGAAATTCAAGGATATTTACAATGAGGGAGAAAAGGGGTATAAATTGGGATCCCAAATTCTCAAATGTGAGAAACCTAGAATGTGGGGCCAGTCAATTTTGTGCCCCTTTTATAGGAAATAAATAATAACCACCCACTTGAATTTCTCCTAAAAAATAGGCCTCTCCTTTGATTGGGCTTAAGCTCCTTTTGGGATCTGGATTGGGCCTGCTCCATAGTGGACTTCATTGTGCTTTAGGTCTCTCTCTTCTCTACCCTTGATATATCATTAATATTCCAATTATCTATGTCTTGTCAAACAATAAAGCTCCATGTAAATCATGAGAAAAATAGATCACTTGATTCAAGGAAAGCAAGTGGCGTTAGTTCATAAATCATTAAACCCCATCAGTTTGGACAAATTGCAAAACTAAATGTTAATTTCATTTTCAACATGAATAAGTGATAATTTTGTGCTTATTCTTGATATAAATAGTAATACAAATTATAAAACACATATTTCTCACTACATATTTGATGTCATCAGATCGTCAAAAGCAAGTTGTACAACTAAGGAAAAGAGGATTTAAATAAGGGTCTTCATTCCTCCATATGATTAAGATGCATCAATATGCCCCTCAAATCCACATTACTACTCCCTATATATCTAGTGATAATATCAATATTGGAGTTTGATTTAGATCCTCAAAAGGTGGCATCGTCTGGCCATGCGTTGGATTCCTACATCCAGCATTTTAATGCCAGTTTTTTTGACCTAGCTCAATATATTGGCTTATCTTTTTCTCTTCCTCAAATTTAATTTTCTTCATAAACTCACTTAAGTTGTTCCATTCAATTAAACCCCAAGAAACCTAGGAGAAAGTGGCCACTAGACACTGACAAAGTCAAATGAGGTAATATTTTAAATATAATTAATCTAAACAACAAAGCATATTAACTGAAGCAGCAAAATCACGATTTCACAATATTTTATTCATAAAATTAGGTTTATCTTATAATTCTTAAATTAGTGCAATAATGCATTTCATAGTTTCATCTTATTAAAATTAAAATATGTTAAATATATAATTACCTGAATATTAGATGGAGAATCAAGTTGGTCTCCCCAAATTCAGGATGTCACAACTCTAATTTTTTGCTTCACTCTTTGCACCAAGTCTAGTGAATATAATTATTATGGACCCATAATTTAACTGATAAAAAATATATCTCTTCAATATATTCATATTGAATAACTGTATACATCATGTTTTTTTAAGCTCATAAAACTAAGACTAGTTTTATGATAGAATAAATATCAACATTTTATTATATTTTCATAATCATAGAATACTAAATGTATTCTATTTTATCCATTCTACACGAAACAAAAAATTATTGATTAATGAATTTACAGTCACATGATCAGATTTAAAATCGACCTAGATAATTAACTCAAGTTTCTTAAATTTCATGAATGTAAGTTTTTACTCATTGTTTTGTATCTTTGGACATCGCTTTCATACATCCACAAATATAAATTTTACAAGTCAAATTTTATGTTTTTTCAAAAAACAAATCCGACTTAAGCTTTTTATATATATATATATATTGGACCTTATATTGATTTAAAACTAATTTCACTGGTCAGAAAATATTACATTTGAATTGCTAAATGTGTTCATTAATTTTTATAGATTTTTTCATATTTTTACAGGATTATGTGGCTATTCAGGCATTCAGACATTAATGTTAAAGCCAAACAATATAAGTAATGCTTATTGAATTCATTTAATACATATATTTATGTGTTTAAGTCACCATATCTGGCCTACCACATTTTGTCATTTATATTGGCCAATATTCAGCCAATGATTGACTTTGCAAATCATTGGAAAGAGATAATTATGGCATCTCGATTCATGATTTCTGTTGCACATTTCAAAATTTTATTTTTTAGTTAAATTTAATGATGCCTGTCTGATGTGGACGCATGAAAAGTTGCCCCTTTTTCATAAAATGTATCATGTATTGCTAAAAATCATGAAATTAACACACCAAAGAGTAATTTTGTTTTCACCCCTATGCCTACAGGGCACATTATTAGTTGCCCAATGAGGACAAATGTTTTGGGGCTGAAATCAGTGCCAAAAAAGGACAAATGTTTTCCTTTGTGCTGGAGTATTCTATTTTGTGCCCAGGACAGCTGGCGCCACATCATTTGTTGGTGGAAAAAACAAGGAAATCATCTCTAGCGAATCGAATTGTGTATATTGACACAGCTGGCACCAGTGTGGAAAAAAAAGAAAAAATATTTAAGGGTGGAGATTAAAGACAAAAATCAAATATTTAAGGGTGTAAGTTTCTTATTGATTTCTTGATTTCCTTCTTTATTATTGCCAAAATGCAAAGGCATGGGTGACATATATTATGAAGGTTAAGACCACTTTTTTGCATTCAAAATCAGGATGCAAGTCATAAAAACCTCATCTGTGATGTGTGTCATCCAATTCCCCATCTTACATTCATAAATCTACATCGAGCCATCATAAAATTCCATTTCCCCCAATTTTTCCCTACTTTATCTCCCTATAAAATTCTTTTAATTTATATTTCTAGATGTGCAATTTAATTGTATCGATTCAATTCCTATATAGCTTAACCCTCCCTAAATTTACACAAAACAATTCATTGATCTTTATCCCCAATTTGAATTTATAATTTTCTTCTTTCACAAACACGAAAAATTAAACCTAGCACAATGATTTATGCAAATTGACTTCAATTTTTTACTGAAAAATTTGACATCAAATTGCAATTCTGTAGTTCTGTAACATAAATTTAAAAATCAATAAAATTCTACTAATAATCAGAAAATCATATAAGTAGTTCCTAATTCCTAACTTGTTCAATCATGTAAATCAAGATATAAAATCATAATTTTACAGACTGTTGCTTCCCTGATAATCGACCGCATATTCAACCTATACCTTCGACACTTTGTAAAGAGAATTATAAACTCTATTGCATAAACTTAATCACCAATGAAACAATTGGTTCCCGTTTTAGCCTTATCAGTATGTAGATGACAAATGGATGCAAACTCATGTGGTCAAATGTTTTTTTCACATAGAATTGTAGAAATATCTCTAAAAGTTTTGGAAAAAAGTGGATTAATAGTTAAATAGCTCATCACATCTACTGAAAATATAAATGTTTGTGTGAAGTATAGAAATGCAATGACACTCTCTCTATAATTATCCTTTTGTGAAATTTAACAAAGCCATTTCACTCATCAAAAGCATTTAGATAAATCCAAGTTTTTTTCCACTTACATGCCATTTTATTCCACTCGTATTTCTTTTTTAACTAGATGATGGCCTAAGGTCTTTTGGATCTGTATCCATGGCTGAACTCAGGTTAATTCAGATCACACTTTTCTAATCATTATTTAAGTAGTCTTTTAATGATTTAGGCGATAAAGCCTAACTTTGGATAATTGTTATATTCATTAATCTAATCGTTAGTGTTTTGTTTCTACTTAAGATGGGCAACTTTTCTTTTTTTTAAATTAAAATTATATGTTCAGAAACATTTTGAATCATAATCACCTCTTTGAGGTTAGTCAGAACTCAAAACTGAAGTATGAAAACCTTGTTTTCCCTCTGAAATCTCACATCATGAGCATCCATAAGGAGGGTTTGTCAGCAATGAAGATAATGGAAAAATGAAGATACTTTCAATAAAATATATTTTTTATATAATCAAATAAAATTACTCACAATATTATTAGATAAAATGAAGAATTATATGCCTAATCGTATTTGTGTGAGAAAGAAAGCCAAGGATGTGCCTTTTATCGATGCTTACAAATTCAAACATACACCATTCACAAACATAAACCCATAATGGTTGGCAAGCATGCTATTATACAAAATTTTAGCAATGCCATTCCACATTTTATCGATTTCAAATATTTTGCATCCATACCCATAGAAATCAACAGAAGTGTGGACCAGCTAACATGGAGTAATTAATAATACGAAATTCTGGGTAAGCTCTCATTATTAATTCATTGATGAGAGGCATCAATTCCTGCTGTGCCACTCTAGGTTTTGTTGTAGGATGAACTTTATTTTAGTATAACCTTTCCACTTTCCAATATAACCAGAGTTTACAGAGTCTGCCTTTCATTTTTTGGTTTTCAAAAAAATAAAAAACAGTTTACAAAATCAACTCCACAGTCAAACCCTACCATCTCCAACTGGTGGCAATTCTGTAAATAACTGCGTTATAAATCAGTATATAAATGAACACTAACTTTGGCTTTTGATAAAACGAGACGGCCCTTTTTCTCTCTGATGTTCTTCGTTGCTACAAATTTCATTCTCGCTGATTCGAATCGGCTACATTTTCTATTCAGAAGCTGTAATCTTGATCGTGTTTAAGCCATGGGCGGATCTCTATATTCATTCGTTGGTGGTATTTCTGTTTTCTTTTAATTCGAACTTCAGTGTTTCTCATTCTTTTCTTCATTGTTCTTGCGTTATTCTTCGATGGGAGAGCGAGCCAGCTGATGAAAACTGTCTACAATCTCACGACGGTCGTCTGAGACGTTACTTCGCAGTAGATGTGAAGTGCTAGTGCTGATACATTTAAATCACTGATGGTCTGCGCTCTTTAACATTCTTTTTCTGATTCGATTCGGTCTTGCTTTTTCGGAAAATTTTCGTATTTTTTTCTCAAAGAACGATTGTTTTAATGATTTTTTCCCAAAGTCATCGTTAGGATCCTTAAATAGAATTCTATTCATACTTCATGAATCATCTGGCGCAATGAGGTTAAATCTCAGAAGTTTTTGGTGAGGTTTTATAGACCTATGATTCCACCCAAATCAAAGTCCTTTTCATTCTGAGCGCCTATGGTGAAGAACAAGCATAGGAACCAGAGATGGGGGAAACCCTTACGGAATTGAAAATCTGTATTTAGCCATACCCCTTCACCCTGAAAATTTCTTCAGTTTTTCTCTTGTGGTGAATTTTGAATTTCTTCTCGAAAATCCTTTTGGTCCAAAAATTGTATTGGATTTTCAAGGAATAGAATTTTGTATACATTTTCCTCTTTGTCCTGACATCAAATGCTTCAATTAAACTTCAATAGGAACTAAAGATCTTAAGAGAAGTGTATAGAATTGAATATTTTAGTGTCCTTCTCGAATCTCGATTGAAGTTATACCTTTGGTTTATTCCAGTTAGTCATTTTTCTATTCATTGAAGCGATGTAAAGCAGACGATTGTATACAGTTAAATATATCTAAGGAAGAATATAGAAATTCCAAGTGAGTATTTGATGTGGCTGTAAAAAACTAGTACTAACTACAACTCAAAAAAAGAACATAGTTATCTTTCAGTGAAGTTTGCAATGAAATTTGAATATCTGAGTGAACCTGCAATTTCCATGACATGACCAAAATAAGATTATTTATCTTGCCATTTACTTTGACACCATATCATGTTCCATTGAAGCAAAAAGATAGTTGAGCAAGTTCTAGTGTGGCATATTTTTATAAACTCATTAATATTCAAGCTTCATATTCAACATGGTCACTATCATGGGCTCAGCCATCAACGAAATAACTAGAATATTTGACAGTTCTATTGACATTCTCAGAAGAGTGAATTGTTTGTGTGCAAATGTCAACTAAATGTCAAGAGGTTGAGGACATTTCCTGATAATCATTTGATATGGTACTCCATGTGATATGTTCTAGTTTTGATACTTTGGGTGAAAATTGAATAAATGGGCTTTTATTTCAAACAACAAAAGGCTCATGAACTTCTATAAGTTTCATGAACTTATAGAAGTTTCATCTTTTAAGTGGAATTTATAGAAGATTAAAATTTCATGAACTTTTCTTGATGTCTTTATTCAGAATGCTTTTCAAATCCTACTATGTTCCAGATAGTGTTTGCCCATCTCGATACTGGTGCTAGATGCCGGTTCGGTACGGATGCTGTGTCGGATACCAGAAAGGCAATATTCGGTATCCTTTCTTTTTGATATCCAGGTAATGGGTATCGGATATCAGTTGCTACAGTGCCGATATCCGATACCAATATCCGTCTCGATGTCGGCATCCGTCTCTATCTCAGGGGGGAAGATGACGGTATCGGATATCGGGTGTGGATATCTGTTTTTGATATCCACATCAAAAGGATACTTAAAAATATTTTTAACTGATAAATATTCAGCGATCAGAATGGTTTAACGTGGGCAAGAGAGTAATAAGAGAGCTTTCTAAGTGATTATACATCTTGTTTAATATATATAGCCAAATATTATCAATTTTTTTCATATGGGATAACAGGATTCAGGTTTGGTGATAGACTCCAAATCCCTATATCCCATATGGGAGAAAATACAACTTTTTACTTCTATTTATTGGACGCTGTGATATTAAATTAAATAATAAACAAATATAAGGGCCATTAATAAAATAAAATATAATAATATATACAGAATAAAATATAATTTTAAAATTTAATGTATTGTCGGATTCATTTAATATATACAGAGAAAGATTTCTAATTTCTTCCATGTGGGATAACGGGATTCTGAGTTTACATTAAACTTCGAATCCTGTTATCCCATATGGAAGAAAATAAAAATTCTGCACTCTATATATGAACTAAGATTGAAAATAGAATAAAATCATTTGATGCTAACATAAGTAAGTCATAGATTGATATGTATATTGTATTTTTTACTGTCCATACCAGTTCCGATATCCGGCTACCGGTTCCGGTATCCGGATATTGAAAACCGATATTCGGCGTCCGATATCCGTCACGTCCCTCTACCTACGGTATCTAGTACTGATATCCGTCTACCCCTCAGAGACGGATATCGTCCGATATCCGATATCCAGCACCATCCCATTTTTTTCCGGATATCGGATATCGGTTGCCTGATACCGGATGACGGATGGATATCGGTTGAGCGAACCCTAGTTCCAGATGCTAAACATTACTAATGAAAGGTTTAAGAGAAATTATCTTTAGTTCATTGTTGGGACAGGAATATGTTGGAAACCCTGACAGCCTTGGAGCACCGTCAATCTTAAGAATGCAGGTTAGGGCATCAAACAAAGAGAGGGAGAGACTCTCTTAAAGATAGAGTCTCCCTTCAATCTTAAGATGGGATATACAGTTACTTAAAATGGTGAACAATAAAACATGTGTTACAAAAGAATATAAACGAAATGCGAGAATGATGGGGATAAAAATGCAAATAAACATTGAAAAATGACTATATGACTTCTAACCCTCCCCTTAAGCTGGGGGAGAATATTTTTCATTCCTAGCTTGAAATCTAGTTTCTTCAATAGTATGTCATAGACCCCTTTAGCTAAAAGATTGGCACATTATTTCGGGGTTAATAGCACGGCATGTCCTAAAATTTTTCAAAAATCTGAGATATAATCCAAACTTTTTTTTTGGCAACGGCGCCAAATGATAAGCTCAAAAATTATGTTTATATATGTCGTTATTTTAGGGATTTTTTCGAGCTTAATCAATAAATTTGTTTTTCCCTTAATGCATGAGTAAGGGGTCGAACCCTAGGGAGGCGATAGGAAAATTCTGTTTTCTTTAAATTGGACTTTAATTCTCAAGTTTGAACAGCTATGATTATCTTACTTTTAATAGAGTTTATGATTAGTTAGCAATCCTTGATGAGAGTTACTAACTAATCCCCTAATGACTTGTTTAAGTAACCAATGAATCTTAGATTCTTCGGATATCAGTGTAACTCATGTCTAGATCATCAGTTCACTGGAAATATGCTCAACTTGTTTTTTAACCTCGATACTGACTTTGGTTTGGATGTTATTATTTTTTTTCTTTTTAGTCAATTAGAAACTAGTTAGAGAACAAAATCCATCAAAAGGATGCATTAAAATTTCTCATGGACTAGCAAGCCTAAGATAAAATTTTCTATTAGCTTGTATTTTATTTTGACTGATTTCTCACGGATATAGGGTTTTAAGAATTGCTATTATTATTCATTTTATACTAATTGATTTAAAATTGTATACATGTCCTGAAACAACAAATCGTAAATTGGATTCACGATTTGCTGAATTTCCGAAGCGAGAGATTGAAATTTTTTTGATTTGATCGAACGAAAGTGATTAAAAATAGGATGTTGGTAATCGATCTAGGTAGAATAATCTGAAAACGAACTCAAAATTTACAAGCCAAATGAGTAACATTGGAACATGAAAACGAACGACGGCAAGCATGAGATGAATGAAAATTTCAGAAAATTAACGATGAAATACGGTGCAAAAATTAAAGACAGATAGACCTAGATGTACCAGAAGCTATCTGGGAGTCAATCTGAGACAATCCCGAGCAACGAACGCCAAGGTTTTCCCCCAATTTTTGGTTTGAACTCGATGAAGAACGCGGGCGCCGGATCTGCGGGATTCTGCTCCAATCTGTCTCCAAATCGCTCCTGGCGATTCTTGAGTCTTGAGGGAGGCTAGGCGATCCTTCCTTCAGCTTGAACAATCAAGAATGATGAATAATTTCTCCATGTTTCTCCTTTATCGCCGCGGAATCGGAAGAACTTGTTCTTCCGATTCCGTTACGTTTTCTTTCTTGCACGCGTTGCATGCAGGACGTACAACGCATCGTTATTCGATAGAATGGTATCGCGTATGGGTTATCTTCCGTGCATACGACGTCGCTTGTGCGCGCTTCGCACGAAAGATAACTCGCCTAAAGCCATATATTCACTTAACTCGCTACGTGCGCTGCACGCGATTGGCCGTCGAATGTTTGTGTGTCATGCGTGTAGTGCGCGACACGCACGGCGCGGCGCATGTGCATGTAGCACACCGAAAATACAGCACTTCCTTACGATTGGGCCGCGCTTGTCCTGAATGCCTGCGCTATGTAACACTCGCATGAGCGCCAAAACTGGCCCAATAAGGGCCAGTTTAAATTAAAAAAATCCTTTGTAATTAGAAAGTAATTGGAATAAATCCCAAATTTTTTTTATTCACGCCTAAAATGATTTTATTAATTTCTAAATTTTATTTAATTTGTTTCTTTTATTCTTATTTATAGAAATGAGTCGATTGATTATCTAATTTTGTTTAAAAATTCATCTTAGAAGCATTTTAAGTGTAAGAACTAACCAAAATATTGATTAAAAGTATTCTTTAACTTGCAATTCAAGAAATTTATTATTTAAACCTAGAATCATGATAACATGCTTGAAAACTAATGTTCCTATGCATTAAAAACCCAAAAATATGATGAAATGTGCACTTATTTTAGCTTCTATTTGCATGTTATCAGTATACCCCAAACTCTCTAAGTGGATTTCGACATATCCTGGTTATGATGTGGAATCCATCGTGGCTGCCAGGTGGATTTCCAGCGGAATCCACCTAGGCAGAATCCACCTGGCAGCCACAATGGATTCCACGTCATAAACGGGATAGAGAGAGAGAGACGTTCTATTAACCCGTCCGAATCGAATCGCCCGGGAGAGAGGAGGCACAGAACCGAGACATAGACAGAGAGAGAGGGGAAGGTGGCCCACGAACGGAGTCGTCGCCACGAATGTCTTCCTCTTCCTTGAGCACACCTGCACGGCCAGGGCGGATCCGAGGCCCGCCACGGCGATGGGGCCGAACTTGTCGGCCTCGTCCCCGTGCCCGAGCGCGCCGCAGCACCCGCGGCCCCACGTGTGGACCTGCACAGAGCGACGAAGAAGGTCAAACAAACCCCAGGACGGGACGACCGATGGTAGGGGCTGGCTGGAGGGCTCACGTGGCCGGCGGAGTCGACGCTGATGGCGTGCTCGTCGGGCGGCAGAGACGCCGGCAACGTGAACGCCGGTCCGGCGGAGGGAGTGGATGGCGCGGGGGGGAGAGCTGGTCGCAGGGATCACCGTGGGCGACGCAGAAGTTGGCACTGGAGCTAAAGGAGAAGAGGGACCTATCGCGGGCCACGGCTGGGGTGTAGTTCGAGCCGGCGGCGATCTAGGCCACCTTCCCCTCTCTCTCTGTCTATGTCTTGGTTCTGTGCCTCCTCTCTCTCCTAGGCGATTCGATTCGGACGAGTTAATAGAACGTCTCTCTCTCTATCCCGTTTATGATGTGGAATCCACCGTGGCTGCTAGGTGGATTCTGCCCAGGTGGATTCCGCCGGAAATCCACCTGGCAGCCACGGTGGATTCCACGTCATAACCAGGATATGTCGAAATCCACTTGGAGAGTTTGGGGTATACCGTGCCAAAAAAAAAGTTTGGGTTATATCTCATATTTTCAAAAAAGTTTGGGACATACCGTGCTATTAACCCTGTGAGGACATGAGAGGTTCAGGCGATGTCATTTGCCGAGTTCTCTTGGATGTAGTCTCAATGAACATCCACGTGCTTGGTCCGGAAATGGTGTACTGGATTGTGATCAAGAGCATGATTGGTTGAGCATGAGAGATTTTGAGGTCCTCCTATATGTGTTGTTGTATCCATAGGGATTCATAGACACAGAGCTAATGTTTAAAGTTCTACTTCACCACTTGACCCTAACGCCACAACCTACTTTTTTTTCCAAGAGATGAGATTGCCCCTAAGAATGGCACAATAACCAGTCATGGATATTCTATAAATATAATCAGCATTATTATAATTTCTATGTTAGTAATAGTAGTGGGTTTACAAACTAATCTGAGTATGGGGGAACCTTTCAGGTATCTGATTATGTGACACATCATCGCATTCATTTATTGCTCTTGGATCCTACATAAACTTCATAGGTGAGTGTGAGCAAGATGATTGGTTTACCAACCAGTTTTTGGTATCACCCTCTATCAACTAAAGCACTATCTTGTCCAACGACTAGTTTGTGGCCTGGGTCTAGGACTTTGGGGCTAGTTTACAACCCAACAAGTAGTTACATTCTGTGAATTCAGAGGCTATTTCAATTTAGAAAGTACAATTTCCTGAGGGGAGTAGGCAGTTTCAATCCCTAAGTACTTTGTCAGCAGGTGCTTTCCTCTTTCTTTTATATGTTTTTTGTTAGTAAACCCTGTGTTATACTTTATTGCGTAAGTACCCTTACGAGGTCGGATCCACCATGTTGGGCCTGAATGGACCCAATAGATGTAAGCCAGTATAAGTACTGGCTGACTCTTTTTCATTAAGACAAGTCATATTTTCGAATTGTCTCGTCTCTCTTGGCAGCTAGGGTTAGAACGGGTGAAGAAGACAACAAGGAGAAGATCCATTCTCCTCATTGATCAGCTGGAAGACTGATATGGTATCAGAGCATCGTGTGGAGTGAATCAGCATCTCTGCGCAGTCGATCCACCATCAAACCCTAAGCATCGTTCTCGTTTCCTTCCACTCTGTTGTACCCAAGCAGAGTAGGGTTAGTCAAAGGAAAAGAGTGAAGGGCCAACCTTGTTTAACATATGGCCGACTTTGAAGATTGGAGCAGCTCTGCAACAACGCAGGGAACCAGAATAAATCCGGACCCTATTCAAGAATATGACCGATCAACTCAGATTATTTTCCATGGAGCACTAGAACAGCTGCGATATGATGGGCTCAATATATTGCATTGGGGACAATATGTTGAGCTTATCTTAGAAGGTATGGATCTTTCTGAACACCTATTTGTTTCTAGGAATCAAACAGATCTCGGATATAATGTCTGGAAACGAGAAGATGCTTTGACTCGTGCATGGCTCCTGAGGAGTATGGCTGGGGAGGAGTTTAAGAATTTCTTGATGTTGAAGAAACGAAGGCTATATGGGATCATGCACATACAGGAAGCTCCAAAGGCAGGGACCGGAGAATATATCGCTTGGTGACCAGGGCAGCAAATCTGGTCCAAGGGGAGAGAAATGTGACATCCTACATAAACGGATTGCAATCTATATAGAGAGAAATAGACCACTATCGACCTGTAAGAAACCCAAACTTTGAGGAGTGGGCCTCTGTATTAAAGGATAGATTGTACAAATTTCTTGTGTGTCTGAACAGTGATTATGAGTCAGTGAGGAGTCAGATTCTGAACTGAGAAAAAGTCCCAGACCTGGAGGAAGCAATTCGACTCATTCGAGAAGGAGAAGAGAGGTTTGGAGTAGCTTTAGAGCTACTTGCTCATGTCCAAAGCAGTGCCACAAAAACCTCAGACAACCCAGAACAATCAGAAGAATCAGAAGACATAGTCAAGAGATAGTTTATTTTGCAAATACTGTAAGAAGCGCAATCATAACATCGATCAATGCTGGAAACTTCATGGCAGACCAGCTCGTCCAAGTCAGGCACATAATACAACTTCTCAGGAAGATACCAAGGATGATTTTGAAGAAGCACACCAAGAAGAATATAAGTGCCTGCAGCTACTAACGGGGGAGAATTAACCAGCCTGCGGGAAGAAGTTGAACGACTCAAGAGTATGCTTGGCTCTACTCCATGGTGAAATCAGGTGATCATCTAATTACAAATGTTTTCTACTCATCCCAATCGAAGCTAGATTGGGTAGTCGACTCTCGGGCAACATATCATATGACCCCAAATCAACTTATGTTCACCACTTATTCTTTGTGTCACATCCCGAGAAAGGTGATTACTGTTGGAGGAGAAATACTTTCGGTTACCGAGATCGGCACGGTCTTCATTAACCACTTGGGAAGCCTCAAGGAAGTACTACACATACCAAAATTGAGAGCTCAACTTATCTCTCCACAACGATTGGTGAAAGATACGAAGTGTACTTTGATCTTTAACTCTGATGAGTGTTTTTTATTTGACAAGGTACTCAATCGAAGGCTTGGATCTTTTAAAATGAAGAAAAAACTCATTCAAGTGGAAGATGATCATGGAGATGCTCTGATGGTGGGGAACCAGGACTATATGCTAGGAGGTGACGTTGAAGAGGAATCTGAGAAGCTGAAGAACATCAAGATTTTACCTTCTAGAATTGGACATCCATCTTTTGATATTTTGGGGAAACTGTTCCCAGTTTATGTTAAAAACAGTGGTGTTTCAAATTTCTTTTGCGATGCATGTCAATTTGGAAAACACAAAAGAGCTTCATTTTCTGGCACTAGTACGAGACAGAGTCATCCATTCAAAAGATGCATGTCAGAGTACACAATGATATTTGGGGACCGTGCAGAACCCCATCTATTACAGAGAAGAGGTGGTTCCTAGTTCTTGTTGATGACTGCACCAGAGTAACATGGATACATTTGTTTAAGTACAAGTCAGAAGTATCCAAGATCATTCAGGATTTCTGTACTTTGATTAAAAATCAATATGTTGTTACCGTTAAGAAATTCAGAATTGATAATGCCAAAGATTATTTTAATAATACATTGACCAAATTCTTTTGTGATCAGGGTATTATTCATGAGTCCTCCTGTGTAAATACTCCCCAACAAAACGGGATAGCAGAGAGGAAAATTGGGCACATTGTCTCCACTACTAGGACATTACTTTTCCAAGGTCAGGTCCCTAGCCGATTCTGGGTAGATGCACTACTTACAGCTGTGTATTTAATCAACCGACTTCCATCAAAGAAGCTGGAATATCAAAGTCCCCTGGAATTGATGTCAAAGCACTTCCCTGAAATAAAGGTGTATTCTCCTATTCCATTGAAGGTCTTTGGATGTACAGCGTTCGTTCACATCCACAACCCCATTAGTAAACTCACTCCAAGAGCGATCACGTGTCTATTTCTGGGTTATTCGCCTACACAGAAAGGCTATAAATGCTACAGTCCAACCATGAAGAAGTTCTTCATATCAGCCGATGTAACCTTCAATGAAGAGAAAATGTACTACAACTCGTCAAATGACAACAATGGGGAAAATATGGAATTCAACCGAGACATTCCAAAGTCTACTATTATGAAGAATGGTGCAGAGGAAGACAATAGCTGCACATCACCGAAATTGGTTCAGAGAAGTCACTGGAAAGATGAAGTTCAAGCCCCAAGAAAAACACCCATTCATGTCCTAAGGGAAGACGGAAATGCAGAAATTCCCACAGATAATGCAAGACGAGAAAAAGGAGAAGTAGAGACCTCTGTCACTGATGAAGACAGACCAGCTGAAGGACTCGATGATGAAGACCTGGGATGGCCAATTGCCCTAAGAAAAGGGAAGAGAACATGTACACAACAAGGAAGGTACCCACTATCCCATGTTGTTGATTATGCAAGAATATCTCCTAGCTATCGTGCACTTCTTGCCAAAATCGACAGTGACTTTATACCAAAAAAAGTGGAGGAGGCAATGAAAATATCAAGGTGGAGAGAGGCAATGGAGACACAAATGGAAGCCTTATTAAAGAACAAAACATGGGAGGTGGTATCGGCACCAAGTGATCAAAAAGTAATCGGCTGTAGGTGGCTATATATCATAAAATACAATTCAGATGGCTCAATTCAACGCTATAAAGCTAGATTTGTTGCCAAAGGGTATACTCAATCCTATGGAATCGATTACAAGGAGACTTTTGCCCCAGTTACAAAACTGAATACTGTACGAATACTGATAGCTGTAGCCGCAAAATTGGGATGGCAGATGCATCAGTTTGACGTTATAAATGCATTTCTACATGGTGACCTAGAGGAAGAAGTGTTTATGTAATTACCTCCTGGATATAGTGTTGAACAAGGGGGAAATAAAGTATGCAAATTAAAGAAGGCTGTATATGGGTTAAAGTAGTCACCCAGGGCATGGTTTGGAAAGTTTTCTCTTTCAATGAAGGAAATGGGATACAGACAAAGTAACTGGGATCATACTCTGTTCATCAAACATTCCAGTACAGGGGGGGTTGTGATCCTCTTAGTGTATGTTGATGATATTATAATATCAGGTAATGATGAACAAGAAATGCATCATCTGAGCATTCATTTGGGTAAGCTATTCAACATTAAGTCAATGGGTCTTCTTCGTTACTTCCTGGGAATCAAAATTTCCTATTCTGAGGAAGGAATTTTCATTTCACAACGGAAGTATACTCTAGATCTTCTACAGGAGACAAAAATGACATAATGCAAGCCGGCAATGGTGCCGATTGATCCAAATAAAAAGCTAGGAGTATGTGAAGATGAAGCTCCAGTAAACACAGATCAGTATCAACGGTTGGTCGGTAAGCTGATATACCTAAGTCACACAGGGTCAGATATAGCATTTGCAGTGGGAACGCTAAGTCAGTTCATGCACAACCCAAAGGAATATCATATGAATGCAGCCCTTGGAGTTCTGGCCTATTTGAAGGGGACAGCTGGACAAGGCCTACTCTTCGTCAGAGAGGGAAATACTTCCCTAGAAGTGTATACGGATGCAGACTATGGTGGGTCAATTTCAGACAGAAGATCAACATCAGGTTATTGTTCCTTTATTAGAGGAATCTTGTTACATGGAGAAGCAAAAAAAAAGGCGTAGTGACACGTTCTAGCTCTGAAGCCGAGTTCAGTGCATTGGCTAAGGGGATATGTGAAGCACTATGGATGAGAGGAATACTTGAAGACTTGAGAGTTCCTCAAGACAATCCAGTTATACTTTACTGTGACAACAAGTCAGCAATCGACATCGCACATAATCCAGTTCAGCATGATCTTACAAAGCATGTGGAAATTGACAAGCATTTTATCTGAGAGAAAATAGATAAAGGCATAATCCAGATGAGATATGTCCGGTCAACTGATCAAGTAGCAGATATTCTCACGAAAGGCTTTCCAGGAAGTACATTTCAAAGATTAATGAGCAAGCTGGGCATGAAGAATATATATCTCCCAGCTTGAGGGAGGGTGTCAGCAAGCTCTTTCCTCTTTCTTTTATATGTTTTTTGTTAGTAAACCCTGTGTTATACTTTATTGCGTAAGTACCCTTACGAGGTTGGATCCACCATGTTGGGCCTGAATGGACCCAATGGATGTAAGCCAGTATAAGTACTGGCTGACTCTTTTTCATTAAGACAAGTCATATTTTCGAATTGTCTCGTCTCTCTTGGCAGCTAGGGTTAGAACAGGTGAAGAAGACAACAAGTAGAAGATCCATTCTCCTCATTGATCAGCTGGAAGGCTGACATACTTTAGTGTGCCTAACCTTTTAATCTCAAATCTATGGAGAGGCATTTATCAACCTTCTGAGTTTCTTCGTGATTGTCCCCTAACAGAATCCTCCCATCCACATATACTAGTAATTTGATGATGCCCTTAGGGATATGTTTTCAGATGAAGAGATAGGCAAGCCAATGAAGAGTTGGGAGAAAATATCATGGATGGAGAAACTGTGACAAAGTTCTATCATTAATGGTGCAGAGACTCATGGAAACCCCAAGAAGAGAGGAACATCCTCAACATCAATATATTATTTTCACTTGGTATCCTGTCAACAATCAGGTATGCAGTGTTATTATTGAAGGTGGTAGTAGTGAGAATATTGTTTATCTTAACATGGGGAAGAAGCTGGCGCACAAGACATAGCCTCATGTGAAACGATATGAGATTGGCTAAATTAATGATCATATTGGGATCAAAGTTTAGGAAACTTCCTTCTGTTGTAGGAAAATATGAGGATCAAGTGTAGTATGATGTTGTCGAGATTAATACATGTTGTATCAGCCTTGGGGAGTCATGGAAGGTAGAAATAACTATTTTACCTTGTTCAAGCATGCTCATATATTTGTGCTTAATCCCATGACAAACAGGCCTTCTCCTAGCCAGAAAAAAGCAAGGAATAATGTCAACTCGTAGAAAGGAGTTCTTTTGTAAGATTTGTTCTACCGCAGAACAAAATGAGGCATATTGGTTAAAATGCAGCCCTCACATTTTACTATTAAGTGCAATCCTAAATCAGCTAGTATAAATCAGCCACCAATATCTTCTCGAGATTGATGTCATTCAAAGTTAGACTTATTTTTAATTTTCTTATGTTAAAGAATGAAATTCACAAAATATCTTTATAAATATTATAAATTATAAAAATTCTAGAAGGCTAACGAAATATTTATAATATCCCTAAGATGAACCTGAAAAAATCCCATGTAAATATGAAATTAATAGTTATGATAAATGATAAGGAAAATTTTAAAAAGTATTAATTATTCTATAATTTTAAATCTGATGCCTTTCTTTATGACCTAGGTATATCAGCCACCTTCCACTTGCTGCCCTTCATTTCTTTCTCTGAGTCTTCCTATGAAACTCTCTTTAATGTTTTTTCTGTATGTCCATTCCTTGTTCTTTATATATCCCTACATCAGAACAACTCAGACAGGCCTTCCCTTTGGAAAATTTTATGCTTACACATTTTAATTTTCTTTTCCTTGATATAATTATTCTCTCTTCAACTATTTAAAATTTCAAACTTTCACAAAATCAACTTTTATTTAATCATATATTATTACTTAATCTTAAATGTATTATACACATTGATCAAATAGCCACTTGATGAATTAAGCATGAAAATTTAGAAAATAGGCCAAAGGTAGTTGTTTTAAAAAATCTAAGTCTTGAAAGGTATCTTGTTTTTGAATAAATGAATGTTTGGTATGATTTTAAACCATGCACGCAGTAATGTTTCAATTCTAGTAAGACAACTCATATAAATCACAACTTATTTGATGATAAATTTTTTCACTTAGACATCAGCTATTTTGTTGTGCAGTACCTTTTACAAATATAGGATTCAAATGACCAGTGAAAAAAAATATTATTGAAAAAAAGAGGATGGAAAGAATCGTGCCATCAAAAATGGAAAAAAATTAAGAAAAAGATATCCAAAAATTGGGCTGAACCCCAGTTTTTTACCACAGAGTCAGATGCAAAGCATCAACAGTACTTTTAAATTCTCAAAAGATTAAATTGAGCGTCAAAATATTGAATTCAGACATTAAATAGTAAATTTTGAGATAAAATAGAATTATAAATTGAAGTGAACTTTATTGAGTGTCCTGCTGCTAACTGTTTAGCAAAGGCCGAATCTTAAGAGAAGGGACACCTTCAAGAACTTGGTGGTTGAAGACCAATCAAGAGGATAAAAATCAAATTGTGGAAACCTGGATAATGTAGGTATATGACAACATGTTCAAAGCATTTTTTTTCTAAAGGCAACATGTGAGCCATCCCTGCAAAGTTATAGCCCCTCAGATCAAAGGAACATTGAGTATAGATTTCCAATGATCACATGGGGGACTGTGGACAACCGGCTCCCAGACGGAGTGTGTCCACAAACAAAACACAAAAATAATAATTTTAAATGATTTTACATTGGACATAAGCTTTGGCAGCCTAAAACGATTCTATCTATTTTACCACTTTGTTTATTGGACTTGCACTTTGGCAGCCTAACCTTCCGAGAGGGTAATAGTCTTAAGTTTAAGAATGAGATATAATGTCGGTCCCCATCCTCCATACCGATTCCTGAGATGCGATTAGACTGAGTTAATAAACATCTATCCAAATAGGTATTTAGTACCCGAGATAAAACCCTTAAAAAACCTAATTCACCTGTCTCTTAGGAACCAACAAAGACAGAAAATGCAGCAAGGAGTCCACTAGTCCAGTCCCAGTGCTTATCATTTTCAATGAGATGGATGAATAATTGTTCTAACAATAAGCCTTCCACTGCCATAATTTGATTGGGTCGCGACCCAATCAAAGAGAGAAAAAAACCAGATGAAAATCTGCTTACTGCACGGTGCAGTGGACCCGCTCGTCGTGAAGCCAACCGCCGCCCGCCATCCATTCATTGAGTTCCGTGCGCGGAACTCCTGCAGAGGAAGTTAAGATATTTTATTCGCCCTGCTGTACAAACACAACACCCACCCAATCACAGGAGATTTCCATTCTTGGAAATTTTTTCCCGGTTTTCGTGGTCCCCACTTTCAAGCTGACTGCATCATCTGATTGGTGGGCACAATCTCTGCGTCTGCGCTGGCCTCGGGCGTGTCCTCCTCGCTGGGAGGCACGATCTGCCAGAACAATGGCAGGTAAGTGTCCCAGTCCTTAAGTATGGCCGCGCCCTTCTCGCTCCCGGTTTTCTCCTGAGACCCACGGGCGATTTCCATAAGTTCAATTAAACCCAGATTACGAAAAAACAATAGAAAAATGATTTTTAATCATTCTTCTTACCACATGGGCCTCAATCAAGTTCTTCAGCTGCATCTGCCCCACCGGCGCCACCACCCTCTGCATCCTCACAATCTCCTTGTTCACCTGTTTCAAAGTTCTCTCAACTCTCAGCAACCTGAAAATAAAGAAGAAATAAAAAAATGAAAAAACCGGGTTTGCCGCCGACCTTAGGAAGAAGGGTGTCATCCTCGTCGAGAATGTAGGCCAAGCCTCCGGTCATGCCTGCCGCCACATTTCTCCCCACCCTGAGAAGAAGAATAACTTTAATTAGATTTTTTGAGCTTATTATAAACCTTTCGGTTATTTTATGAGAAACAGACTTTTTTTGAAGAAGATAATTAGGAATTTTCATTATTTGAGCTATAATTGCAAGAAGATAACGATAAAAAATATTACTTGAACTTCTCTGCCTAGAGACCAAATTAAAAGTAAAAACACATGGTCTAGATGAAATCATTGGTTAGAGAAAACTTTAGAAAAAAGAGGGGGAAATGAAAAAAATGCACTCACTTTCCAAGGATGACGACGCAGCCACCAGTCATGTACTCCAAGCAGTGGTCACCAGTGCCCTCGACGACGGCTTCGGCGAGGGAGTTGCGCACGGCGAAACGCTCACCGGCTTTACCCCTTGCAAAGACCTGCCCGCCCGTGGCACCATATAGACATGTGTTCCCCACTATCGTTGCGTCTTCTGGGCAGAAGCCAAAGTTCTCCGGCGGTGTCAGCACCAGCTCCCCTCCCGCCATCCCCTGGATGAATCTGATCAGTTCGGGTTTATGATTTAAAAAAAAATTGAGTTTTTCTTAGTGTTTATGTTGGAAAAAAACCTTGCCCACGTAGTCATTGGCCTCACCGACCAGGCGGATGTTCATGCCAGGGGTGAGGAAGCAACCGAAGGATTGACCGGCACTGCCCATGAAGCTGACAGCAAGAAGAAACATAGAACACATTATCAAGAAAGAGAGAGAGAGAGAGAGAGAGAGAGAGAGAGAGAGAGAGAGATAGAGAGAGGGGTTGAGATATTACGTGATGTTGAGCTGCCCAGCAAAGCCTGTGTCACCGTATCTTTTGGCGATCACACCAGCGATGCGGCCGCAGACTGCACGGTCAACGTTGTAGATTTTCACTGTTTTGTTCACCACCTTCTCCTTCTCAATGGCCTCCTTTATCTGAAACAAAGTCAAAATTTTGGTCATGAACTACCAGATATAAGCAATGCACCCTAGCTTGATTAGAACAACTATAATATTGTAGTTAAAAATATGAAGAATTATCTTACAACTCTCACTCTAGTTCTTTTTGATAATTTTTATTATACGCTTAGTTAGGAAAATAATTTTGATAATTTTGATTATACATTTAGTTATATAATGCGAACCTCTGGATCAGACAGGAGGACATCGTCGAGGACTGGGCCATTGGTGTGGACAGGCTGTCTTCTGATCTCAGTGCTGCTCCACTTGGGCACGCCAACGTTCTGAGGGCAAAAGAAGAAGGATAAGTTTGAAGATTTTCTCAAATTGTGGGTCATGCACGAATCTTTTTTATTTTTTAATTTTTAATTTATGCAGTTTCTTTATACCTTTATCTTGCTTCTCTCTAATTTTTTTATTCTTCTTTTATTTTAAACTTATATGTCCTTTTTTTGTTTTTTTAACTCGAATGAAACTTACGGATAAGAGATAGCTGAGATTGAGCTGTTGGGTCTTCAGCAGGGAGACAGCCCTCGGACGTAATACTTCCGTGCGCCCAATTATATCGTCCATCTTTTCGTAGCCCAGCTGTGCTAAAATCCCACGTACCTGGTTAACACAAATCCATTGATTTATTAACTAAAGAAATATTTTTAAAAAGTACCCTGCTATTAAAGCTTTTTCATGTCCCAAAAAAATAAATTAAATAAAATTCAGAGGGCATATCTTTATGCCAAACAACGAACTGAGATGAACGTAGAGAAAATAAGAAAAAAGGAAAATATAAACTGTTCAGATTCCAAGATTCAACGAGGAAAGTAAAACTAAAATTTATAATTTCTTTTTTTACCATACTAGGCTTTTGCACGTCCGATTAACAACTAAAAAATAGAAGGAAATGTACCAGGTCAGGTTTCACCGTATCCGATATGGAGGAAAATAAAGCAAATGTCCAAAATTGAACATTCATCCAAACAACTATTATGTATCATGATAAATTCCAAAGCTATTATGTACCACTTATTTAAACATAAATTCTCAAAAACTTGATTTAATGCCTCATATCTGCGAAAGCACACTAAAGTCTTGACTTGTAAAACATCTAACTAAACCCTTAAGAACCTGAAAAGAAAAATCTTAGAGGGGCAGGAAGATGTCTAACCTCCTCAGCAACATACAAGAAGTAATTCACAAGATCTCCAGGAACACCAGGGAAACGAGCACGGAGTTCTTCTCTCTGCATGGTCCCACGTATTAGAGAGAATCTCTTAGTGACATAGAAGAAGGATTGCGATTTTACCTGACTGGCAACACCCACAGGGCAGTTGTTCGTGTGGCAGACGCGTGCCATCACACAACCTGTGGCAATCATAGCCACAGAGCCAAAGCCATACTCGTCTGCTCCCATGGCAGCGGCCATCAATACATCGACCCCACTCTTCAACCCTCCGTCAACTCTGAGAATGACCCTTTCTCTCAAACCATTTTCGATAAGAGTCTGCATAAAATGTCTCACATTAATCAGTTTAGAATCAATAACTGCAGCCAGCAGAAATGAGTCCTGTGAAAAAGCCATCTGCAGCTGAGAGGACAATCAGGGATCCTCAATTTCAAAAAAAACCTAGACCCAGAAACCCACAAACCTACAGTCTAAATCCTAATCCTTAGACCCTAAATCTTAAATGTGAAACCTTAGCACTAAACTATAACCCCTAAACAATTATACTAATTACAAAACCCTTAATGGACAAGCTTAAACCCCAAGCAGTGAACCCTTATTTGTAGACTTTAAACCCATAGTTTCAGGAAATGATTAAATTTAAGCACGAATGCCAACAGGGCTCGGACCTGGTGAGTCTCAGCGAGTCCAAGCTCCCACGGACCACCCGCATGCTTGATGGAACTCACGGGACTCGCTCCAGTACCTCCATCATGACCAGAAATCTGTCATGCAACAAAAAGCCATTCAGAATGATATCTGAGTAAAAAATCCGCTTACAAGAATTATGTCATAGGTTTGGAGTACGTTGGTAGTTATAGAAAAGATATATATCTGATTATCCCTTGAATGCTTACCATCCAATGATTAAGAAACCCTAACCCAATATAAAATTGATAGGTGACTTTACAGCCGTATTTACAAGATTTCAATTAGGAAATATTGTATACGAATAAAAGGAATAGGAATTAATTTAATGCTCTAACGACAAAGAACAAAGATTAGGACTAAAGATGATCGTTCTATACCTGGATTATGTCAGCGTTGCCCTTGGCAACACCAGAGGCCACCGTTCCAATTCCAGCTTCAGCGACAAGCTTCACAGATACTTTGGCATTGGGATTGACCTTGAAACAGAAAAATCAATTTTAGACAGATTGTCTAGGAAAGAAGAGATACTATCAGAGGAGGAACTTACCTGGTGGAGATCATATATCAGCTGAGCCAGATCTTCAATTGAATAAATATCATGATGAGGAGGCGGGGAGATAAGAGGAACTCCAGGTTTGGAATTCCTCAGTCTAGCGATGTATGCGCTGACTTTTTTGCCAGGCAATTGACCGCCTTCCCCCGGCTTAGCCCCTTGGGCAATCTTAATCTCTAGCTGATCAGCATTTACAAGAAAAGTTGGTGTGACACCAAACCGCCCCGAAGCCACCTGGATTAAAAAAAAAACACGAGAGCCTTAGTACAGACAGGCTAGTAAATAAGACCATTTTTTAATCTTTTTTCAGAGGAAGACGCAAAAAGCTATCACTTTTTTTCGAGATCAACTTTCTGAATCCTCAGGATATAGGTGGAACTGTCTGAGTATCAGGTATTCAAGATTGGAAATTTTTAGACGGAACATTATGGTCCATAAGTTATATTGCTGGTCTAAATAGTAATATAAAAAAGAAAATCGTTTAATTTTAAAAATGTTTGTCATCTCAAATTGTTGCCTATAGAGGATGAAACTCAACTTACCGATAAATCACAAAGTACAAAGGTTATATTACACGTAATTTTGGAATTCATTCAAACTGAAATCGTTGATTTGATCGGAATCAATTATTTCTTCTGATGCATTTATGAATAATATAAAATAGAAAATATCTAAGGAATAAAATATGCAGGAATTCCTCGAATGTCACTGGCAGACGCATGAAATAAATTTAAGTAAAACAAAACCCCCCACCTGTTTGATTGCGCTTGTGGCAGTATCTCCATTTTGAAGGCCTTTAAGATGAGGAAGTGTCGGAGAGTACCCATCCGTCACATCTGTGAGTGGATTCCAACGGATGGGATCCTGGAAAAAGGAAACCAGATAAATTAAACTTAATAGATAATATAACTATCACTTTATTTTCAAAAGACAATAAAGTTATAGAACTCTACCCACCTCCCCTCCTTCTCCAGAATTGGACTTCCCACCCAATCTGTTCATGGCAATAGCAATAGCCTCATGGGTCTCCCTTGAAATGGCGCCCAGTGACATACCCCCAGTGCAGAAGCGTTGAACTATTGCGGAGGCGGGTTCAACCTTCCCAACAGGGATCGGCGGTCGGTCACTCTTAAAATCCAGAAGATCTCTCAAAACCTGCAGCAGTTACACATTATTTATTAATAATATGTTATTCCGTTAGGGAAACTGTTGGACGACAGGGGGAGAATGTTTATTCTCTGTTTTATTATGGTGTTTCAGGCCAAACTGTAATATCCTAATTGCCTTTTTAAGGCATATAGAATGTAATGAAAAAGCATGTAATTTTTACTTATCTCTCCTATCTCCCTCCACGTTCTCAAAATCGAACTGAAATAATTGACTTACGCTGACAGGACGATTGGCAAGGTGCTGTTGGTAGACTGCATAGGCACTCTCACTCTTTTCACGAACTGCTTTGTGAAGCAGCTTCGACATCTGGGGATTGTTTCCATGGTATTCACCTGTTTGAATATTGTGGCCCTTCCATTTTAACATAATCATGAAGAATAAAATCTAGAACAGAAAAAATGAAATGACATTGGATGAGTATAGAGAAGAAACTATTAGGTTGGTTTTGTAGTTGTCATTTGCAATCATAGTTCAAAAAAAAAGTAGTCATTTGCAACGCACGCCCTTTCTTCTCAAATATCTGAAAATTTGTGTGGTTTCTATGTACTCATGCTGGGATTCTAAGTAAATCATTTCTCTAGTCTTTTATCGCTGGCTTTGGTTCTAACAAAGGTCAATCATTGCCACACGATCTTCATTCTTTCAAAAAACAATTGCCACAATATCTTCCAACCCCATGTTGCGAAGCAGATAAATAACCACTGTTAACTTTAGACCCCCATTGTTATTTCAACGGGGCTCTACCAGACCTCTATTTTTTCCCCAGTATCCTTCATACAATCCCCAACCTCTACTAGGGGTATTTCGTCATTTCTCCCATGAGAGCAGTCGAGAATTTTTTGTATTGGATGGGAGATCTTCCAGAGGAGATTCAGGCACTGATCCAGGCCTGTGACCATCATTACAAAGTTATCTCTCTCTGCCTTTGCCAGATCTTTCATCCACAAAGACCCACCCAAGGTCTCTGCAAATGGCCCTGTGCTATATTCCTAAACGACAGATGAGATGGCAAAGTTCTTATAGAAACGATTAGAGGCCAACAAAATTGCCAGCGGAAAAGAATGATTTTGTCGATGAACTTTCCAACATGAGGTCTCTCATTGAAGAAAAAAACATAGTCAAAAGAAGTTTCACAATCGCATATCAATAGCTGGAAATAGATTATCAGTAAATTAGAGCTCAGAAATACCATACCTCCTGGCCTGAATTGGATGAACCCAAAGTTTTCTAGTCTCTTTGCCGTGTCCTCTGAAAAGGCCTTCAACCAGAAGGACATGGTTTCTCTTGCCAACTTCATGGGAGACAAAGGAAACGGATTTGAAGGCATTAGAAACATGAGAGTGCCTACGTTACCAAAAAAGCACTAGGTTACCCCTCTCGGGGGCAAGGAATGAAATATCAACAATTTGTACCTTGACTTACAATCAATAATAATCCTACTAAAATTATCGAAAAATGCAATTACCTCATCTAAGTTGAGACCGCCAATCTTTGAGACGCTTCCACAGAAAGCATAATCAACAACATCCTGGCCTAGTCCATAAATTTCGAAGATTTGAGCTCCACAATAACTGTTAAAGAGATTACAGGCCAAAAACATGTGAATAAATGCTGAGATCACTTGTCAGAAAAGGAATATCCCATGTAAAGCTATCATCATACAAAATTAAATCAAGGAGCGACCACAAGTTTTATCAGATAGTGAAGTTGCAAACCTCGAAAGCAAGGAGATGCCCATCTTTGAGAGAATCTTAAGAAGGCCTGATTTAACAGCCTGATGATTAAAAAAAGATGCTTCAGACTATGTGACAAAGATAATGAAGATAAGAGCGTAGAGAACATTAAAAAATTAGAAAACTACAGAAAAACCACAAATCTTCAAGTAAATGCACAAGGACATAAGTAAATGGAGTTTGAAGTGTCCCAGACGGGGAACGCGGGACAGGTCAGGACAAGGCATGTCCCGTCCGGAGACCAGGCCTAGCAGACCCGTCCCCCATGGGACCCAATAACACATAACAAAATTATGATATATAATAAATATTCTGAAAAAACACTTATTTCAACATGTGGTTCAGAAATAAGTAACAAAGCAGTATAACATCACATGTAGAAGGGACACGTCCCTATGTCCCATCCTGTCCCATCTTCTGTTCAGTACCCTGGACAGGACACAGGACAGGATGGACAGAGTGTCTATCCCATACATCAAACTCTAAAAGTAAAAATGAAAGACTATTGAAGTAACAGCAGTTAACTGTACAAAAAATAACACAAGACAGGTATTCCATCGACTGGCTGAAGAATTGAGACAGCAGTGAGCCGTGTGGTAAGACCGACAACAGCGAATGCACTGTAAGTGAATATTCTAAGATAATAATTTTCAAGAAAAAAATTCTCCCGACGGGAGTACTAACCTTTGAAAAGTTCTTCTGGCACTGCTCCAAAGTCACAGTGGGCATCTTTCCGTTCTTCATCAGATTAACAGTTTTTGTACTTAATCTCCACTGGCGACACGTTTCAAATGCCAAGTATGGGGATATGGCACTGAATTTGATTGCATCAAGCATTAATCATTGCCGCAGTTCATGAAAATATGATAAAACATTCGAGATAAGCTATCATATCACACATAAGATAATCCTTGAAAATTACGAGGATCGAACTGCCAAATGAGAACAGACCTGGCGCCATATCCAATCAAGCAAGCAAAGTGATGAGTGCTGAAGCACTGGGCAGTGTCAGCCACGATGGAAGCTGACATACGCAGACCGTTTTGGATTAAGTGTTGGTGAACAGCACCAACAGCCAGAAGGATGGGGATTGCTGGACGAGTAGGTTCCTGGAAAAGGGAAGAAGAAAATCGTTTAAATTTTCATCCAGGATCCATTAAGAACCACAATTTAAAATGCAGATCACCAAAATTCAAGCTGCGGAGTAAAGGGTAGTGCGGAGACGGAAAAGTTAGATCAATTGCTAGACATAGGCGTTTACTGTGTCACTTATATACCTTATATTGGACCGTCCTCTAGTGTCCCTTATCAGATCGTTATTTCTACTTTAACTCCTTCCACTGTAGCTGGTACTTAAACCAGCCACTCCTTTGTGATTATTAAAGAATTGACTTCTACAAACCTCAGTGTAATAATAGTAGTTCACTTACCAACTCTTCGGCGCGATCAGATAGTATGAGTAGCTGTGATCCTCCACGAACAGCTTCATCAGCAGCCTCGCAAAGCTCCCCCAGGGCACGTTCCAGAGAGCCATCAATTCCTTTCCCAATGTCAAAGAAGGTAGGAAGCACTTGGGGCTTCAGAGCAGTGTCTTTCATCAATGTCTCAAGCTCGCCTTCGTTAAGCACAGGGCTGGAGAGGGCAACCTTCTCGAAATAACAAACGAGGATAAAAATAAAGTCCAGGTAAACCATCACATCCCTGCAAGAAGAAAACTCAACAAACCTGAGAGGCATTTTGTGGTCCAGTCTCAAGAATGTTCCCACGCTTTCCAAGATTCACCTCTAGTGACATCACCAAACCCTCTCTGAGAGGATCAATAGGGGGATTCGTTACCTGATCATAAAGGTATGGATAAGTGTACAGCCGTATTTACCATCTAAAAAATATTTTTAGAAAAAATGCAACAACAAAAAAGTACAAAATGCAACCTGAGAGGCATGAGAAAGGTTCGAAAACAAGGATCAATAGAAGCATGACATTCTATACGACTGGAAAACACACACGATCAACTGTACAAGGATTTATTTGAAAAATATCCCACCCTCTAAAAGTTACGTATGCCCAGACAACTCAAACAGAAAACCAACGACAGAATCTTCTTTCTACAGTTCAACCCGTATGCCCTTAAAGAACAAAGAGATCTCGATCAATTATACCATGAATATATGTTACAACATGTGAATTACTCCTAATCACCATCAAATCAATTACAAAACCAATCGACAAATAGATCAATTTAGTTGAAAAAACAAGGAAGAGATTAGGATGTGAAAACCTGGGCAAATCGTTGTTTGAAGTAGTCATAAATCATGTGAGGTTTCTGCGATAGTGCAGCCAACGGGATATCATCTCCCATGCAAAAAGTGGGTTCCTTCCCCTGTGAAGCCATTGTTTCAATAACCATCTGAACATCCTCACTCGAGTAACCAAAAGCCCTAGAGACATCACAGGAATAATTAGCGATTGACATTTGGAAAACGAAATTGTAACGAAGAAAGAAAAAAAGCCTGGTCTTTGGTAGAGAGAATATGAAATTGGAAGAACAGAAAAATGACTGACGATTCTCTAACGAAGGCAATAAGAGAAGGACGCAGAGTAGTAAATCGAAGCACTTACTGTTGGTGTTTCAAAACCAAACCCTCCTCCATAACAGGGGAAGAAAGGAAGTTGACGGGTTTCAATTGTCGCATATTTTCACTCAGCCATTCGCCATAGGGTAGTGCAGATGCCACTTTCTTCTTCACTTCTGTGTTTTCGTACACCTATGGGCCAACATATTACTATTTGAGAGAAATGCATATAAAGATGAAGTGCAACTTAGTGACTTATTTTCTTTTCTTTTTTTGAAAAGTACCTTATTTTCGAATTTGACTTCGTAACCATATTTTTCTACATCATCGATATTAAGATAGATCTATCATCACACTCAACATCAACTTCCTCAATCATCCTTGGCGATGACATGGGCATTGATGTTGATAAGTTTTAGGGTTCGGGATAATGGCGGACCTTGACAAGGTTACAGTTCACATTGACATGGTATCACGGATAGTGGACACCATCTGTCAACGTCAATATCAACAACAGTGGTTGACGACCATATCATCATCAACATAGTCAGGGCACGACAAACCCCAGACAGAACTATATGTATGTTAGAAGCATTCACAAATAGTGAAAACAGTCTCATATGAACTGCCACATGTCGCTTCAAAAGAATATGGTGACAATGCAAATCTCTCATTGTGTGAGCGAAGTATAACGCTTGATCAATATGTAAAAAAGAACCAGGCGGAGGAGCATGTCTCCATCTTTGCATAAATATTAATTAAATCATTTAACTTTGACCGGAAGAAACATAAAGAACACCCAATTAATTAAAACGGACCTGGCCACTTTGCAGGTCAACAGTGATCATCATTCCTGGTCCAAGACGACCCTTCATTGTGACTTTCGATTCATCCATTGGAAGAACACCGACCTTCAACAGACATTCATAAATTCATTAGTCAACACATTCTTCGCGCAAGGTTGAAAATGCAAAGCCACTGTTGAAGATGTCACGCGGAAAATTAAAAGCAGACGAATTATCCTTTTTCATTGTAAGCCTCATCTTAGTCGCAGTCAAGTCAATCAGAACTAACTTCTTTGTTCTTATGACAAAACTATAGAGATAACTAACTTTGCCCTCGAGATAGGATTTCCATGATAAAATGAGTTTTAAATAAATTAACATCAAGAAAGGGCACATCCATTTAGTCATGATTATGCCTTAATCTGCAAGCTGTAAATTATGTAAAAGCAATTCAACGGCTTACAGCCCAGAGCTCCTTCATCATTAGATGCAACACATCCAAGTAGTCCTCAGCAATGTCATTTGAGTCGCAACAGAATCAACGGACCACTAGAAATTCGATGGGACTTTGGAAAGAAATAATGTGCAAGTCGTGCATTTTCTGTCGCATGATACTGGCAGAGACATGATCATATGATGTCTCAAGGATTCAAGATCATAGCGTGTTAGCTATGCCAGAGGAAGAATCAACAAGTAAAATATTAAGTCACGCAACGGGTAATGCAATGTAAAGAGCAATAACTAATGACCGAGTGATATTGGACCAGCGTGGATAGTGAATGATTGGAACTAAATGTCTATCTACTAAGACGACTGGTAATCTTTGCAATTCTACGTGAATGTAGACTTAAACAATGCTTTTTCTAGAATATTATATTTATGCACACACTGCCCGGAAATAAGAGCTAAGAATATGACGCAAGGTTTTCATCTCTGTAATATTGACAAAGAACGTTCCAATTGAAGAATTTATTTGCTCTTAAAGTGAAATTTACTCATTGAAAATAAAAAATGAGCTTATCAACAAAGACTTAAAAAAGAACGTTCCAATTGAAGAATTTATTTGCTCTTAAAGTGAAATTTACTCATTGAAAATAAAAAATGAGCTTATCAACAAAGACTTAAATAGATATTCATGATGTAATGTATACCTCAGATGCAACGTACACAACATCATCTGCTGTGCGCCAGTATCGAGCAGGACGAAGACCATTTCTATCGAGACACGCACCAACTGTTTTCCCATCACTAGTAGAAAAGAAGGTTATATAAGAATCTAAAATTTACAAAACCATACCCCAATTCAAATGATATTGAGATGACAAAAGAAAGCTTATCACATGTTCAGATCAAAATCACGAATAGGCCAGCCGTGTCAAAATTTTTCCTTAATTCTAGACCAAATAATATCAGCCAGGTTGAACAGCTCGAAAATATCAATTTTCATTCACCTGAACAAGAGTAGTGCTGGCCCATCCCATGCCTCCATTTGGCCTTTGTAGTATTCATAGAAATCAATGACCTGAAAGAATAACAACAGTGCTTCAAGCAGGAATCCATGATGCTGATCTTGAATGATGGAAGAACGGGATTCTTTTATAATACATTCCAATAAACAAAATAACAAAACTATCCGTCCAAGCGGATATCAGTAAACTCAAATCAGATTTTTGCCTTTGGAACTTACCTCGGGATATTTTATTGATAGTGTTGGATGTTTCTTGTATGCCTCTGGTACAAGAATCATAAGAGCTTCAGCAGGACTGCGGCCACTTCTTAGCAACAACTGAAAGCATGCAATAACCATTAACCATACTTGAAAGATCGAATGACCTGTCCAGGACGAAATGATAAAAGAAAACAGAATTCCAAGATACTATAATTAAATCTATTTTTTCTTCTGTGTTGCGAGAGAATAAACAAAACCCAATGAGACCAAGTCACGAGGACGTTAAACTAGCAAAGTTAATAAAGAGATGGTACCGAACAGGCATCACTGTCTTGTAGAATCAAAAGAAAACTAAAGATTGTGCACTTTCAAGTGACTTGCACTTGCAAAACTTATAACAAATGTTTCTAGCAGGTCTTTCCTTGCGGAAAGAAATCCATTGAAAAAAAATTCCCCTCACTCTCATTCACAGCATATACTCATATCACTCACTGCAATGTCTTTCATAAAAAGAAATTGACGGAAGACGCGAGATCAATCTACAGCTTATAATTGCTTTTTCCTTACTAAATGAATTCTCCAATAATAATTATGCAATTTCATGGCTTCCACTAAATATCCATGATTGAGATAGCATTATCATGTTCTTCTGAACAAGGGACGCCATTTGGGTTTTCATCCATTTTTCTTTTGTTCCTGTTCTGGCTTCTAAAAGAAGAGAATATATTTGTTCTTGACAGTCATTTTTTTAATCAGTGCATAGGAGCATACTCTATCAATGGAGTTAAATGTCATCTTTGATTTATAGTATGTATAAACACTGCTAAATGGGCCCTGTCAATGGAGTTAAATGGTCTTGGTCAATGACACACAATTTGATGTACTAGCTGTTAGATTAAACGTTAGACACATATTGGGCTCCAAGTAGCTTTCGGCCCAATACCATCTTGTATATATTATTGAACACTAAACGGTAGAGAGTATGGGTTCTTTGTTGAGTTTTTCCTTCGCGCCTTCTTCTCTACTCTTTGGAATGGTCCTCGTTCATGACAAACACTTCTATTGTTTTTGAGATATTACGTAAGATTCTGATCTTACGTAATATCTATTGTCTTTAACGTAAGATTCTGATATATTGTCTTCGGAATGGTCCTTGTTCATGACAAACACTTCTATTGTTTTTGAGATATTACGTAAGATTCTGATATATTGTCTTCGGAATGGTCCTTGTTCATGACAAACACTTCTATTGTTTTTGAGATATTACGTAAGAGAGTATGGATTCTTTGTCGAGTTCTTCCTTGGCGCCTTCTTCTCCACTGTTTGGAATGGTCCTCTGTTCTTGGCAAACACTTCTATTGTTTTTGCGATATTACGTAATCTCTATTACTAATCTATTGTACATCCTGTTGTTCCTACCTTTCCACTCGATTTAGTATTGATCTCTCATATTGTAACCAAGGTTATACTGCTGGCAGATTATACTTTAGCACAAAATTAAAATAAGAGTAATGAAAAAAGAAACAAAATGAACTTACTTCTGCCGCACTATCCAAATTGGCCGAGTCTGATCCCTTGGGATTACCATAAGGTCGAATTTCATTCTCACGACCCCGCCATACAGGGGACTTGATTGTCGCTTCCCGAGATTGCATCCAGTTCAGGTTACCCTGAAAGAGATCATATTTCCAGAGATATTACAGAAATTGTTGACCAACAGGCACAGTTGAAGTCAACACCCAGACAAGAATGATTTAAGAGGAAGAGTAGAGGCCCAGCTATTAGCTATAGCTTAACAGGTCATGAAGCATTTTGCCATTTGAATCTTAACAGGTACAGTGAAGCATGGAATAAACGATCACCAAAATAAAACCCAAAAATCACCTGTATTGTGTTGATTTCACCGTTGTGGCCGAGCAATCTCATTGGTTGCGCCAGGGGCCATCTAGGGCTAGTATTTGTGCTGTATCGCCGATGATAGATAGCAAATGGGGATGTAAATAGGTCGCTTTGTAAGTCCAAGTAGAACTGGCCCAGAACCTCGGACCGTAGCATGCCTTTGTACACTACAGTCTGATTTGAGAAAGAGCAGAAATAAAGATCACTGCTCCATTTTTCCGATGAAGCTGCCTTTTCAATCAACTTCCGGCAGATGTAAAGCTCTCTCTCAAGATCATCGACATTATCCTCCTTCACGACCTTAACTAATAGCTGTTGAATATTAGGCATGGTTTCCTTTGCAAAGAAACCAACTACAGACTCGTTTACAGGAACTGGCCTCCACCCAATTACTTCCAGACCTTCCTTCGTACATATGTTGACAATAACTGGAGGAAAAAGAAAACTCGAATTATCAACGATGTGAAATGACGAAAATTCAAGGAAATACCAGAGCACAAACTAAAAAGAAAATACATAGGGAATCCGCTCTATAGAATCGTCAACATCAAACTTTGCAATGGAAAATCCACCATTGATTGTTCGGAGTTCGCAACACAGACAATGTTTAAAAAACATCTGATTCTTTTTGAGGTGCAAATTTTGCCTTCATCGGACCACTTTCATTAAGTTTTTCTTAGCTAATATCAGGACCAACTGTTATGGAAGCAGGAAAAAGATGAGATAATGAGGAAAAACAAACATGACATGGGAAGAATGGATGACAGGTAGATCCATCGTTTTAAATCAACTAAAATGCCACTATAATCCATTATCAATATAATTTATCGTGAACATTTATCATCGTTTTAAATCAACTAAATTTTTCTTTCAAAAAAAAATTTTATCATGAACATTTTCATGCCATGAGCCGAAACCATGACTGCAAAGACTGCGAGAAATACAAGACGATCACTTTTTGTTTTCATGCAAATTTATTCCACAAAATGTGATAGAAGCCTGGTGGTTCTCTATCGAGAACTGAGAAAGGGCAGGGAGAAGTAGGAAAGAGAGGAAAGAAGCAAGAGAAGAGGATGATTGAGAACTTGCAGGATGCAACGATATTGATTCTCCTGTCATTCGTTTTTTTTTGGGAGAAAGAGAGGAGAGATCACACAAAATCGGTGACCTTGTGGGGTATTTACATGTGGTGCGTTTATAATCGCATTGTGTTCAAGAACATCAGGGAACGATTTCCCAACCAAATGTTTAATGGTCCCTTGTGAAGCCTGTTTGGACCTTATGTGATAAGTCCTTAGGACGACTATATAAAAATACCAAGCCAACCCAACAGTAACTATCCGAAGATTAACCGCAAAATTGAGGAAATCATTTTGTGTATAATAAAGAAACAATTGATCAGCAAAACCCCAATAATAACCAAATGAAGTAATCTGAGAGTCTAGCTTTAGTTAGCTGATCACCTTTTTTTGCCTCTTCTGAGGCTTTGTCATTCTTTGGAAGGAAAACCATGGCAACTCCGGTCTTCTCTTTTTCCAAGGATGGAAGTCCTTGTTTATTGGCCCAATTGTTGAACAGGTCCCATGGAACTGAAGTCATCACTCCAGAACCGTCCCCAGAATCATTGTCAGCACCACATCCGCCTCGGTGTTCCATGCATCCCAGAGCTGTAAGAGCATCTTCTACAATCTTGTGTGATGACTTATTTTTTAAATTGGCTATGAATCCGACTCCACAAGCTCCTCTTTCTGATAAAATTTCGTTTAAATCTGCAACCTGATGTTGTGACCCATTAGAATAGAGGAATTCTTAGAAAGATGTTCATAGAAAAACTGGGAATAAATTAGTTTTTGGCTTAATTCAAGTAATGGGAGAAACATTGTCTTGTTTGGCTGACATAGTTTCCATGATTTCCAGAGCACACGTAAGATCACAGAATGCCCAACATGTGAAAAAAAATCCTTTTTTTGTAAAACAAAAGATTTCTTAGAGATTTAAGATGCTTTTAGTTGAGCACGAAGCTCAAGATTCCACGTGTAATCACATGTATCTCTCTATCAATTAAAATTTCAGCACGCTGAATAATTATGCAGGAAAATCACGAGCAATTATGTCTGCAAAACCTGTCTTGTTTTTCGACGATTTTAGATTTGAAATGAATTTCGTGATCATAAAGTGGACTTATTTCAGGCAGTCAACGGCTGTTTGCCTTATCTCTCCAGTTAACTCGTTCAGTAATGATTCTGTCAGACTGATCGGTAAAAATGCAAATTTTCAACAAGTTAAGTAAATGTAATCTGATAGAATAATTACACCGCTGTACTTTAGTGTTTTAGAGCACATTTTCTCTCATAATTCCTCATTCATCAAAACAATCCAGTCTAGGACGAACCCAAAAACATTAAACGCCAAGAGCATTCGCAAACTGAAAGACAGATCTTGGAGAAAAATCCGACTCTAGTGCAACTCTGTCTCCTTCAAGCAGACTTTTTTCTACTGATCGTTGAAACTACAAATAAAATGGTCTACAATGAAAAAACCGCATCTTTCTGCGTACCTTTGGAACGATAAACTCTCCCAAACTCAAAGACGAATTCTGGAGAAAAATTCCTACTCTAGTGCAACTCTGTCTTCTTTAAGTAGTAATATTTCTACTGATCATCAAATCCACACATAGAATGTTCAACGATGAAACCTCAACTTTCTGCGCACTTTTGGAACAATAAACTCTCCCAAACTCAAAACAGACATCCAGGAGAAAAATTCCTACTCAAGCGCAACTCTGTCTTCTCCATGCAGTCTTTTACTACTGATCATCAAATCCACACAAAGAATGTTCAATAATGAAGAAACCGCATCTTTCTGAGCACTTTTAGAACGATAAACTCTCCCAAACTCAAAACAGACATCCAGGAGAAAAATTCCTACTCGAGCGCAACTCTGTCTTCTTCATGCAGTCTTCTACTACTGATCATCAAATCCACACAAAGAATGTTCACTAATGAAGAAACCGCATCTTTCTGAGCACTTTTAGAACGATAAATTCTCCCAAACTCAAAACAGACAAATCCTGGAGAAGAACTCCTACTCTAGCGCAACTCCGTCTTCTTCGTGTAGTCTTTTTACTACTGATCATCAAATCCACACATAGAATGTTCAACAACGAAGAAACCGCATCTTCCTGCGCACTTTTAGAACGATAAACTCTCCCAAACTCAAAACAGACAAATCCTGGAGAAGAACTCCTACTGTAGTGCAACTCCGTGTCCTTCAAGCAGACTTTCTCCAACCGATCATCAAATCCACAAAAAGACACTTCCAAAAAACGAAGAAAAATCCTACTACAGCCGCATCCGTCTCCATCAAACCAAACTTCTTCAACCGATCATCGAATCCGCACTCAAAACCGTCCAAAAAACAAAGAAAAACTTCCAGTTTCAATTACCTTGGTGCGATTCGCCTTCCCCGAGGTCTTCTGGATCGCCGATCCGCGCTCTCTCCGAGGCGCCTCCGCCCTGACCGATTCAGCGGCCCGCGGCACCAACCTGCTCCCCTTCGCGGCGCCTCTCAACCGCCGATGAACAACGACGCTCCTCCGCCCTAGCAGCGCGCTTCGATTCCTCAGCGAGAATGCAGCGTCGGAATTGGAAGCGGCGGACGGCAGGAGCACTCGCGGCGCCACGGACGCCGCCATGGCAGAGCGAGAAGAGCGATCTCGAGAGGTTGTTGGAGAGGCGGGGAACGGCGGAGGAGAAGAGAGGAGGGGGTTTATATACGGGGAGGAGAGAGAAAGAGAGTGTGGAGGAGAGAGAGTGGGCGCGGGTTTGTGCGGAGAGGAACGCCCCCCTGCTGGATAATGCGACGACGAGGGGCGGAGATAGAGAGAGAGAGAGAGGAGATAGAGAGAGAGAGAGAGGAGAGATATCAGCCACTCGCCTCCTCTCGTCCAGTCCCAGACAACAAAGAGCACTAGTTGCTCTCTCTCTCTCTCTCTCTCTCTTCTCTCTCTATGTCTCTCTCTGGAGGGGAGGAAGGACTGTTTGCCTCCCTACTGTCTTTTATTCTTTATCGTCTTTATCTCCTGCAGAGAGCTCTTTCTCTCTCTATCTCTATAGGGGAGGAAGGGAAGAAGGGACCGTCTCCCTATTCTCTCTCTTCTTTCTCTTCTTTCTCTTCTCCCTCTTCTCTATCTTCGCTCTCTCTATCTCTCTCTTATATCTTCTATCTTCTCTCTCTTCTCTGTCTTCTCTATATTCTATCTTCTATCTCCTGTCTCTCCTCTCTCTTCTCTCTCTATCTCTCATTCTCTCTCTCTTCTTATTCCTCTCTTTTCTCTATCTTCTCTCTCTTCCCTCTCTTCTCTCTCTTCCCTCTCTTCTCTCTCTTCTCTGTCTTCTCTATACTCTATATTCTATCTCCTGTCTCTCCTCTCTCTCTCTTTCTCCTCTCTTTTCTCTATCTTCTCTCTCTTCTCTCTTTTCTCTCTTTTTTATATCTTCCCTCTCTTCTCTCTTCGCTCTTCTCTCTTCTCTCTTTTCTCAGTCTTCTCTGTTGTCTCCCTCTTTTCTCAATCTTCTCTCTCTTTATCTTCGCTCTCTCTATCTCTCATTCTCTCTCGTCTCTCTTCTCTCTTCTCTTTATCTCATTCTTTATCTTCTCTATCTTCTCTATCTTCTCTCTTTCTCTCTTGCAATGGTTTTTTGTCTCCCTCTTTAGAAGAAAGAAGAACGGACCCTCGTACACTTCCCACTCTGTAAATGGATATTTCTCTCTCTATGTCTAGAGGGAAGAAGGCACCGTCTCCCTCTTCTCTCTCCTCTCTCAGGGGTTCTTTTCTCTCTATCTCTAGAGGGAAGGAGAAGGGATCGCCTTCCTCTTGTCTTTAATTCTTTATCACCTCTCTCATGCAGAGGTTTTTTGTCTCTCTAGCTCTATAGAAAAGAAGGGACCTGTCCTTATTTTTTTATCACCTCTCTCCTCTAGGGGTTATTTCTCTCTCTATCTCTAGAGAAAAGAAGAAGATACTTGTCTTAATTCTTTATCACCTTTCTCATGCAGGGTTTTTTCTCTCCCTATAGAATAGAGGAAAGAATGAATCTTTACCCACTTGCCTCTCTCTAATCTCTCTCAGGGGTTATTTCTCTCTCTATCTCTAGAGAAAAGAAGAAGAGACTTGTCTTCAATTCTTTATTACCTTTCTCATGCAGGGCCTTTTTCTCTCTCTATTTAATAGATGGAAGAAGGAATCTTAACCCATTTGTTTCTCTCTAATCTCTCTCTGGGGTTGTTTCTCTCTCTATCTCTAGAGAAAAGAAGAAGAGCTTGTCTTGACTTGGCTTTTTCTCTCTCTATTTTACAGATGAAAGAAGGAATCTTATCCGAATTGTCTCTCTCTAATCTCTCTCAGGGTTGTTTCTCTCTCTATCTCTAGAGGAAAGAAAAAGGGACTTTCTTCAATTCTTTAACACTTCTCCCCTCTAGGGCGTATTTCTCTATCTATATCATAGAGGAAAGAAAGAACCTCCACCCTCTTGTCTCTGTCTTCTCCCTCTTCTCTTTCTCTCTCCCTCTAGGGGTTTTTTCTCTCTCTAGAGAGAACAAGAAGGAACTGCCTCCCTCTTGTCTTTAATTCTTTATCACTTCTCTCTCTCCTCTGCAGAGGCTATTTCTCTTTCTATATAATAGAAGAAAGAAGGAACCTCCACCCTCTTTTCTCTCTCTTCTCTCTTCTCTCTCCTCTCTCTATCTCTAGAAGATATAAGAAGGTACTTCAATTTAATTATTTATCGCCTCTCTCCTGCGGAGGTTATTTCTCTATCTATATGATAGAGGAAAGAAGGCACCTCTATCTTATCTTTCTCTTCTCTCTCTCTTCCTCTCTCCTGCAGGGCTGTTTCTCTCTCTATCTCTAGAAGAAAGAAGGAAATTCCTCCCTCTTCTCTCTCTCTCTATTATTTCTTGAAGAAATTAGAAGGAAATTCCTCCCTCTAGTCCGTCCTATCTCTCTTACGAGGGTCCTCTCTCTTATCTTCATCATCTCTCTCTCCTACCGGGCCCCTTTCTCTCTCTATCTCTAGAGTAGAGCTGCGTTCATCATCTCTCAAGTTCTCTCTTCTACTACTCTCAAAAGTGGTGAATCTCTCTCTACCTTCTCTCTCTTCTCTTTACCATATCTCTTCCCTGCCGGGCTCTTTCTCTCTCTATCTCTAGAGGAAAGCTTTGTTTATCATCCCTCTCTAGTCTGTCTCCTCTGTAAATGGCAAAAAGGGAATATCTCTCTCTCTAGCTCCCTACAAGATATGGAGCCTTTCTCTCTCTATCTCTGAAGGACAGCCGCGTTTATCATCCCTCTCTCTAATCTCTCTCTTCTATAAGTGGCAAAAACTATGTATCTCTCTCTATAGCTCCCTACAAAACAATGGCGCCTTTCTCTCTCTATCTCTAGAGGAAAGCCGTGTCATCATCCCTCTCTCCTCTGTAATTGGCAAAAACGGAGTATCTCTCTCTTAACTCCTTACAAAACCATCGGGTCTTTCTCTCTCTCCTCGCTATATCATCTCTCTTTATAGCCTCTCCTGAAATAAGTCGCAAAAATGGTGTATCTCTCTCTCTCTAGATCCCTATAAAACTATGGGGCCTTTCTCTCTCTATCTCTAGAGAAAGGAAACCGGCATTTATCATCCCTCTCTCTAGTCTCTCTCCTCTATAAGTAGCAAAAACGGTGTACCTCTCTCTCTAACTCCCTACAAAACCATGGGGTTTTCTCTCTCTTCGCTTTCTCTCTCTTACGAGTCCCGCTCAATCAGAGACAACTTGCAAGTTTTCTCCCTGTAAATTTTGCTTAAACAACCCTTCTCGGAGTAACATTTGCTTTTCGACCCCGTCAGATGATAATTTACTCCGGATATTTCATTTGAATATTCACTGAAATGATACTTAACGGGATTCTCTCGGAGTGCCACGTCAGCTCTTTTTTCTGGCTTTGTGATAAGAGGAAGTGAAAGAAGACAGTAAAGCGCGTCAGGCACTCACAACGCGCCACGTGGCAGCCACGGGAACCTTATCTTCACTTAGCCACTTGAGCGAATTGAGAGGCCATGAGAGCAAAGGCACTAAAAGTCAACTCTCTCTTCTGTCTAGAATGAATAAATTTATACAAAAAATTATCAAATGGCATGGAAAGAGAGAAATTTAAGTTGATAAGGTTCTTCAACACCAATTATTTGGGGTTGAATGAATATTGTTATTGCAATGATTAGTTCAACTTTTGTATAGAATATTAAGTGTTGTTCAAATATAGTTAAATTCCACTTCTCCAACTATTAGTCAGACTTAAAGAGGAAAACTCAAGGTTAACCACACAACTCTAGCACAGACAAAATATCACCCATTGTAGAGTGATGTTGTATAAGGAGTGAGAAGGGTTATGCATTGTCAAAGGCCTAGATTCAGCCAGCTTAAATTAGACCCGGGACCTGGCCTCTTAGGTCTGGCCAACTGAGCCCATACGATAAAATTCAATGAAACACTAGCTTAAATTGCATAAATACTTAACTAAGTGTTGTTCTACGCATATAAATTATTATTGGTAGACTAGATAATGTGAATTAATTCAGACAACTTTAAAGGATAAATCAGCTTAGTGGGTCAGCTAGGTCAGTTAAGTTGGCTGACCCATGGACCCCAACTGAGCTAACTTCTGAGCGCAGATGGTCTAATCATGATTGTTGGGCAGTTGAATGGCGGGTGTGTGGTGCGGTTGGAATTCTTGAACGGCCCTTAGCGTCACACACTAATCATTCACCCCACGTACCGTGAAGAGTTTGGGAAGAGTGCATGTACAGTTTTGGTTGTTTTTTTATAATAAAAAAAGTGATGATGAAAGAAAAGATTCATTCGGGTGGTTGGTCAGTTAATGTCTACATTATGATTATTGAAGTCATGGCTTTCAAACATTAAAAAAAACATTGTTTACATTAAATTTAACATAATAAGGTCATCAATGAGATACCATGTGGGGCCCCATGCATCAATACAGTCTTGCAGGGCTGGAAAATTTTGGGTGGTGGGCGGCTCAAATTTTCAACCAAAATTTTATCCATGCACTTTCATATGAGTGAGGAGCAATCAAAATTTTGACCAAAGTTTGCACCGCATCCCACAACCATCCCTACTACCAAGCCAATCAGGAGGGAGGCGGGTTGGTGGTCTGATCTGCCCAGGGTTTGGTCAGCCAACCTATTTTAACACTAAAACCCTAGCCGTATGGGAACATTTAACATGAGAATTTGGTCAACTAAGTATAAGTTAACTTGCATCGGGCCCTTATAATATTTCTTATTTGCATTATAATGTACTATATGTAGCTAAATGGTCTTATGAAAGAAATTTAATTTTAGTGATAATGATTCTATTTTTTATGGAGCTACAATTATTAGTCTACAAGTTGTTTCCTACATGTGAATGCTTATTTTATAGGTTAATCTCTTTGATATGGACTCAATATTAGGTCTTCCATTCCAGCGTGTGGAAATAAAATTCCTCATTCCTACATCACCCAGTCATATTCAAAAGCAGTGAAAAGATAGACAAAGCAGTTTTCATACTAGCCCAATCTCTTGTCGAATTATCTTTATATCTCTTGATAGGATAAATATTTCTACATATCATGACCATATTTAAACTGCAACAGTTCCGGTTCTTAATATGATTGTTTCTGTTTCAGTTGTCAGTGATATTAACTCACCATTTGAATGTTTATAATACTTACATAAACCTTTCTAAAAATTCAAATGAAATTGATTTTCAAACAATTACGTAACTCTGCTTCTAGAAGAAATATATTCCTCCCATAAATCATCCACATTTCAATCAAATTTAGGTCCATTGCACATCATTCATCCTTAGACATCAATATATATATATAATTTTTAAATTTTGTATTACTTAATGGAGTATTATACAGTTTTTTTATCCCAACAAGATTTCCTTCATTTAAACTAGCTTGATTCAAAGCAGATGTCACCTAATTGTATATGGTGATTTGATAATTAATATTTCAGAGGCTCTGATCTAAGTAACTGATTTATTCTTAAATTTAGAGAATAATAATTACAAAATGATTTGTTTAATATTTATATACATATAATGTGAAGTTTTGTAATAACTTAAGTGATTGTTTTTATTCGAAAAGTAGTATTCCCTATGAGATTTTATTAGTAATTTTAATCCTCTGTTTTGATAAAGTACATTGATATTTTATTTTTAAATTTTCTATGTACTTCATTTTACATAAATTTTTATTTCAAATGTCACAATTCGGTCAAAGTTTTACTGCAAAATTAGTTACATTGCATTATGCAAATTTTGTAACATATTGATACTCATGATTCATCGTATCCATGAGCTTTCCTGATATTCTGAATATGGTTGGAATGAAAATAATACTTTTTTTATTCAGTCATCTAATTCAGAATATTTGAAAAATTAAATTTCAAAATTCTTTGATTACTGATGATATGCCAATATGCCATCTAGAAATTTTTGTTGCGATGACATTATGCATAAAGATGTCAATGTTATATAAGGTTTGTTGCGATGACATTATGCTCCTTAAGGTTGGATCTTGGCACACATGAAAATTTTATTTAAATTACAATTATCTGTATAGAATTTACGAGAAATAAATTCAAGGGAAATGATGCCAGCTTTTGGGGAATCAGATGAAACCAACACCCCTTGGTGCACCTCTCAATAAAAACCATTTGGCCCTCAATGTTCTCCTCATTGTTCCAAATCATTTTCTCCCCATGTGTCTTTTTGTGACGATCAATTTTATAAACAGTTTTATGGAACTTATCATAGAAATAGAGGAATAGAAGACAAGCTGGCAAAGGTCAACAACATGCCTGCATTGGAAGAAAAAATGCACTATTGTAGGAGATTAAGATGAGGATTGAAAAGGATGAAAATAGGAAAATGAATGCAGAAGCTCCATATCACCCCATAAGAAGCAATGTGATAGTGAGTTCCAAAGATGTTCATTCCCCACTGAAGCCTTAGTAAATCCTGATAAATTATTTCATGTGGAAATGATATCATCTTTCATGCCGCCTATTTTTGAAACCATTAGGATATTTATTTCATAGATTGTGTGAAAATTTTAAAACAATAATCTGATATTTTGGAAAAATTTATATTGAATCCATTTCATTTTGATATTAAATCATACTCTTAAATGACGACTGTTAATACAAACCATGAGGATAATTATTTCTTACTGTGAGTGAAATTTGAAAACAATTATCTGATTTCTTTGATAGTTTTTTCTAGAATCCATTTCATTTTGAGATTAAATAATCATCTTTAATGACATCTCTTAATAAAAATCATAAGGATATTCATACAATATGTAGAGTAATACTTGTAATCTGATATTTTTTATTAAATTCCTGAGGATAAAATTTAAGGAGATGAGGAGGAAGGTCTTGTTGGAGAACCAAGGAGATAAGTACCAATGATTTGGTTAAAAAATTATGCCCTGACGAGATACGGTGATGGGGGACTGTAAGATGACAGTGCTTGTTAGATTTATCTGTAAATAGCACAGTTGGGTAGCACTTGATAAGAAATTGTGCATCCTCAGTTTGACACCTAAGTGGTTGAACATACAAGGCTTAACTCTCAGAAATATCTATCCCAAAGTGACTTGTTAGATGAGTCATTCAATGGGTTTATAAATATTTAAAGCATGAATATAATTAAAATATTACACAATCAACCCCTGTGAGTTTACATTACCACAACTTAAGCTTCAACATATCGTGTTCTAAGAGCTTATCCATTTCATATATTAATGTTTGTGTAAACCATGCATTATATGAGGAATTTATTTTAAAAATAATAATAATAAAATAATGATGAAGGCATGTAATGTAAAACAAGAAACCTGGGATCTAGGATGACAATCTTTAATGTGTGAGCTAAAATTTTCACACCTATTGAAAAAGTCACATAACTTTAATGTTTTTTTATCTCTAATACAAAAAATCCTCTAATAAATAATATGGGTTTCTCTACTAAAGTATTTTAAAACCAGGCGGAATCAATTATGGGCCAACTTATTATAAAATGAGGAAAAATATAAGATGTAATGATATTTAATATTTATTGCATTTTTATACAAAAAAATGATGATAAACATGAGAAATCAAAAAATATTTTTTATCCATCATATGCCATTTCTCATTTTCTCTCACAGCTTTAAAAAAAGGAAAATATGTGATTTATCATGCGATGTATCAAGATCAATTACAAACTACCTACACATCACCATAGCTTACCTACTGTGGGAGATATGGAAAGGGTGAAATTCTTCTCGTTTTGCAGGGACCCCCATGCGAGCGTTGGATATCATGCGATGAGTCAAGCAATGGATACAGCACACCCATCATCTCCTATCGCCCCTTGCATGCAATTCCGGCATTATATGTGATCTTCTTCTCGCTTGGGGCATTCCGGTGACCCTAAGCCCCATCACCACTCGACTATAGATTGTCTATTGCATCCGCCGCCAATAGGCATTCTCAAGCGGAATGTGGATGGTGCGGTTAAAGGGATCCCAGGACTGGCTAGAGGAGGTGGTATTCTCCAAGATCATACAGAGAGTATTTGTGTCACTTTCTCAACTTTTTATGGCATACAAACTAACACAACAGCCGAGGCTATGGCGATATATGATGGCTTGCTTCTTTGCGAGGAGCAAAACATTTACAATATCGTCACATAATCAGACTCATAGGTGTTAGTCAAAATTCTTCGTGCAGGTACATGCTTCTAGTGGCGCCTGTAGAGCGTGTGGGAGGACATCATGCAGTGGCGCCCCTACTTGACTAGTATCTATCTGATAAATACAAAATGATAGTAATATATATATGTGCAATTCTAGCTAATTTATCTACTTCTTTATCTTTATCTGGATATATTATCAACATTTATGTTAAGTTGTGAAAAATCATGAAATAAAATCACCTTTTTCTAATTTGGAGTTAATTATTGTCATTTGTGGGACTAACCCCACTTAACTCAATGAGTTAAGTGGAATGAATCTCACTCTCTTCTTAGTTTATGTGGAAGATGCAGGAATTAGGTGAAACTTTCATGAATAAAGGGGATAATTAAATGAAGCGGAAGCTATTTGGACCATAGGAGCAGGCTCAGCCACAACCCTGGGCCAAGAAAGAAGGCCCAAAGCAAGACAGTTGGCTCTAGTCTAAAGGCCCACTAAGGAAGCTCCACTAAGCCCACTATGAGAGGCATGTTGGGCCAAAGAAAGGAGGGCAAGGGGAAGGTACAGTCATGATTATTTATGAACATTTCAGGGGCTTGGATGCTGATTTGAGGACAACCTTGGACGTGGATCCAAGCCAGAGTAAAAGATCTAGCCATTCAATCCATAAAACATCCAAGGGTGGAGACTTAAAGATAGCACCTTTAAGTCTTGAACGTCCATGGGGTATTTCAAAGGCCTCAATGCTGATTGGAGGACCATAATGGACGTGGATCATGACCCTGAAAAGAATATCTGGCCATCCATTGTATTAAAAATCTAATGACTCTCATTTGCTCTCTCTCCTTATATAAACCCCTTCACCCTATTGTAATATTCATCTTGTGATTCAATCCAAAGTAATGTTTGGTGGCCTAAGTACAATTGAGTCATAGATCCATTCACCTCAGTGAGTGCCAGGCTGAGCGGGAAGCATCCAGGGCTGAAGCTGGTGGAAAGGAGAAGAAGAAGTCCCTTGGGCCTTGGAGGGTGTGACAAAGAGGTTACCTTCTTATTTCTCCTTTTTCACTCTTTTCTGTTCCTCTTTTCTTTTGGAGTCTTAGATCAGCTAGCCAATATCCAAACGGTTCCAATGCATCCAACCACTCTCTAAAATTCATTCTAGAACTCATTATAGAGTGAATTTAGTGCAGTCCATTTTTTCTCTCTCCTCCACCAAGCCACTTTCCCCATTTGGCATCCGGACTTAGCCAAATTTTGACTAAGTCTAGAGTGCCAGACTGTTTCATTTTCTATTTTGTTTTGGCTTTAAAATACTCCTAAAAAATCCCAAAAAAAATTATTTTCTGTCTACCAATATTATTATAATATTATAATAATATTTTAACTTTCTTTGTTTTATATTTCTATTTAATTAGTTATTTATCTTCATATGTAGTAAACCTACTTCTAAAATTATTTAAAAATATATAGTAAAGCAAAAATTCTTAAGGAAAAACCCTTGCTCCCTGTGGATCGACCCTTATTGTCCCTACGCTAGTAAGGTTATTATAAATTTTTGTTGTTTTAATTCGGATAAACCAACGACACTAATTAGTGAAGTTAGCTCATCACTAATTACCCCCAAAATCTGAATTATCACTTCCACCAACTGCACGAGGGAAACCAGACAACGGATGCCCTTGCCAACCATGCAATATGCACTCAAGCCCCTTCCTCTCTTTACCTCTCTTGGCAAGACCTTCCTCGGGAAGCTCGGGGATGCCACCACGTAGAGCGCCTTTGAGTGCTGACTCTATGTACGCGTCCCTCCCTACCAAAAGATGGCCCCCGCGACTAGCATATTGCATGGAGCACTAGAGGCGGGAGTGCTTGCCCTCTCGCCTGATTGATGTACCTGTTGTGCACCTCCATGCTGACACCTAATGAAAGAGGGAAGAGCTCCGCACACTCTACGCACCACCACTACGGCCGGGGTCCAACACACTACTGGCACGAACGAACTTCTCCGGGCACTTCCAAGGTATCACTCATGTATTTTTTCTTTTACTGCTCCATGTCTATAAAAGCATATGAACAATCCACTAATAAACCCCCCTAGGTGGCGTCCAAGGCACAACTGGATCGGTCTGTGGGCACAACCTTGGGGTTGGCCGTACCCGACACAGTGTTTTTTGCCAATAATAGTAATAATAAAAGATCAATCACAACTAATCAAATGTTGATCAGTTTGAAAGTAAAGTGCATTCTCTCATCTGCAAACACAAGATTCTTCAGTTAAAATGTCAGACATTAGTTATCCCCATTGACATACCTGCATGTTGTTTTGGAAAATATGTGAAACTGCTTGGGTATGGGAGATAGTAGAATTTAATAAAAAGTAAATATCTTATGTTTTCTCATTAAAATCTTCCTCACTCACTCACTCGTTCACGCGCACACACACACTCTCTCTCTCTATACTTCTCTCTCACTCTCTATGTGTAGGAAATAAAATTCTGTTGCCACTCATACTCAATATATATTATTTCTGCCATACACTTGCAGTGAAAAAATCAAGGGTCTCAGCTCAACCTCTCCATTATAATAATTATCCTACTCACTCTCATACTCTCTCATGTTCACATGAAAATTGTGTGCCTCTCTATTATGAGATATGGTGTTTTTTCATGAAAAAGCGATTAGACCACCAAAAATTTAATGGATTTATTCATTTAAATTTGGAATTTTTATCCATATATTATTAATTCAGTAATTTAACTTCTCCTTTTTTATCGTACATCTTCCAACCTTGAAGATTCGTTGATGTCCCCACATCTCAATCATTTTTTTGGCCACTTTAACATCAATTTACCTTAAATTAACAACTAACTTCTCCTTTATTTTTTGCCACATGATCAACATGTTATAAACATGGTTGGTTGTGACATTTTCATGTATAATTAATTGAAAATTAATTCATATAATCCACTTGTATCACACTCTTGGGAAATAAGATATAATTGTTTATAGTTTTAATAAAACAACAAAGACTTTTATTATCTTTCTAATCATGTGGTAAAGTCATGACTAATTTTTTTGTTGAAATTTATAATTTTTTTATCCATTGAGAATAACAGAACAGTTATACAGTTTCTTTCCTAATATCTTTTTTTACTAGTGAAATGGTAGATCATTAGATCTGTGCACGTACTTACTCAAATTTCCTCTTTCTTAATCTATGTAAATGTTTAAATATAATAGTTATCAATTCCACTTTAGGAATTGATATCTCAATCAAGTTAATATCTCTTTGTCTCTGTTTCCAGTCACTTGCTTCAGTGTATGATAAATTCAAGTGATGAAAATATTGCATACTCTGCCAACTTTTTACATTTTTTTGTAAACATAATATAATTAGCTGAAGGATCACATAATTATTCATCCATCGTGATGGCTGAGGTTTAAGGGCACATACACATTTGTTAAACTTTGGAAGTCAGTTCATTTGTGACGTGTCCAATCAGAAACCTCATACTCATAGTTATCATCAAAAGGAACACTCAATGTAGCACGAACACCATCTGATGCATTTTTGTACATAATAATTAGGATTGATATAATGACAAGAACGATATCGATATTAATTGAATAAAACCAACCTGTTTATTATTGCATCGTAAAGCAATGATGGGATATTACATGTGGACTTCAACTACAAAAAGAAAAAGAAACTTTAACTAGTTCATCTCAACACTTTTGATGTGTTCTATGGATCACTTCCTATCATTAGACTGTCACACATTAGCTCATCTCTACATGTTTGATGTCTTCTATGGATCACTCCCTATCATGAGGCTGCCACACATTAATTTCATTAATTTCTCAAGAAAACAAGCACATAACAGTATCAAATATTACTTCTATGCATGCAAGTAGTAAGCGATGGATTTGACTCATAGTTAGATAAATTTTATTTTTATTGTTTTTAATAATAGATATCATTTGATGAATTCTTAGTGTACTCAAAGATGTATTTACTTTTGGGTGTTCTGAAACCATATAGCAATATGAAAAACATATGTGGTATTTAACCTGCTCAATTTAGACCACCAACACACAATCAATGTGACATATCAAATGGGATCATGAACTTTGTCTAGGAGCATGCAAAATAGTTTGTAGACCAGGAAAATGAAACAATGCACACCAAAATGGACCCAAAAATGGTGCAGGTTGCACAGCGAAGATTGGACTGATTGTGACCATTCAGTTGGATGAATCATTGTTGATCCGATCTGCTGGTCTTACTCTATGAAATTGTTCAAAGTTAATTGGCATGATATATTTTCCTTTATCAGTTTAGTGGGCCTTCTCCAGTAGAATTAAGTTGAAACCAGATTAATCTGTCCGGTTTAGCAGGATCATTCATCCACATCAAGTAAGATCGTCATTCAATCAATGATCATTTTACATACATCTGGATCACAGTAATTAAAGAGATATCTGTTCCCAAATCTCCATGTCCACCACATTCATCAGAGCCTGAAGCATATCATAAATCTCTGCACAAGCCTCATGGCTGGTGTCCTCCACAAGAAACCTGTGGATGGCGCCGCCCACTTCCACCCAGCTACACCCAGAGACCTTCCTGGCACCCCTCTCCTTGAGCATCCTCCTCACCCTCACCACACCCTCCCACTGCCCTTTGCTGGCAAAGACATTGGCCAAAAGCATGGAGCACCCCAAACTAGCCTCCTCCCCTTTCTCCAGAACCTCCCCACTAATCCTCTCAGCCAAATTGACAAACCCATGGATCATGCAGCTGTTCAAAATAGACCCCCAGATGACACAGTCAGGCTCCACCTCCATCCCCTTCACCAGAGACAAGGCCTCCTCAACATGCCCAGCCCTGCCCAGAAGATCCACCATGCAAGTATAATGCTCCAGACAGGGCTCCAACCCATGAACCCTCCTCATCTCCTCAAACAACTCCCTCCCCAGCTGAACAAGCCCGCCATGGCTGCAAGCAGAAAGAACCCCGACAAAGCTCACTTCATTAGGGGAAACCCTAGCCAAGCCCATCTCTCTGAACAAGGCCAGAGCTTCCTGAGCACGGCCATGGGCTGCAAGCCCCCCCACCATGGCGTTCCAAAGGCCAACATCTCTCCAACCCGCCTTCACAAACACCAAACAAGCCAGCGATATCTCCCCTCCCTTGGAGTACATACCGACGATAGCGGTATTCAGGAAAACGCTACTTATCGGGGCTATCCTGGAGAGTTTAACGTGGGCGCGCTTCCCGAGCTCTATCGCGCCCATGCAGGATAAAGCGGAGAAGAGTAGAACCCAGGATCTATCGTCGGGGTAAGGGACGAGGGAGAAGAGCTCCACGGTCGACTCTGGCTCGCCCCGGCCGACGAGCCCGCCGAGCAGCGCGTTCCAAGCCGCGGTCGGGGGGCGAGCCAGGCGGTCGAGCCGGCGGCGAGCCTCCCGGGCCAGCCCGCACCGGGAGAAGGCGTGAACGAGCGCGGTGGTTAAGACGGGCCCGGGGGGGGGCGCGTTGAGGTCCACCACGGCCGCGGCCCAGCGGACCGCGGCTCGGTCGCCGGCGCAGGCGGAGAGGAGCGCGACCGCGGTGGCGGCGTTGGGGCGGGCCGCGCCGGGGGAGAGGAGCATGCGCCGGAAGAAGGTCAGCGCGTCGCCGGGCCGGCCGGCTCGAGCCAGGGCCGAGAGCGCCGCGGACCAGGACACGACGGAGGGCGACGGGGTGCGGGCGAAGAGGCGGAGGGCGCGGTCGGCGCGGCCGAGCGCGGCGTGGGCGGAGATGAGCGCGTTGAAGGAGACGGTGTCGGGGCGGGGCATATCGTCGAACGCGCGCTGCGCGAGGGGGAGGAGAGAGAGGCGGGCGTACGTGGAGATGAGGGCGTTGGCGATGAAGGGGTGGAAGAGAAGGCCGAGCTTGATGGCGTGGGCGTGGAGCTGGCTCGCTGGGTTCGCGCTGGGGAGGGCTGACGCGGCCCTCAGGAGCCGCGGGAAGGCCCGGTGGCTCGCTCCCGGCTCGCCCCTGGCTAGCTCTTCCTTGTACTCGTACACGGCCCGGGCCATGATCACAGTCTTTTCAATCCGAACGACTGATCATATTTCAAGTCTCCATCATCCCCTTTGATAGGGAGGGGTGAGAGAGAGAGAGAGAGAGAGAGAGAGAGAGAGAGAGAGAGAGAGAGAGAGAGAGAGAGAGAGAGAGAGAGAGAGAGAGAGAGAGAGAGAGAGAGAGGGAGAGAGAGAGAGAGAGAGAGAGAGAGAGAAAGAGAGAGAGAGAGAGAGAGAGAGAGAGAGAGAGAGAGAGAGAGAGAGAGAGAGAGAGAGAGACTTGCAGCCAATGTTAAGGGGAAACTAGCGTCATCCCGTGTGTGCCCTTCTAGACGACCGATCTCTGTTATGGGGATGAAATTGAGGATACTAATGTACTAAAGCTGCTATGTGTCATGATGAAATACAAATGGCAGTCTGAGAGAAAGAGGAGAAACACGACTAGAGTGGAAACCAACAATATAGACATACAAATATATGTATAGCTTTTTCCCTGTCATCCAATTTGGCTCCAAAATGGAGTTATGACAATTTTTTTCATGGTTTTTCATGTGTTATATGACATTGAGGAGCTCAAACTTTCAAGTTTACAAAAGTCAGAGACCATAGACCTGGGGTTCTGACTGATAACATGCAAATAAGAGCTGATAAACTGTTAATTTCATCATATTTTTGTGGATTTTAATGCTTAAAAACATTAATTTTTAATGTATGTTATCATGTTTTTAGGTTAAAAGAAGAATTTCCTTGAATTTCATGTGAAACAATACTTTGGAAGAATAATAGGTCAATTTATACATTTTAAATGGTTTTAAAATGAGGATTATAAGAATTTAAATGTTTTTAATGGACCTATTCTATTACTGAAAAGAAATTAGACAATAAAACTTAGTCTAGAATCAATAAAATATTTTTTCGACGTATTAATGAATAGTTTTTAGGATTTATTTCGATTTTTTTTCAATACATAATCGTTTTTCTTATAAAACTGGCCGTTATTGGGCCAGTTCAAGCGCTAATTGGTTGATTACTTGTGCAGGATGCGCACAAGGACGCCGGGAGCCAATCAAAGGCCGTGATAGTGCCTTCCGTGCGCGACACGCACGCACACATCGTCGTGCGTGTCGCGCACCACACGTGGCATTCGCGCGACCAATCACGTGCAGCTTAACTCACTGCGTGCGACACAGCGAGTTAAGCGCGTGCACAGTGCTACGTGCACCAAGACGATTGAGCAATTCAAAAATGCCTGCAAATTTTGGTCCGTGCAAATCTCACGCACGTAGCCCCGTGCGTACGAAAGAAAAAGCTGTACACGACACTGTGCAGCTAATCACGCTGCATTGTACGCCCAACGTACAACGCGAAAAGAAGAAACAAAATAACGGAATCGGAAGAAGCTGTTCTTCCGATTCTGCGGCAATAAAAGGGGGAAAAAGAGAAATTTGAGTTTCATTCTTGATTTTTAAGCTCGAGGATTGATCGCCTAGCCTCCTCGAAGACTCAAGATTCAACCAGGAAGGTTTTGGAGCTCGATTTGGGGAAGAAATTTGCAGATCCGTCGCCGCAATTTTCAGCAATTTCAAGTCAGATCCGTGGAAAATCTTCGGTGTTCATTGCTCAAAGTTTTCCCAGGTCGATACTCTAGCATTCCTGGTACTTCTAGGTTTATTCTGAACGCATTTTACAATTAATTTTACATTCAATTTTTCTCAATTTCGCAATCCTGTTCACGTTCATCGTTTTTCCGAATTCTGATTTTAATCATCTTAATTCATAAATTTTTGTTCGTTTTCAAATTAATTAGCATTGATTCATTATCGATTTCCTATTTTGAATCATATTTGTCCCTTAAATCATCAAATTCAATCTCGTACTTCTTAAAATTAGCAAATCGTGAATCGTATTCACGTTTTGCTATTTTAGGACATTTTTACAATTTTGAACTAATTAGGACAAAATAAAAATATAACAAAAATACTCTTAACATTCTAAAATCCGTGAGAACAAAATAAAATAAAATGCAAAACATTAGAAAATATTACCTTAGGGTTTCTAGTCCATAAGAAATTCAGATCAACCCTTATAAAAATATTGGTAATAACAACTGGGATCAATTTTCTTCTCTAAATAATTTCTAATTGACTTACTTCTCTAAAAAAATTATTCAAGCTGAATTAAGTATTTGGGTTAAATAAACAAGTAAAGCATGCTTAATGGAACTGTTGATCTAGATTTTTGTCACACTCACATCCTAAAAATCTAAGATCCATTGGATACTTAAACAATCTAGTAGGGGATTAGTTAGTAATTCTTATCAAGAATTGCTAACTAATCATAAAATCTGTTAAAATCTAAAAAAAATCATAGCTTTTAAAACCTAGAGTGCTAATCCCTAATTTGAGGAAAACTGAATTTCCCTATCGCCTCCCTAGGGTTTGACCCCTTAAACACTAAGGGATAAAATAATCTCAATGGTATTTCGTGATGGTATTTCATTCCGTATGACACGCAAGCACCAAGTGTACAAGCAGGCCACATTTACACATGGTGGCATGTCTTGCATCCACGTGCCCGCCTTTATTTCCAAGAAAGAGAAAAGAAAAAGTTCATTTTGTCATTTTCTTCCTCGGCCAACGTGCGCATATATTGGAAAAAAAGCCTCCTTTTTTTTTATGCGTCTGCGCCACCCTTCCCTTGAAAAATCCGGAAATCAATTCGTTAGTCATAAATGCAATCCTGTCTTCGCGAATCACAAAGCCATGATTGCACAGTTAAATGATTGGATATTGCCAATTTTTATCGATAGCTGTGATTTGTCACCGTTCAACAAATCGAACGGCGACATGTGGTGGCATGAGATAAAATAAAGGCTAAAAAATCATCTAAAATTCACATTAAATAAAATAAAAGCCCAAAAAATACAAATAACTGTATATTCTGACTTAGAAAAATCATATCTTTTCAAATTTGATGTCAAAGGATTCCAGAAAAATCATATTCTGTCTCAAAAAATTATATTCTTTTAGAATCTATTATCATAAAAGTCCCCAAAAATACATAAAATGTAGAAAATTCAGGACATCATTCTAAAATTAGCTTTTATCATCTTAAGCTTGATAACATGCAAATATAAGTAATTTAATGCAAATAAACGTGTAAATATGATCAGATTAAGGTACTAAAATGCATGTTATCATTATTCACTCTCAAACCCAAACTACATGATTATCACACGTGAGTATTGGTATACTATATCTTGCCACAAATAATTGATTCGTATTCAAATGTTATCGAAGAGTCAATGTTAATTTTTCGTGAATGAAATATAGGAAGAACGGGTTAATGTTCTGGGACATGAGATGAGATGGGATATGTGACAAATGACAAGTCATTGTCCCATCCATCCCCGATCATTATTCAACCCATTACATCCGTCCAGGACATGCTGAACACCTTGAGAAGGTCACAGTCTAACTGAAGTTAGGTCGGATCAGACCAAACCAAACAGACGGTCTGCATTTTAAGGGGCAACCAAAATTTTGGTCTGGTTTTGGTTTCCACGTTGAACTGGACCAAATATCGAAGGTAAATTATGATTATTTTTTTTTGAAAGAAATTTGATTCAAAAGGAGGGTAAATTATTATTATTATTATAATCTTGTAAAATTCAATAATATTAGTACGATAAAGAGAGAAGTCCCCCCTTAATCCACTCGTGCCACTACCGTTGTTGCCATTGCCCATGTGTTTCTCTCTCATTCTTTCTCTTGGAATATGTTTCTTTCCCTCTCATTCTCCCCTGCTTTCTAACTCTCTTGTTCATTCTTGCATTCTCAATGTCTCAATCTCTCATCCTTTCTCGTATTCTCACTCTTTCAATATATCCTCCCCCATCCTTTCTAATTTTCTCACTCTCTATCTCTCTCAATCACTTGTCCTTTCTCTTTCACACACTCAGTATCCGTAATAATCTCTCATTCATTCTCACATTCTCACATTCTTTCTTTCTCTCTCATTGGTTCTCACATTCTCGCTCTCTAGATCTCATTCTCTATCTCTCTCAATCTGTTGTCCTCTTACATCCTTCCTCTCTCCCTTTCTCTCTCTCAAACTTTCATCCTTTATCCTTTGTTGCCCTCTATCTCTGTCTCTCTATCTCTCTCAGTCTCTGATTCCTTGGTCTCTTCCACTCTCCCTCTTAGTGACTCCCCTTTTGTGTCTTTCTGTCTCATTCTTACTCTCACTCTCTCATTCTAAATCTTTCTCACTCTCATTGTCACTCTCCTAGTAATTCTCATTCTTACACTCTCTCCCTCTCCATATTTCTTGCACTTTCTCTCCCTATTTAATTCGTTCTTGCCTCTAACTCTCTCTGACTTAATCTCCCCCACTCCAAATCTTTCATTCCTCCTCATACTCGCACTCTCCCAAATTCTCAGTGTTTTTAACTCTCTTTCTCTCTCTCTCTCTCTCCCTCTCTCTGTCATTGGTCATTCCTTGCACTCTCACTCTCTCACTTTCTCTCTCTCTCTCTCTCTCTCTCCTTCACATCTCACGAACTCACTCTCTCAATTACTCACACACTCACTCTTTCTTACTCGCTCCCTCTCTCATTCCCCACTCCCTTCCCCTCTCCCTCTCACTATTTTCCTCAGTCTAATTTTTTTTCCCATCTCACCTTTTATTTAAAGTATACTATAAAGAGTGTAAACACAATCTCATTGAATCTGTTATTTGAGAATCAACAAATTTGGTGCCACTTGGATGTTCTAGACAAGATTCCCCATGTCAAATTTACAAAGCCGCAGATGATGTGATTTGATTATTGCATTAATGCTCTCAGCTTATAAATTAATGTTAACTGTGTTTTTTTCAAAACTTAGACGTTGACTTTGTACCCTTGACTTTGACATTGACTAGTAAACATGACCAGACAGAGAGAAGCTGAACTTTAGGTTGAGGTTTAGATTTTTGCAAAAACCAGACTCAGAACTTCCCTACAAACCCAACTCAAAACGACCAATAGAAAAACGGAAGAGTGAGAAATAGAGGAATTGAAGTGAGACACATACAGTGGGGACAAACAAATACAAATACACATATATTATAGAGACAAAGATATAGAGAGAGATATAGATAGAGATGAAAGAGGATGAGATGTAGAGAAGGTGAGAGAGGAGAGAGAGTGAGAGAGGAAAGACCCAAGCGAGAGAGAGAGGAGAGATAGAGAGAGAGTGAGACAGGAGAGAGAGTGACCTAGAAGAGAGAGTGCGGAGATATATATAGAGAGGAGGAGAGAGAGAAAGTGAGAGAGGAGAGAAAGTGCAAAAGGAAAGACTAAGTGAGAGAGTGTGAGAGGAAAGACCGAGTGAGAGGGTGAGAGAAAGGAGAGAGAGAGTGAGAGAGGAGAGAAAGAGAGAGAGAGGACAGAGAGATATATAAATAGAGAGGAGGAGAGAGAGAGTGAGAGAAGAGGAGAGAGAGAGAGGACAGAGAGATATATAAATAAAGAGGAGAGAGAGAGTGAGAGAGGAGACAGAGAGAGAGAGGAGAGAGATATATATAAATAGAGAGGAGATAGAGAGTGAGAGAGGAGAGAAAGAGAGAGAGAGGACAGAGATATATATAAATAGAGAGGAGAGAGAGAGAGGAGATATATATATATAATTATATATAGAGGAGAAGAGAGAGAGTGAGAGAGGAAAGAGGAGAAACTGAGAGGAGAGAGAGAGAGAGAGGATATATATATATATATATATATATATATATAGATAGAAGAGAAGAGAGAGAGTGAGAGAAAAAAGAGGAGAGACTGAGAGGAGAGAGTGAGAGGGGAGAGAGAGAGTGAGAGATTAGTAGAGGAGAGAGAGAGAGAGTTATACATTAGAGAAGAGAGTAGAAGAGAGAGAGGAGAGAGGAGAGAGGAGAACATTAGAGGTCGCGGGGGCCATCGAAAGACTGGGACTGGCGGAGGTTCCAGTGGAGTCCCTCGCGGATGCCTCGCAGGAAGTCGTGGGTGGAGTCTCGGGAGCAGGCCGTGGGCACCGGCCACCGCGCCATCCGGCACACCAGCGCGTCCCCCGGCCCCAGCTCCTCCCTCCTCTTCCCGTCGAACGACGCCCACGCGCGCCCCCGGCTCCTCCCCGCCACCTCCACCCTCACCGTCACGTGCTCCGGCAGAATCAGCGGCCGGAACGACAGCGAGTGCGGGCATATCGGCGTGAACAGTATCCCCGGCACCTGCGCCCCCTCAACCCCATCCCTTAAGCGGTTAATATTGTTCAGGCACACGGACGGGACGATTTTTCGTCTCGGGACGAAAAAAATCCTTCCGTCCGAGGATACGGACGAATTTCGGGACGAAAATTCGTCCCGGGGACCACCAGACAGGTTTTTTCGTCCAGAGGTCTCGGACGAAAAAACTGTAAGTCCAGAGGTCTCGGCGGTTGTCGATGAATAACCGCCGGATTCACATCCGAGGGTTGAGATCTGGCGGGCCATTTGTACATATGTCCATTTGTACAAACTGCCGCTCAGAATTAATTGTACATATGTCCATTTGCATTCTCTCTCCTCCATATTTCCCTTTAAAAACTTAGAAAAATTTATATTAATATATTAAAAATATAAAATGGGTTTTTTTCTCTATGAATTTTTATCCTTGGACGGGATGGTTTTTTTATCCTTGGACAGAAAACCGTCCCGTCCTTCGTCCCTGAACTTACTCTCGACATCGGACGGGACGAAATTCGTCCCGTCCATCGTCCACGTCCGGGACGATCCGGAACTATACTTAAGCTCTCACCGACGGATGACGACCCCCACTGACTGGACACGTCCCGTTCTCCGTCAACGCCATTATCGTTCCTCGTTGATGTTTACGATGCCGCTGACGAGTTGATATTTTCTGGAATGGGACTGGAGGCTCTTCCGTTCAGTCATCTGTTACATCTTTCCCGTCTGTGGCTTAGACGGAACAGATGACAGGACGATTATAACTCGGTGGTGGTTGACGACCGGACGGAACAGAACGGGAGCCAGTGAGGGGTTTTGTTCTGTTCCCGGGGTCGGGACGAATGATGGATCGGGGGTCAGCACGTTTGGTCAGCGACAATACTGGCAACGTTGACTGACGACAAGATCATGACGACGGTTGTCATAGGCCGACGACGTCGAGGGACGGATGACGGCTACCTATATACTAAAGATCTAAATTGCACCTCACCTGGGGGTGGACCATGGATCCTCCGGCGGCGAGCGAGTAGGCGGTGCTTCCCGAGGTCGTGGACAAGATCAGGCCGTCCCCTTGGACGCAGGTCACGAAGGAGCCGTCGCAGTAGCACTCCAGGTAGGTGAGGAAGGAGGAGATGCCGCGGTCAATGGTGACTTCGTTCAGCACCAGAATTGGCTCTTCCAGGCCCACCTCGCCCTTACTGGACTCGCGGACCACGTGGCACTGAAGCCGGTGCCTCAGCGTTATGCTCACCGGCCCATTAAGGATCGACTCCATGTGCTCCTTGTAGTTCTCACTCTCTATCAAAACAGTTGAGTTTTTTTTTAATTAAAATTTTTTTAAAATATAAAAGGGTAGAATGGTCTTTTGTCTCAAAGGATACGAATGGGTGTCATGAAGCCGAGAGAGCCGAGCGAGAAGGGGACGACGGGAGGAAGCGGCCCCTTGAACAGTGACGCTGCCTGTCAGTAGTAACAATTAATATGTTTTTAAAAATTATGAAAAACGTTATTTTCAGAAAGGACATACCCATAGAACTGTTCCATCTCCCCCTAGAGTGACCACAAGGTCCACTTTGGTGTGTAAATCGCTGATATCTTCTTCTGCTCACGTAAAAAATAAAAAGAAAAGAAAATATCAAGATATGCTCAAGCAATATATAGTTACTTTCTACATTATACTGTACTAGTAATACTTAATATGTAGTTCACCAATCGAGGAGTATACACAAAATAAAAACATTAATGTTAAATTCATTAACTGACCGTTTTCCCAGGTTTGGAGGAAATTAAATTCAGAACCCTCCTCCAAGAGCTCTGTTCTCACGCGAGGCTCCACAAAAACATTAATGTTCTTGCAATATCTGAGCCATCTAAAAAATAAATACACACAGGGAAGCATGCTCAGCCATGAAATGAAAAGAGTCTACCGTTTTATGCTTAAATAAAAACTTTAGAAAGAATATAAGGACACACACAGGAACCATATTTTAGAGCTGTCAATAATAAATGAAATGGCAACAAAAATGCCAAATAACGTGGCACGTTCTTTGACACACCTGACCATTTCAGAGCATAGGACACGTACATAGCTCGAATTGGGCTTTGTCAATATAAGGACAGCCCGTGGCCTTGACTCCCACTTCAAAAATATCTGCAAGGAAATATTATATTTCGCTATGTTTTTTTGAAGAAAAGATAGGGAAGATCACACAAAATTGATGATGCTTACGAAAAGAATATTACTTGCTCATGTAAGTTTAAGGCAAGGAATAATGAAATGTTATCAAAGTAAGGTAAAATGGCGCTGGACCTGCTTACTGCTGCGCTCAATGGCAGCTATGTCTCCTCTTTCAAAGGAAACGACCTCACGTTTATGTTGCCCGTTTTTCTCTCCATTGCATCCCCAGTAAAGCTTGAACAAGGCCTGCATTGTTTTCCATGGCGGTTCAATAAAAGAGGAGAGGTCTTTGTATTTCAATAAAATATGTTATCAAAATAATGTTGATGGAAACTGAAACAGAGAGCTGGATTTAATATTTAACTCAACCAAATACATAACATATTGACAACACGAGAAATATGAGAAGCGTTTTCACTGGAATGCTAAGAAAGGCCTCCAAGAATCTGCATATCGAAAATGTTTTGGCGAAATCTTTAATAATATCACTCTCTATTGAAATCTTCAAAAGATATATCATTATTCATTGAAAATATCTAGCCTTGATTAAAAGATCTCATATCAATGAAGGTATCAACATATCCACAAACATTGTAAAGTTCATTGCATTAGCCACGCTTACCCTTGTTCATCACCTTCACGTAATTAACGCCGAAGTTGTTTCCAACCATTTTGGGCCAGATTGCCACAATAAATACAGAGACCTTACCGACCCATTCTTAATGCATAAACTAGAAGTTTAAGAATTAACGGCAATAAAATGAAGAAATAATATTTTTCCAATCAGTGGCGGAAGAAAAGTGAAAAGAATTCACAATGAACTTAATTATACATAAATGTACGGATGATACTAAGTTCTATTTAATTATTGTTTATGGTTATTACCTTTTTGGGGGGCATTTTACTGGAAACATGGGAATCTACGTCTTCATCCCCAAGAATCTCATCGGTGTAAATCCCACACTTTTCCCAATCCTTTTCTTCAGACGTAATAGAAGGACGATCCTGATCTTTCGTGTTTCCAGAATTCTCTTTCTCTGGAAAACTCAAACAATTTTCACTCTCTGGTTCTGCATTCCATAAAAATTGTTTTGACTTAAATCAAAATAAAACATAAAATTATGCATGAAGATATTTAAAGCGATCATTTAATTATGGGCCCAGGAAAGGTCGAACACAAAAGCCTAAAAAGAACATTCAGGATTATTCTTTGACAATGGATAAGTTTTATTTGGAAATTGTACCTAATCTACTCATACATATAACTTTGAACAAAATGTATCTATTTCAGCCTTCGTGGGTAAAATTAAAATTTAGATAATTCAAGATTTAGAGTCTCAAAGTACTAGCTTTAAAATATAGTTCATTTCACATTCTTTGAAAGTATTACAAAAACAAAAGGTGACCTGTGCCCCTCAAGTGTCGGTTGCATTCCCTTTCAATTTCATACTTTCTCTTCCATTTATCGGCTTCTGCTTTAGCGCAGGCCTTCGCCTCTGAAACTCTTCTCAAGGCCTTTGCAACAGCTGTATTTCAAGGCAGAAAGGTTATAAGATGTCTTCATGAAAAATAATTAAAAATTAAAATATATATCATGATGTTAAGATAAATAATATTTCCACTGTCAGCGCTTAGCTTCGAAAATATTGAAAATATTAATGCAGTAGTAAAACTGTAAGGAAACCGTTTTGTTAGACAAATAAGAAAGCCCTGTTCGTTGAAACAATGTAAAGCCTTAGAAAAATCTCATAAAGAGGTTGTATACATTTTTATCTCTTCCATGATAACAGAACGCAACAAATAAGATCTTTCCTAAATGATAAATAACAATTGGAAAATTCCGATTCTGCCGTCCACTTTAGATAAAAAAAATATTATGTTTTGACATAATATCTGGAGGTTTTAAAAAATAAATTTTAACTTCTGAGATTCAGAGTTATATTTGAAAAATATATAGAGCATTTCAAGATGAAAAAGTCCAAGAGCTAAATTGGGACCCCGTGTTAGTTCTTTAAGGCCTATACAAGATGAAATCTCAATTTAAAAGCTAAAGCCGATGGAAAATATGTTTCCGGATAATGTTTACTCCGAAAAAGAAACTACAAATTGGAATTTGTCAAAAAAGGATGCGCCCTACTTCTCATTGCCTCTGAATATTCAAGCAGATATTGATCGTCTGTCTGAATGGGTTCTTCTTGCAAGTATTCTTGTTCTGGCTTTTGCAAATAATCTCGAAAACCATTCTCCAAATTTAGGCTGGAAACTTCAAACTTCACCTGATCTTCAAATACCTGTATAAGAAGAAAATCACATTTGGAAGGGTGATGAGCAAGATTTCTGGGACGAGGTCAACGTAAATATACTTAATTTGTAAAAAATGGGACATAGTACCAAATCCTCAATATTTAATCGACATATTACATGACAGCGGATTTTAGCCACAAAAATTTCGCCCGTAGCAGTGCCCATTAATCTGTAATTTCTTATGTAATTCGGTCCATAAAGATGCTTTTTTAGTTTAAGTATGATTTTTATAAGCATTTTAATGCCATCAATCGAATCGATTTGTTGAAAATTATTGTGTATTAGCCAAATTCCAAGGTTAAAACTTATGGAATCAGAAGACAAATTCCAATGTTAAAACTATTGCATGAAATTAAAACAAGGACAAAGTTCATGCTCACACTCAGCAAAAAACTCGATATCTTGAAATTGAAAATACAATAAAACGAATCCGTAAGAACCTCAAGACATTTATCCCAATATGATGACCATCTATCACACAGAACAAGCCCTTCTGCAATTCTAACAGATAGGTTGGTCACAATCGAAATACAATACCAATCCTGAGAAATTTCTCGATTAATTCAGGACGATCAGTGACTACAAGCATAAGAGACTCGTCTCCGAGTACTATAACTGGCTACAAACAGATAGGAAACATCAGCCGCTTGATACTAAGGGTTAAGTAAAGTAAACATAAAATCTTCTTAAATTCTTCGCACAATATGTGCAATTGATTAACCTGATGCCGGAATAGGTCAATTTCAACAGAATAGCTTAATTAAATCAGCGATCAAGAAAGACACTCCGAGTAAAAGACAGAATTAGAAATTAAATAACCGTAAATCTCACCCGACGTGGCTGCTGAATCTGTTGCTGTTTCGAAGACATGGCGCTCCGGCAACGAATGCGGGGCTCCAATTAGCGATTGCCGTCGCAAAGATGGGATAAAAACAGCCAAAACCACGTCCAGGGCAGAGAATCGATCGCGAATTTAAGTAATCAAAGTAAATTTACGCCCTCTCTTGGAACATCCGTCGCAATTTAAAGCGGCGGCGACTCGCGGGGATGTTCAAAGTGGTGGGTTAGAAGTTCGGTGGGAATGGCGCGGGCCCCAACTATTTAAACCAGATGACAAGAAGCCAGTCATAATTTATATCTAAACCCTCGCTATTTTCGTGAATTAATCATCTACCGGATCATGTTTGTTAGAAGATAACAGTCTACACACGTGTTTAGGGCCGTCAAAGTCAACGAACGTCATCGTTGACGAAGACTCCGTCGTGAAAGTTTGTCACGTGGGAGTCACGAGGGAGTCTAGTGAAAATTCCTTGAAAATTGAATAAAATATTTCTTACTATGCAATTTATATTTTAAAATATTTACAATCATCTCCCCTCTCTTACCTATTGTCCCCCAATAATCCATTTGTAAGTCACCAATTTACTGGATTTTCTATGATTACAAATTTGTCTTAGAAGTATAAATAGCTCTGGGGTTGGTAGTTCATCTACAATCCGATGTCCCTTTTATTTTCATCAATGTCTAATACTTCGTAGGATAATTTTTGTGACCCTCATTTGAAAATTGTGGTCTTAAACCAGTGCGAGTATTCAAATTAGGTCAATGCACACCCAAACCTAGAGAGTCAAGTACTTTAAAAAGAAATCAACCCGTGAATAGCTTATTCACTTTCTCATTTGATGTATTATTTTAACCTTCATTAATGTATCATGAAGTTAAGAATTATGTTTTATATTGTTTGACACATTTTTTTTTGGTGATAAAAAAACTCCCTTAAAAATTTCAAGAGAATTCCCTGATTTTTGTATTTTTATTTCTTGGGTAAATATTATATGATTGTTTCACTAGGAGGTGAATTTAACTATGAAGGAGATTACTGTGGTCAAAGTGGCCACATTTAGCGTTTAGCAAGGGAATACCATACCAGCATTCGGAACAATCTACATGATTTATAAATAAGAAAAAAGGTGGCTCCAAGACAAGGGCTATTATTAGTTAACAATGATTAGGGTTGTTGTAATAGATTAAAAATTACTCCAAAGGTAAAGTGTATGGACACTAAAGCACTTTAGAAAATATAATGCTTTGTATGATGAATCTGATGACATTGTGCTGGCATTATTCACAGTTTTAATTCTTTAACTTGAATTTTTTAGGTTTGAAGATTCATGGACAAATTAGGAAGATGGTAAAATTGAAAAACAAGAAAAAAGGCAATCAAAGGTTTATAAACTGTTTGAAAATCCAAAAACTTAAAATGGTAGAACTTCAGAAATGTTGTGAAAGATCTACATATCTAAACTGATCACAGAAAATGGATGAACCATTAGCTAACCTAGTTTTCCACTAGATCAATCCCATATGCTCCTGATTGATGGTTGTGTAAATTCAACTCCAAACAGTAAAGTTCTTGGTTCCTGCAACAAATTGACCCTCATTTTTTATCAATTCATAGTTTCTTGTCCTCAACGGATTAATTATCTCAGATTCACGAAGACAAGACAATATTTCTCTCCCTCAGCATATAATATTTTGTATGGGCTGAAAAATTCTGAGAGTCTATGACCCAGTGAGGAAAAAAGGGGTAAGGATCAACATGGCTTAGTCTAATTAAATCAACATGAATTAGACTGGGATGAGGCACCTGGTCACTTTGACTCCTTTAGCTCACTCCTCAAATTGCTACACTGGCCCATAAAATCTGCCCTACGATGCATTTAACTTAAGTTTAGCAACCCTAGACCAGCTTCCAGTGGTCCCTTAAGCCCACTTTGTGACCCATAAATTCTTAACCAAAATAAATCCTTAAAATATATATTAGACTCAAGTATATCATTTATTCATGAAATAAATGCGTAAAACTCTGAAATTTTTTCTAAAATCTAGAAAATTTATAATATCTCAAAGAAAATTTCAGAATGATTTTTGGGTTTAATTTACATGCATTTTATCTTAGAAGGATATTAAATTAAGTCATTGTTTATATATGCATGATGAACTTATATAAAATACTGATAAGATGCCCAAATTTTAAGGCATAAAATAATGATAATGACATGTCAACGCATGATATATATGCCTGTTATGATACCACATCTTTAAATAATTTCTAGTCCCATAGAAAAGGAATTACACATAGAAGGAACAAGGTCTCCACATACCTCCAGGATGGTCATGAATTCCACATATATGGTGAAGACATTAATTTCCCCCTTAAGTGATTTTAGGGTCCATGTTGAGTACAAACTGTTGTACTTATAATTTCATATATTGAAGATTTCCCCTTCAGTATATACTTCAGTTAATTGTGTAAATCTAAACATGCATCTTGGTGCAATACATACTAAAGTAGTAATTATACTACATCTGTAAGGAAATAACTCATCTAACTCAACCATAGGTCACTAGTGACTAGAACACCTAACACAAGTGTACCCCTTAGAGACAATGTGTATACATAATAGTGGGAGAACATAGGGCTGGAACCTTATCCATCATAGATATATATATTTTTAATAGGCTTTAGGATATGCGTACATGATTTTTTACTCTTTTTTATGTTAGGATATGGGGACCAGATTGCCATGATCTTTTATACATACACACAATATAAGATGAAATGGGATTGTCGTGGAAATTTAAAATAAATTAAAAATTGATGATTGAATAACCTTTGCATGGCTTATAATCCAAAATTTATCACCTCCTCGAGTGATTTATGTTGAGCTGCGAGAAAATCATTAGAGAAATCTTCTCTGATATTTCCACTACCTTGTCCAAAGAATTTAACTACAGCATTCTTGATTTAAGTTCCTCTTATATGAAGAGTGGATGATCCCATCTTGATCACAAAGTCACCATCACATAATTTTTCTTCATTCGAGCTAAGACGGTGTGGAATTATGTGAATAGGTGCTCGAAGATCATAATAAAAAATACAACTGTCCATCTACCTGATGTCTTTGGTGTCTCATTTTTTAGGACTGCTTACACAACCGTGACATGAGCCAACCAAACTGACATTTAGATATATTATAATTTATGGTTTCACACTCACAATTCAGTGAACTATTTCTCCATAAGAGCTCCTACCATCTGACAGTAATATTTTCACACTAATGGCTACACAATTCGTAATACTCATCCTATGAGTGGGACTAGATAGTTCTATTCAATCCAAGTATTTTTTGTCCTTCTTGACTACTCTTTGAAAATGCATAGTCATAACACATGTTTAAATACTAGATCTCTATCTTATGATCTCATCCTAATTCACTTATTCATTACATGTATTGATGGTCTTTAATTATATGCAACACACATTCATTATACTCAATAGATTATATTAATGAATATTTAACAAGATTTGTAATGTGGGGTTGCAAGGTGAAATGTGTAATGCATTATATTTATTAATATGCATGTATGATACTTATAACTGAATTCCATGAATACAAGCAATATTTTAATCCATCGTCTGAATTTTATACCCCATGTTTAATATTTTCTACGTATTGGATTAATATTTTTATCTTAAATAACTTGAAAGCTTCTCAGATATGTTTTTTTATAAATTTAAATCTATATTCTCTCTAATAACTTATTAGTTTATAATTTCAATGAAGATTAATTATGTCTCCTTATTTATTTCTATGTTCTTTGATATCCTCGAGATCACTAATTTACATATTCTTTGAAACACAAAAAAATCCACACTATGCTGTAACATATGTCTGTAAAACTTATTCAAGAGATTTATAAACATGATATGGAATATTAATCTCGTGATATTAATATTTAAGAATTAAGTTTGAAAAAAGTTTTATGTCAATATCTTATACTTACTCTTCCTGTTGAGGTTCTAGTCTTTTTTTTAGGGTGTGATAAATGTTTCAAGCTTTAATATCAAACAATCAATTTATCAGTATGTTTTTCTAATTTTAAAGTTTATTTGGTTTTAGACGCATCTCTAATTTTACTCATCTTATTTTCCATCATCTTGTTTATGTCATTGTCCCTTTCGACATCATTTTTTTATGTAAAGAAGTAAAAGTAATATTTTATAGATTTACAAATTATTACTATTTTTTTGAAAGTAGTTCAACAGATATTCTTATCCAGGTTTTATTACAAATTCTACAAAGTTTTTTTAGGTAGAACATCATTACAAAATATTTTTTGATTTATGAATAAACATGTATAATAACAGGTTTTGTAAAAGTAGAATGAAATTACTTCTAGTCATGTATTCTTTTTTAAAAATAAAAACATATTTCATATTTTGTGCATAATGGAATGAATATAGTAACATCTCTGGTAGCTGAGTTTTTGGGTAGGAAAGAGATATAGCTTTTAAAATATTTAGGATAGATAATTAACTGCTAAATTATTTAAAGATAGAGATTAATATTAATATCCAAGATCTATACTAATAAATATTTTCCAAATAACAGGTTAACAACATGATGGTTTTAGTTTTTATTTTTCTTGGCCATCCAGTTGATATGGATCCTGATCCTTGGGTCATGGATAAATTTTTTGATCCAATAAATTAGGCATATTTTATAGCATTCCTTTTATAAAAAATATTTTTCATAAAAATTATTATATTTCATGGCTTGTTTTGTAAGAAACACAATTTTTCATTCCAACATGATATTTATTTTATTTTTATTAAAACTGAGCATAGATTTGATGAAAATATCTGTGACTGCAAGCCAATCACACATTACATATCTCATTCATAGTTTATTAATACAATATATTCATTATACTACATGTATGCTGCTTATAACAAAGACCATGAATATATGGCCAGATATAGTGAATTATGATGAGATCATAAAATGGAGATTGCTAGTATAATGTCAGGAGATCCAACCATCTGATTGGGAATAATTTTTCAGGTCAGTCTCAATACCCATCCGTATATTGGATTGATTTAAAAATGTTGGAAAGGGAGAGAAAAATTTGGAAGCTTAACCCAACCTAGTTGGTTAGGAAGGAGAAAATTGCTTCTGGAGTTCAAATTTTCTTTACATGTTTGATTTCTATATGTAAGTTTCCTCTTCATCTCTTTATTTCCTTCTTGAAATTTTCCTACAGAGCCAAAACTTCGGTGGCATGTACATGCCTTAGGATGACTTTTAGGATTAAGAGCATTGTATTTGATTTAAGGTACTGATTAAAATGTATAAAATCACAATATGATTTAAGGTACACAATCCATCCATTCATATCATAGCTTCCTAGTTCTATTTCAAATTCCATTAAAAAAATATTTACTTAACTTCTATTTAACTTAAAGATAAGGAATATCATTGTCCCACAAATTTCAATTCCTTATACCTCTCTCTGTAAATAACATCTCATTAATTATTTTTGATTTCCCTTATAAATTTTACCTTTTAATTTTCTCCATTCAAAAATTTTAATGGATTGTGTTACTATTTTCATCTAATACCATTCTTCTGTACTTTATCTGCATAATTTACTCAAACTCTGAACTAACTTTGATTTAATAAAATTAGGGAAATGTAAAAACTGAATTTGTGAAGTTCCTGATCGATAAATTAATATATGTTAAATTCTTATTAAATACATAAAAATATTTATTTTTTATTTTTCTATGTTCTTAAAAATATTTAATCAGAATATAAATGTCAGATGTTTTAGATTACTCGCTCCCTATGGACGGACCCCTTCTCATCCTAGAGGTTTTATGATATGAAAAGAAAAAAATTCAATATTATTGATTAAATCTAAACTTTAACGATACATTTAATTCACATCAATCACACCAATTTCAAACTTATAAAATACAGTGCCAAACTATTGATTTGGCTTACTTAGTAGATTAATGTGTATAAGTATGCTCAGATAACTTGCCCAGATGAATGCTTATTAAACCAAAAAATATTATTAATTTACAGTGTTTACAATAAAATACTAATATGTTTCCAATTTATCAAGTACAGAATGGATTAGAGAGGAACATAAGAATGTTGGGAATATGCACATGGATCATTCCACACCAATGCCAATGAAAATGGTCAATGCCTCAATAGAGAATAACGTGAGCTTAATAATCATTTCTGATTTTCTTAAAATCTTACATCCATTTTCATAAACATACAGTGGCATTTTATCCATCTGTGAACTTAAGCTATTTCATAATATTTCACTTTAGATCCTGAACATTCAACTATTTGTTAACCTCAAAGGACAGAGTTATAAAATGTTTTCAGAAATCTACTAAAAAAATTCAATGCTTTGGGAATAGTTATTCAAGATTTTTTAAAGGGTTCAAGTCAGATCTTATACCATACATGGAAAATACCTAAATTATAATATTAGGTCGTGACTAAACCATGGGGTAGCATGTCATGAGGTAGTGAAACTATTCACGGGATACATGTATATAACCTTTGCTTTACCCACACAAAGGAAAGTGCCATACCATGAATACGATGTACTCCATAAGGGTACATACTCTTTGTATCAAGAAGATTTTGTACCTACTATTTCACTGGGGGAAAAAATTCTCCTGTTATATTTGATTGAGTGAGAATGATACAGGCGTAGAATATCAAGACGTGGAGGAAAGGGATGCCACAGACGTTAACAAAGCCAAAAACCAAAGTAATGGAAAATAAAATAAAATAAATTTAAGAGCAAAGAAGGTCTCAAGACCCCAATCTCTGTAAATGCACGACTACCAACAACATCAGTGATAAGTCAAAATTTAGGGGGTTAACCTAGTCAATGTGTACTTTTGAGACGTATGAAATAATGTTTATAATTAACCCTAATTCACTAATTACTGATGTAAATTGGTGAGTAAGGGGTTGAACCATAGAGAAGGTTTTGTGATTAAGATTGATTTTTAGAACAAAGTAATGATTAATAAAGTGGTTAAGATGAGAGAGCGTGGAAAGAAAATATATTAGATATATATTGTGATTTTAGTTAAATTAATTATATGTATAAGTTCTTAATTCTTACTCATAAGAATTATGAACTTATAACAGAGATTAGGATACTATTAAAATCTTGGAGTGAGGATAGGATGAGAGGAATGAATGGATGTGATGAAGAAAACCTAATTGGGGGTTTCCTATGAAAACCCTAATTAGCAATGGGTGGTATAAGCTATTAATCCCTACTCATAGGGTTTAATAACTTATAATAAAGAGTGAAGTGGACATAAGAATGTGGAATGGATAGAAAGATGGGAGAACTGGAATAAAATCCTATTTAAGTGTTTAGGACTTACGTTTTCCTTAGGTGATGCTTCCAAGCATTAATCCCCCTTGATGGACCCGTATATTGCGCCTGGTGCCTTGGCGCGTTCCAATAGACATGGAGATATATCAAGGGAGAAAAGAAACTCACTTTTGGAAAGAGGAAAAACCCTAAAAGTGCATTATCCTTACCCATGGTATTCCAACACCTTAGTCTTTAGAGGCTTTGCCGATTGAGAACCGGAGGTTCAGCATGAAAAAGTGGGGGAGCGTCAAGTAAAGTACAAAAAATTGGGAAGTTCATGCACCTTTGTTTCACTAGGTCTCCCCGATGGACAAAGGCAAAATGAAGTACAAGAAGAGCCTAATCTTGGGATCTATTTATAGGCTCAACCATAGGTCATGGAAAGAGAAATAATAGGTGGCCATTTAATCCAAAATACCCATGGGATCAGAAGTTATGGCTATTTGAATTTTGAGCATTTATAGCCATTCATTTGTTTGAGTAGTTCCACCAAAATAGGGAGCCACTAGAGCATGCTACATCATCCATCCTTGTAGGGCACAAATTTGACTTAATCCACAAGAAGAGAGAGCCACCAGTTGTTCCACATCATCCCCCTTTGTAGGGCATGAATTTGAATTGTTCCACAAGAAAGAGAGTCATGAGTTGTTCCACATCATCCCTCCTTAGTGGACCTTGATTTTGCTATTTTTTAACCTTAAAAAAACACTTGAAAAAATCAAATATAATCCAGAAAATTCTCTAAAATTCAAAAGTAAATATCTCTTTATCTACAACTCCTTTTTGGATGAAATTTTCACCAAATTAATTATTTTTAAAGATACTATCCATTTGAATCAATATAAACATAACAATAAACTGATTTTAGTGAAAGAATAATTATTTAGTGGACTTATATATTTTTTGGTATAAATTACATAAAATTCATGATACGATGTATAAAATTAGCTTAATTATGATCTAAAGTGCATGAAAACATGAATTATCATTCTTATTTGCATGTTATCAATCAGAAAGATTTATGACAGATACCTTCATCTATCCATAATAATTATATGATCCATATTTTCATAGAGATTGAGCAGAAAAAAAAGATGATACTTGAGAAGTTACAAAAGCAGGACCAAAATATGCAAGATATAGAGAAACATTGATAGAATAAATCAAGGGGGGTAAAACATAGAAACAAATAAAAAACAGGTGAACTATGACCAATATAGATATTGAAATCATAATTTATTAATCCTTGATATGTTTTACAATAAACATCATGATATATCTTCCTATTTTGAAGAAACTATGAATGTATTAATGCCTTATTTATTTTAATTTTTTTTTTGAAAACTATCATTTATCTTTGAGAGAAATTTTGAAGATGAAATGTAAGGAATAAGAAGAAAAGGATTAAAATCTGGTAAGAGCCATGACCATAAAAATGCCAAAATTTAGTTCTCTTTAAATAGGCTCTTTAAGTGATGAAACCCTATTCCAAATAGTGTACTCATGTAATTTTCAAGGAAACCAATATTACATTTCCCTTGGAAGAAGACATCAAGCTACACGATGTATCTAGCAAAATGATTGAACAGCTCTAAATGATCTACTCAGGTACCTACCCAAGAAAACTGAATCTGATTCAGACGAAAATACTAAATCAAGTGTGGATATGAAAGACAAGAACAATATGGCATATTATACAATATCAACCACATCTTAGTAACATAACCAACTGTTGAATTACTTATCCAGGCTGCCAGAGAAATGAGTAAAGCATAACAAAAAAATCATATGATAAAATAGAGGAGAAATTCAAATACGGTTGAATTCTTGGAAATACATGAGGACCCCAAGCACACCCTTGGAGCACGTCTTCTCTATAGGATGATCAATTTATGCATACACGAGGTCCTCTTTAAAATTCCGGGTGATAGCCATGCTGTTGGTGCTGACATGCTAGAGATAATTAGAAGACAAGAAAGACACTAACAGGAATCAGGACAAGTAGCCGAAAGTTATGCATGATACATGGATGTGTGAATAAGATATGGACATTAAAATTTTGAGTTTCTTTCTTACTATTCTAGGTTGAATGTTAATGACCAAACCATTATTAATTTTTTAGAATTCATGAATGAGTTTTTATGTATTTTGTTTATTTTCAACATTGTAAACTGAAATTATTATTAGTAAGTTAATAATTATATCCGGACATCAAGATATTTATCAGTATATATTAATTTTTTATTGTCAATTACACTAGTCAATGCAGTTTGTTGACACTTCATGCATATGGTATGTGTGACCAGTGCACACCAAGATCGATGTACGGCCATCATACTTCATGGACTTGCATAGGCCTTTACTTGAGATTGTCGTACGCCTCTTCCATGTTTCAAATATGAATGAAACCATGTTTTCTAATCTAGTGGAGTTTTTCCTAAATTTTTATGCAGTACTTTTAGTTTTTGGACAATCTTTCAAACTATTTACAACTAACGAATCAAACTTATATAAATATATAATAAAAAAAATAGGTAATCAGTTGGGAAACTCTCATTGTATGGAGTAGAAAATAATAATGCTGGTTTCTTGAACAAAGTTAAGGTTGTTAACTCTTCGGTGTTATATGTAGAACTGATAAAATAACATTTATATGTTTTGGGGTCACTTTGTACTTATTGAAGAGGGTGAGGTCATCTCAACTAGAACTGAAATTTTAGAGATAAAATTAATTAAAAAATTAGAATAGAGAAAAAAATTTATAAACAAATATTTTATGTGTTTATTTAAGAATTAATATGCTACTTAGGTGTGCGCTGTGGCTTTGCGCTGGACTACTGCATCCTGCTTATCAGCATGCAACACTTCTCTACCCCACATGACTCTATGCTTCAAGTGTATGCCGTGATTGTGCGGTTGAATGTGATAGGACTATGGATATATATGCAGTGTCGCTCCATGCAACAAATATGTCCACTCGATGGGATGCCTAACTTGGGTTTAGTAGGAAAGGAGTGAGCTAAATTGACCAAAAAATAATATGGAACCATTCCTAGAACTTTTCTGGCTTCCTGGAGTTTTAGTTTTTGCACTCTAATTGCTGAAAAGGCTTGATGGTGGCAGGGATGATGTCTATGGGCAGAAACATATGCCTTTGGCCCTAACCATAGGACTTTATTTATGAAAGGATAAACAATCTTGATTAAATCTTATCTGTAAACCCATCTAAGCTTCAAGATTCCTTGATTTCCCCAGAAGCCTTTCTCCCCACCCCATATATATCTTCTTAAAAATGATTATATGGTGAAGATTAAAACATGGAATTAAAAAAAGGGCCCATTATGATATGGGTTTCGTACTGGGTTGGCTCAAAACCCAAATAATGTTTTTGCTCCTTTTATTCGAAGCATGACCCATCAAGCGACAATGGTCTGCCATCTCAACCTAATCATTTCTTCAATTCTTATAGGCAAAAGAGGTCTGTCCCATCTTTAAAAAGTAAGAATCTAAAAATTTATTTAATATGGCACAAATAAGTATTTAGAATACAATAAAGTACTCTCCTATGGGGATGAGAGGTGTCCAACTGGTTCATGTTCTCCTTTTCATGGGCCTGAGCCATTATTTATCTCTTGTGCATGTTTTTAAAGGACCTTGGTCATGTTTTGATAAATTTATTTTTTCTATTCATCCCTGAAAACTACCATACCTCAAAATAATCAAACAAACTTTTTTTTCACCAAGAAATGCCAAAGGTCATAATGCAATTAAATTATTAGGGGTATATAAGTTGTTTCCTTCATATTAAATCTTGAAATATTCAACAATAATAGGAAAATTCATATTGCGTTAAAATCAATGCATGAAATGGGATTCTTAATTATAAACTAAGAAATATGAAGCATATTTCATATTTTTTAAAAGGATATAATCATTAACATCATAAAATTGTATGGATGAAATTTGACATGTCACTGCTATCAAATTAGCAGACATGGTGTGGAGGCAAACAACAATTGCGATTGAATGTATCAATGACCTAAATATTTCCAAAAAGTTTAAATCATCTAGGAGGATTTCTCAGCCACACATGCTTCCATAAGAGATACATCATATACTTGGCTTTTTTTTTTGATTTTTAAAATACCAAATTTTCTTTTTTATAGAACTACAAGAAATATTTTGAATATTATTAAATCTCCCATCACAAAGGGACCCAGTTTACCAGATCCAAAGTCAGAATTTGATAAATCAATATTTGTGTGAATAAATTCATTTTTTGACTTTGAAATTATTCAACACTATTTGTAAAATTTTACCTGAAACCAATCCTTAGTTGAGGGGAAAGTGTGGATCTCATTATCTTACTAATAAATATAAAAATAAATATATAAAGTGTAATGTGGAAGTAAGAAGATGTGGGATAATCATATTAGGTTGGTTGAGAATGTAGGAATTTGCGGATTTTAAAAAACTGAAGGTAATAGAAATAAATAAAGAGAGATATGAGATATGGGTAATACAAAACTGAAGGTAATAAAAATAAATAAAATGGATGAAAATGAGCACAACCTAGACAAGGAAAAGGAAGAATGGTACGATCTATGGGTGTCAAAAGATAGATGAGAACATTGATAAATCGTTAAAGTCAGTGAAGAACCTAGAAAAGATGAATGAAGAACAATATGCATTATGGACGTTGATGGGTAGCAGAGAATATGGAGAAATGAATTAATATAGAGCACATCCAAGGAAAGTAAAATTTTGAGAATTATAAGATGTGGGTTTGGATGGATAAATAAGAACCTGGACAAGGTAGAAGTGGGTGCAAATAAGTTCGATTTAAATTTAGGGATTGATACAGATCCCATTGGCCCTCATTGTTTGTCCTCGTTAGGGCCTGAATAATTTCCAAGACCAGGCATTTATCAATGTCAGGAAGAGCTAAAAATGAAAGGAAATCATAAAAATAGACTTAAATCCAATAGGTTGAGAAACTTAGATTCCAAACATATATTGTTCCTCAAGCCAGCCCTAGTTTAAAATAAATCAAAATGGCAGTAGACAAACTCAAATCACATTTTCAATATAGAGAAAGACATGCCCAAAATATTACTCTCATCTCTAAAAATATAACTTTGGCTTTCTGATTTGGCCTCTCATTTTCTGAGAGGACACCACATGGATGGATGAAAAAATAGGTGAAAAGGTTGCTCAACTGGATACGTGCACAAACTTGGTTGTCCTTCCATTTTTCGTCCGTTGGGCTTACCCTTGAATTTCATCTTGATGGTTCTATATATTCAGCCTTGTCCATGGGCCCATATGGTCCCTACTAAGGGAAAATACACTGCTTATGGCCTCTAATAAATCTTGAAATCATTTGTTGAAATTTCAAGTGCACATGGCACTTAATAAACTCCCATAGGTAGTATAACTACATGACCCTGAAGACAAGAAGGATTCATATCTAAAATAACTTGATTGGCATGTGAAAATAAAAAAACTAATTATTTAATAGGGAAAACAGGTTTTCATCTTGTTTCAGAAATTTAACTTCTTTTTGATTGTACACATAACATGATATTTCAGCATATTATCTGAGAAGTCATCAAGTAATGCTGGAAAAATGATTTTATTGTAATTAAATGACATTAAAACATGTTAAATACTTAACATTTATGGTGTATTCATAATTTTTTCAATATTTCCATTTGATTTATTGTAGGATGCATTAGATTTTGATGCATGAGCAGTTCTAGGCCACAGAATAGAAAAAAGCCCGTGGGTATCTACTGTGCTAGTAAGACCTTGGTGGATTAACTAGTAGCTATTTGAATCTTACTCATTAGGACATTAATTATTTTCTCCATCGTTAAGCCTTAATATTTTCTTAAAAGAACAGGGTAATCCTAACATCATTGGACACAGTTTTATTTTCAGAAAACTATCAAATAAATAAGAGATATGAAGGGTTGTAAGAATATTGATCTAAAATGTAGGTGGAGGATTCTAAGCCCATTAGAGACAAATTTCATGATAATTAATTATTAGAGGTTCAAATGACGAAGATGCCTTGATTCACCCATTTAATGAATTATTTTACCACATAATAATCACTTTAGAGAGATATTTTAATCAGAGAAATACTTTTCATACCAAATAGCTATTATAATGTTGATATTTACCGAATAAGAAAAAATGATTATTCTTGAATTTGGGCATACATAGCCACGTTGAGGTCATTACTATTCTAATGTCACCTCCATAAATTTTTACATGGTGGTTTCTTAGTCATACTTATTGATAACATGCAAGTAAAAGCTAATAAAGTGCAAATTTGATTATATTTTTTGGCTCTTAATACTTAAAAACATTAATCTTTAATGCATATTATCATGATTTTAGGTCAAAGAATAATTTTCCAAAATTTCAAGTTAAACAACACTTTAGAAAAATACTTAATTCAATTTATACATTTTAAACATTTTTAAAATGACGTTTATAAGAAGCTAAATGTTTTAATTGACTTATTTCTATAAATAAAATGAAACTAAACAATAAAATGGATTTTATAAAATAATAAAACTCTTTTTTCACATTAATAAATGTTTTGACAATTTATTCCAGTTAATTTTCAATTTAAATTGTTTTTTATCGAAACTGGCCCTTATTTGGCCAGTTTTAGTGCTCAACAGTTCGTTAAGTGGCACAGGGCGTACGCGAGTCGCGCAGACCAATCACATGGCGAGTTCGCACCTTCGGTGTGCGACACACACGTACGCAACTCCGCGCGTGTCATGCACTATATGGAGCCACGCAAAGCACAAGACGGCCAATTGCATTGCGCCTTGCAGTCTGCATACAACGCCTAGAAGACATGAGTCGATAAAAGAAGAAAAGTGAAAAATTGAACAAACACTCTTGATTTTAAGCTAAAGGAAAGAATGCCTAGCTCCCTTGAAGACTCAAGAATAAACCAGGAGTGATTTGGAGCTTGATTTGGGCAGGAATTTTGCAGATCCGTCGCCGTATTTCTTCACCAAATTCAAGCTAAAATTCGCAGAAAATTGGGTGTTCGTTGCGGGGGAGTCGCCCAGATCGATTCTCTGAAAATACCTGTTACTTATAGGATTATTTTGAATGCATTTTACACTTGATTTGGCGTTCAATTTTCGCAATTTTTTAGTTTCATTCCTGTTCGCCGTTTTTCATAAATTCCAATTTTAATCCTCTTAATTCTGAAATTTACCTTGTTTTCAAATTGTTTAAGCTTTAGTAGACTTAGTTAAATAGTTTTGAATTGAATTTGACCATTTATCCATTTGTACTTGATCTCAGTTACCTTAATTGGAAAATCGTGTTCACGATTTATGGTAGCTCGTCATTTCCAAAAGAAATGGAGTTAAGAATTTCTCAGCGTGGACATTCACAATTTGATTTACCTTGTTAAGGATTATAGAGCTGACTAGCTGATCAATTCGTCCACCACCGTGTTAGCTAGATCACCCCAAGTCAACAAATCATGGCCACAATTTGTGAGCTAGGGGCATTTTTGCAAATTCAAAATCAATTGGGGTAAAACTGCAAAATGCAATAAATCAATTTCTAGGATTCCCAATCTGTGAGAACAGTGACTAGAATTTGCAAAATAATTTCAATAAATCAATTGGAATTTACTAAAGTTACCTCGACTATCCCCAGTACAATAGTTAACCCGAGAACTTAATTCATCTGAATTATGTTTTGAATAAAATAATTGAGAACAGTGACTAGTTTTTGGGTAAAATAGTTGGGTAAAAATTCTGAGAATCTCAGATCCAATCAACACATAGTCAATCTAGTTGGGAGATTACTTAGCATTCTTACAGAGATTTTCTAACTAATCATAAATATGAAGTTTATTGATATCAGAAGTTAGAAAATTAATTTCTGTTAATTGATATGTTTTGAGGTAAAAAATTATAAGGTTGAATACATCTTACAAATATTATTTTCATTTGGGTAAAAGGATGTCATCTTAACCAAAATTAGAATTCTAAACCATATGTTGATAAAAACTGAATTTCCCTATCGCCTCCCCAGGGTTCGACCCCTTACTTAAGCACTAAGGGATAAATACATTTTATTGATTTAGTTCCGAAAACCCTGAAAGAACGACACATACACGCATACTTTTTGAACTGATCACTTCTAAAATGATTCTCATCATGTCTACATGAAATGATTCTGAGGTTGACATTACATAATTTGGACTAAAATGGATCACATGATACCTACTCTGATTTTAGAAGTGGATATTTTTTATCAGAGAAAATGAGTTTAATAAGTAATTTCCACCAGCTAAAATTTTAGCCTAGATGTAATGAAGTTTATTTAAAACAAATTCATTACAATAGTGTATTCTCCTACATATATTATAGTGAATGGAGGATCATACTTTAATAATCATCAATTTAGAGCCAAGTTGAATAGAAAATGAACTGTGTTGTCATAAATCCACCTTGGGAAGTCCATTCCATTTGATAATAAAAGTTAGGCTCTTCTAAAGGATCAAAATGTCTTCAATGAGATATAAAAGTTGATTGTAGAAAAAAGTATGGTTGGATTCCAAGTGGCCAGTATGGTAATTGGAGTAAGTAGGCTTTAAAGCAAAATTGGGCTTTAATGAGCAACAATTAAACATGCCCAACAATTTTGAAGCAAAATTATGGCGATCATTGAGCTGATTGGTATGTGTGCAGATACAAGTGGAAACATGAGACAATTTGGGTACTTGTATTTTAATAAATGTGAGGCAATGCCTAACACACCCACAGACGTTGCCATTTGCATTCAGCAAGAGTAGAATCTCCATTTACATGGAACTTCATAATCCATTGTTCCACACCATACATTTAATGAAACTTAATGCCATTGAAATTACTCTCTTTTTAGGGGTACATGTTAGAGCCTGATTATGAAATAAGTATGAGTCAGTACGGAATGGAAACTAGATCTCGAAAAGTGCAGAACCCTAGTAACTCATTGGCAATGGCATGGATGTTTTTGGCCAAGAAATCAAGATAAATGACCCATAATCACACATACTGAAACTACGATATCTGATGATCCATATATCCAATTGAGCTGAAAATTTGATGGCCGCTTCATCTTTTAGCACTATTTATATCCATTCTATTAGATCATTACAAAATAATGGAAAATTATTTTTTATACTCATTTTCGAACATTGGTTTCCCAGGAAGACAAAGGGCATGTAGAGATAAAATCTTGAGTCCAAACTCTATGTTTAACGACCCTCTTGATTTTAATTATATTTTTTCTCTAGAAAACATATCATTAAAAACTGATCCAGGCTCTTCACTGAATATAGTATTTAGGGATATAATTACATTGAGTTTGATCTTATAAAACATCTAAAAGTATCAACATGCAGTTCTTTGATAAGTTCCTTGCCAATGTATACTATACAAACGAGCGAAATGTGTTCTTTTGATTAAAATCAAATGATAACTCAATGTTCCATGCGTCCATGACAAAGGGAATGATCTAGAGAGAGGGAGACCAAGAGGGGACAGAAGGTAAGCAGAGCGGCGGTGGACCACTGGGAGTAGTCATTGCTTGCTGGCTCGAGAGACTTGCAAGCACAAGGGTGGGTGAACACGGCTAGATGAAGAAAGATGACCAAGACAAGGTGGGTGGAGGCTTACTCTCAGATGTTCTCTAACCTAACTTAAGTACTTTTGGGAGGGGTTTGTGCCATTCTCTTTTCATTGGGCTTAGTTTTGGACCTTGATTGTACAGAAACCCAATGTGGGATCATGTTAATGCTCCCTCCTATTTTGACTAGCTCGCCCTTAAGCTGGAAGTCATGAAATTGTGTGCGCATGGTGGACGGCGACTCCAATGACGCATGTGATGCAGAAAGTCCCTGCCCATGGGTAATCGCCTGACAGCCATCCGCTGAAGCTTGAAATGCCGTGATATTCTCCAAGATGATCTGCCACACTAGGGATCGCACATCCAGTTTTTCCGATATCCGGATGTTGGATATATGTTGCTACAATACCGATATCGGTATCCATCTCGATGTCGTCATTCGCCTCCATCTCTCGAGGAGGATGACGATATCGGATATCGGTGTTGGATATCAGATTTTGATTCCAACTTAGAAGGGTTGTATAAAAATATAAGTAAATCGGAGTTTACGTGGGTCAGCAGGTAAGCAAAGAACTTTATAAATAATTAAGTAGCTCGTTTAATATATACCTCTCAAACTTTTTGTTTTCTTCCATATGGGATAACAGGATTCGGAGTTTAACATTAAACTCCGAATCCTGTTGTCCCATATGGAAGAAAACAGAAATTTTGAGAGGTACTTATTAAACGAAATAGTGATATATTAAAAATATATATTTATTACGTCTTAAATGAGGTAATAATATAGTAATCATCTATTAAAATATTATTAAGTTATTTAATATATATCATATCTCGTTACATATATACAGCTCAAAATTTCTGTTTTCTAAACTGTTGACCGATAATAATTTTTTTTGTGGATATTGGATATTGATATCCAGATACCGGTTCTGATTTACGGATATCAAAATCCGATATCCAGTATCGAATATCCGTCTCGTCCTCACCCATCCGATATCCGTCCTCGATATCCATCTACTCCTAAAGGACGGATAAGGTCCGATATCCAATATCCGATGTCAGACATCGTCTCATCTTTTTTGGATATCGAATATTGGATGTCCTACACCGGATATCAGATGGACAATCCCTATGTCCTACACCGGATATCGGACAGACAATCACTATGCCACAGCCGGTCTTCTTTGCGAACGGCTGGTAGTGGTTATGTGGATACTATGGGATTGACAATTTGCTTGAGCGGGGACATGTGGAAGACGGGGTGGATGCAGGCATCTTTTGGAAGTTCAAGCTAGTACCCCAAAAATCCTATGCGCTTGATGATTTGATATGGCCCAAAACAGTGTGGATCACGCATCTCGAATGGTCATTTGGATAGAGACTATAGGCGTTAAGGCCGGAGTTTGAGATAGACGTTGTCCTCCATAGCCAATTCCACATGCCATCGATGCTTGTTGGCACTGGCATTCATGGTGGCTTCAACATGGTCAAGATTTTGGCAATGCTGATCAAGGAGCGTGTCACGCTCTTGGAATAGGGTATCCACGGTGTCTATTGGCAATGGTGCAAAGTCGTAGCAAAGTAGGGTTGGTGGCTTCCACCCGTAGATGGCTTGGAAAGGCGACATTTTGATGCTGGAGTGGTAGCTTGTGTTATAGCTAAATTTGGCGCAATGTAACCATTGACTCCAACATTTTGTTTGGTCTCTTGCAAAACAATGAAGGTACGCCTCAAGTTTGTAGTTGATGGCTTTTGTCTGCCCGTCAATCTATGGGTTATAAGCAGAAATATAATGCAGTTGTGTGCATCGTAAACGGTGGAGTTCCATCAAAAAATTTCTCATAAATACACTGCCTTGATATGAGACAATACTGCAGGGGTTGCCGTGGAGCCAGACAACATCACACATAGAACAGCCGGCGACATCTGTGGTGGAGTATGGGTGACTTAAGCCTAAAAAGTCTGCATACTTGCTGAGGCAATCTGCCACAACAAACATAGTGTCATTGCCACCTCATTTGGGTAGTTCTTTAATGAAATCCATGGAGATATCCACCCATATGCACCATGGCATTGGAAGAGGTTGGAGGAGGCCAGCATGAGCCAAGTGTGACACTTTGTACTGTTGGCAGGTGTGGCATCCATTGACGAAGGCCTTTTTATCCCCCATCATCCGTGAACAATAGATCTGTGGCACGATATGCTTGTAAGTTTTGAGGAAGCCTCTACACCCCTCGACGACATTTATATTGAATGCTTTAAGGATAGCTTGGATGAAAAGCAAGATCTTTAGGAGGACCACTTTGTCATCATACATTAGAGTATTGATAATGAAAGAAAAATGGAGAGAAGTGTCATTGCCTTGTTGGATGTGACAGATGTCCTGAGAGAGTGCCAGATCCTCGCCCACTTTGCACCTAATGGTGTCCAGGTCATCTTAGTGAGACCACAATATAGCGCTAAGATGGGGATCCCCTCCTTGTACTGGATGGTAAAATGGTACCCCATAAGCTTGGAAAACCACTTGTTTTAGGTTCCTTGGACCTTTTGTTGCTCTAGTAAATACTTCAGGCTCTTTTGGTATGTGCGAATAGAGAACGGGTGGAATAGAAGGTAATGTTGCCATTAGTGAATGGCGAGGATGATAGCCAATCAGTTCACATTTATATGCTGAGAGTGTCTTGGCTATCGTACATAAGAACCGATTGAAGTATCTGACACGATGGTTATTCTGCATAAGTATTGCTCCATGCTTGCACGCGATGCATATGTTTCTAGAATGAATTCTTGACCAAAATTTGGGAAGGTGAGTACAGGTACATTGGTTATGGCCTCCTTAAATTTCTCAAAAGCTTGCTGGGCCTCGTCGAACCACACAAATTCCCCTTCTTTTAGGAGCTGCATGAGTGGCCATGCGGTGGATGCAAACCCAACCATGAAGCGGTGATAATATGTTGCCAACCCTAGAAACCCTCAACGTTGTCGCAAAGTGGGGGGTGTTGGCCAATCTCGTATGGCTCTCACCTTTGTAGCATCTGTAGAGACTCTGCTACCTGACACCCAGTGACCCAAATACTCTACCCGTGGTTGTAAGAAGAAGCATTTCATGATGTTGACGTTGAACGAGTGGTGGTCAAGGAGTTGGAATACTTGTTGTAAGTATTCATAATGTTCCGCTTGTGTCCCATTGTAGATTACAATGTCATAAAAAAAGACCATCATGAACTTCATAATTATATAGTGGAAGATGTTGATCATTAGGGCCTAGAAGGTGGCGGGGGCATTGGAGAGGCCAAACGGCATAACCAAGTACTCATAGTGCTTGAGGTGGGTGTGAAACACTGTCTTTTCACTATCACGGGTAACATGTGAATCTGGTGATAGCCGAATTTGAGGTGCAATTTGGAGAAAAAAGACATGCATGGAGTTCTTCAAGTAGTTCATCCACCATCGAAATAGGGAAATGATTCAGGATTGTTACGTTGTTGAGAGCATAATAGTTGACACATTAATGCCACCCATTGTCTTTTTTGTGCACCAATAGAGCTGGACTAGAGTAGGGGCTCTGAGAAAAGCAGATGCTTCCCGGTTGGAGCTGCTTGTGTACGAGTCGTTGGAGCTCGTTCTTCTGGATATCTATATGAGTGAGAGTGTATGGGGCAGGATGGTGATCTAATGGTCAAACATACAGCTTGGAGGAAGCCTGATGAGAGGACTGAACACTATAGGGAAATGAAGTTCCAGCTGCCTGCAGATGTCAGTGATGGCTGATGAGAGGGGTGCCATCCCCAGTGGCAAAATGTACATGACATTCAGAATTTATAGAGCTGGTTCCACAAACTGTCACCTGACCATCGCGTGGCTGGTGTCGGGGTTGCCTTCCAACCTGTGCCACACCCCATTCAACTCGGAACTTGAGAAGGAATAGATCTGAATGTGCCAGCGTCTGACCTAGGCTGTGCATCCATGAATATCCCAAGATCTGTGTTAAGTCCACCGACATGTAGGAAGGTGACCCGTGTCGTGTAGTTTTGAAGCTGCGAGGAGATATGTGAAGGTGCATCCAAAGGGAAAATGTAGCTTATGGGCCAAGTAGTGGCATATGAAGCAAGCAGATGCCCTAGTGTCAATGAACACTCTAACATGCTTCCCTTGGATGACACCCTTTAGCTATAGTGCATGAGGAGAGGCAGTGCCCAAAGCGGTCAACGACTTGTCCTTGATCACATGTACGGTAGCACACTCGGTCTCGGTGGTTTCCATGATGACTAGGGTGTCTTCATATTTGGACTCACTAGATGAATCCTTTGAATGCTCAATGACTATATGGACGTGAAAATCCGTGTGACAATTATGACCCGCTATATACTTTTCATTGCATTTAAAACACAATCCTTGTGCTCATCGTTGGAGGAACTCATCTTCTATCTATTGGAGCCTTCGAGCTGGAGGATAACTGTCCCAACCCTGGGGCACACTACCGGTAATGGCCTGATGTTCCTGACAAACATGGTAATCGAGAGGACTGCTTGTCCTTTGTGTCCTTTTGTTGACTTGGCTTCAACTGCACAATTGATGAGCTTAGAGGTCGATTGGGGGCGGAGCATATTAACTTCAGCTCAAAGGTCAGGATAGAGGCCACATGGTAGGCAAACCTAGCATTTTCAGTACCAAAGTTTGGTAGATATCCTGTGAGGTCTGATACCAAAGTGATAAGTTCCTTGCAAATGTACGCTGGAAAAATTGCCAAAATGTGTTATCTCGATGTAAATTTAATGATAACTCAGTGTTCTGTGCGTCCATGAGGACAGAGGGAATGATCTAGAGAGAGGGAGACAGGGAGGGGGCAAAAGGGGAGCAGAGTGGTGGTGGAATGCCAGGAATAGTCATTGCTCGCTGGATGGAGAGACCTACAAGCACAAGGGAGGGTGAATATGACTAGACGAAGGAAGATGGCCCGAACAGGGTGGGCGGAGGTGTACTCTCAAATGTTCTTTAATCTAACTTGAGAGGGCTGCCAGCTTAAGTACCCTCTGGAGGGGTCTAGGCCACTATCTTCTCCTTGGGCTTAGTTTTGGGCCTTGATCGTACATAAACCCAGTGTGTGATTATGTCATTCTTCTTATTAATTTGCTTGGTTTTGATAAATGGATATATGTCGAAAACTCTGAGAGTCAGATCCCCTATCTCATCTGGAATTACTTGATCTATTATAGAAGATTAAGATCTTCTAGATCATCTCATGTTCTTCACTCCTACTTCTACCTAAATTCTCCTATAATTTACTTCTCACCTTCTCATATTATTCATCTAATGTCTATTAAAGATGAGTTCCATTTGAAAAAAAATTCGTCAAAAGCAACCAAATTATTAGAATAAAATCAATATATAAAAAATAAAAAGCTATTTATCAAGGGTAATGTTTTCTTTTAGTATATTCTTATTCTTCATCTCAGTCTTCTTGATTTATTATTCTAGATTCATTTTTGTATTATCATCTATTATCATTAATAGAGCAAAGTTAAATGCATCAATATGTCATTATTACTAATTTCACTGCAATGAAAAAATATTTATGAATTTTTAATCTCACTCAAAGTCGTATAGCAGAGATTAAGGTTGTCTCCTTAGGGGTTGGTTCATCACCGATCTATACATATGTATCCTGATTCAGTATTTTACACAACATATAACCTTTAAAATGATAAAATGCATGCATGAATCTGGATATCTCAATCATCTCATGTATTGGGAGTGTAGCAATAAAAATAGTAATTACCTATCTTCTGCCAAATACCTAGCATTTTTTCCATTCACCTATCACATCTTCTTGATTCCAATTGCATTTACCTATTTGACGTTATATCCCAAACAGGTGGTCATGTATTCTATTTAGTACATTAAATGAAGAATAATATTGTTGGGGAACCCCTAATAATTATCTGTCTAGTGAGAGAGTGTTATTTATTTCGGGGGATCTGAGTGATAATACATTACTATAACATTAATATCATGAATTCTCGACTTTTAGACTTCTTTCTATTTTAATGGATTTTCTCTCCTTCATTTTCTTAAAAAATAACTTTTCAAGTTTGAATAAATTTGTCTATAAATATATGACATTAAATTAAAATAGATATTTTATTTTGAAGTCCCAATAAATATTTTTGATATTTTAAAATTTAATTTATTTAATTAGAATTATTTATGAGCCTAAGGTTCTTACTTTCTGCCATGCCATGTGTCCATTGAGTTGAATGTCAACCAAAATTTTTGCTGACACTTAGCTCATTTAATCAGTACAAAAAGGTGCTATTATGGCATCAAAAATTCTGACGCCATAATGGCCAATCATTAGATGATGGTGTTTCATCTTTTCTAATCCTGAAGCTGATGCAAACCAATATAAAAAAGCCAGATACAATTTTCTATAAATGAAATTGCAAAGAATGCGGTAGAAGGACATGAGATGGTTTGAAAAAACAGCTATATATCTTGCATTAAATGCTCTATGAGTAAAAAAGGAATGCACACGTGTGTCAAGCTGTGGTACGTGGAAATCAAAAGATGCATTGATGTGGCATGCAGTAGATGCGTTAACGCGCCACACATGTAATGTAATTTCAATACTTTTTAGTCTAATTCTGAGCAGGGAGATATGTCGCGTTCTGAGTCGTAGATCAAGGAAGAATCAGAAGTCAAATCCAATCATCTGATAATCCAGAAGGCTGGTAGAGCTGAAATTTTTAGGGTAGATTTGTCTTTTCCCCTATTTGTTTTCACATCCTCTGATCTATACAAGAGGTGAAAAAAACCGTAAAAAATTTCTTTGACCTTGAATCCTATGTTTACAAGCAATTGAAAGAGAATGAATTCAGAGATTCATCAAATGTTCATCCATGGCGTCTTGGGCGATTGGGGAGTAGCAACATACAAGAGGAGGAGCTTGTTTGCATCCAGAAAATGTAATGGGCCTAACCAAACGTATGACCTAATGTTAGTTTCACTACCTTATAATGTTTTGTTATGATCATAACTATTTAAGTTATATTCATCTTCTCCTCTCATCAGCTCATTATTTATCATATTCATTGTGTCTTAGCCATTCAATATTCATTTTCTTCATTGTCCCACCATCAGAAGATTTACATAACTATTTACAGTCCTTAATATATATTCACTTACCATTTCTCATCTCATTGTCATTTCTTCACTATGTTCCCTTTATTTTCCTCATTTTCTCTCTCATATCACAATCTCTTGCCTTTTATATTTCATATTAATCTTCTTAATCTTTATAAATACTACCTATCACCTTCTCACCTCACATTTTCCCCCTCTATCTATTCTTATCTTACCAATATATAACCTTACATTTTAGATTACCATCTAAATAGTATAAATTTCTAACGTCGTAACCTGTGGAGATGATTCTTATTCCGAACTATCTATATCTTCATTGAGTAAAGTTTTACTAAATATTATTCATTAAGGTAAAAAAACCAGCATAGAGTTACTAACAACCTTAATTTTGGGAAATTTCGTTGTTGAAAAGTAGGCCTTTCCTCTCATGTCCATAAGCTCATGTTCATGTAGATGTTCTTTAAAATCAATATTTGTGTGTATATTTCAGGGGGAATATTCACGGTAGTAGTAGGATTGGTATTTCGAGCACGTTCTTAGGTTTTTATGAGTAAATGTTATATTAATATCAATATGCATGCCTCGTAGGCTTCAAAGGTAAACCTCAAGGGCATTTCCTAGCGACTAGCAATGAGTAAGTGGGGGGGGGGGGGGTTGATTACTAAAACTAGTTTATGCCTTTGTTAATGAATCCAAATAAATAATACATGATTATTTGTTATTTATTAATGATGCATTGCATTACATGAAATTATAACCTAAGTCTTAGTTTATATTATTTTTCCGTATTTATTCACATTATGACACTAAACCCCATTACCTTCCTTGAAACCGGTGGTAAGGTTCGTGCAGCTTCTTGAGGTCATTTGAGTGCCAGGGCTTAGGTGGATTTAATAAACATTTGTGGAGAGGAGGAAGCCCAACAAAATGGACATTCAAGGCTCTATTAAAGCATGTCTAGGCGCCCATTTATATGGTCACATTGCACTACCTTTTGTGGAAGATCTGGCCCAAGTTTGTATCGGAAACCCATTTTCCAGATTTGGGACCAAGATGTGGATCTGAGGGCAAAATAAACTCATGCTGGCCCGCCATTCCCAGGGTATCAAATCACATGAGATCTGGAGCGCTCCCAAGGGAACTGTATAGTCTCATTTATCTTTATGAACTTCCGTCGCAGTGACTATCCTTGTTCAACAGCATTTACATAGGTCCATTCTTATTCAAGAACCACAGATCTATCCTGCTCAAGGATTCCAGAGTAGAACACCAATCGGCGAAACTGCCACTCAACAATCTGGCACCGTTATCTTGCCAGACCCCTCCACTACAGTGAACAGTGTTTCTTTCTCCATCTCCCTCATCTTTCTCCATGTTCTCCCAGTCACCCGAGTTTTGATCCAAACATAGACAAGCAAGCTCGGTTACAAGATTAATGGGTGTCATTTCGAATACTGTTTTTGTTCGTCCCTTTACAACGTATGATGAATACCCTATGCTTGACCCGTCAGACGTAAGATTTTGTTACAATACACGTATGAAAACAGCGCGCATTACACTTGAAAAAATGCAATGTTCTCGTATATATTTACGGGGATCTTTCATCGGCGATTTCAATTTTCCGATGCCCAGATCCCTCTGTTACCGCCGCGGGCTCCCTGCATGCCCAAGAATGGGGTACATTACTAACGCTGCCGCTGCTCACGGGTCGTCTCTGAACACCTTTAATATAAAGTCTCGAAACCGCCTTGAGTATTGCTTCGGATCGACTGCCGAGATCGACGTCGGATCATACTGGATCGACTTGTACGCGTGCTCTAACTTCTTGCTGATATCGTAGTCTTGAAGGATATCGATTATCCCGAAGAAGAGAACCACGTCGGAGATTTCACCTAGAAGCGGAGACCCGCCTTCGGTCCTTTGTGTCTGCTCCACTCTTGCCGGCATGTTGACGCCCAGCCGGATCGTCGCCCATCTGCCCACCAATTACCCAGTTCAGCAGCGCAGCAATAATCTTCTTTCAAGTTTTCCATTCTACTTCACAATTTACAAGAAACAAATTTCATAATCTATTGCGTCGATCTTTGAGAAGTTGCGAAAGTTTTCTGTAACATATTTTTATCTGGGTATTTCAAAAAGATTATATAAAACATGTTTTTATGATACTGTAAATACCCAAAGTTTGCGCTTTTTTGGCGCTGCGTTACCTTGTGGGGTCGCAGATGAACTGATCCAAATCAACCCTAGACAGCCGGGGCGTTGCTTCGCTGGCGCTCCCGAAGTCAGAAACCGCTGCCAAAGGCAAACAATCAGATTATATATACTTGGACTAAGGCAACCACTACTAGATTTGGATAATAAGTGGACTTATATGTAATATCATGTCATCGAAATCGAATATTTCCGACATTAAGTATCCAGAGCCAACTTATCTCATAAAAATGCAAAAGGCTTAAAGTATTGTTTTGCACATTTTTAATGTATACACGTTGATTTTTACTACAACAATAAATCAGCACTGCAGTTCTCCACAAAAAAATTATTTGTTGAAGGATTCCGAGTACAATAATAGTTACTGCACTCGAGTATGTGACTTTAGGCGATGATTAGTTTGAATATAGTTTTGTTTAACTGAGATCATCTGATAATTTTCTTTATTTCTATGCCTTTTTATAAATACATGGAAAATCATCACAAGATCATTAGATGACAATGTGGTGATTTCCGTTTATAAATATATACATATAGAGATAGATAAATAGATAGATAGATAGATAGGTAGATAGATAGATAGATAGATAGATAGGTAGATAGGTATATAGATAGGTAGGTAGATAGATAGGTAGGTAGATAGATAGGTAGGTAGATAGATAGATAGATAGATTGATAGATAGATAGAGAGAGAGAGAGAGTGAGTGAGTGAGTGTGTGTGAGAGAGAGAGATTAATAGATAGAAAGGAAGAGAGAATGATAGAGAGGAATGTAGGAGAGAGAGAATGAGAGGAATGAGAGAGAGAGTTAGAGAGAGAGAGAGAGAGTGAGTGAGTGAGTGTGTGTGTGAGAGAGAGATTAATAGATAGAAAGGAAGAGAGAGTGATAGAGAGGAATGTAGGAGAGAGAGAATGAGAGGAATGAGAGAGAGAGTTAGAGAGAGAGAGAGTGAGTGAGTGAGTGTGTGTGAGAGAGAGAGATTAATAGATAGAAAGGAAGAGAGAGTGATAGAGAGGAATGTAGGAGAGAGAGAATGAGAGGAATGAGAGAGAGAGTTAGAGAGAGAGAGAGAGAGAGAGAGAGAGAGAGAGAGAGAGAGAGAGAGAGAGAGAGAGAGAGAGAGAGAGAGAGAGTGGGAGAGAGAGAGCGAGAGAGAGAGAGAGAGAGAGAGAGAGAGAGAGAGAGAGAGAGAGAGAGAGAGAGAGAGAGAGTCAGAGAGTGCGAGAATAAGACAGAGAGTCAGAGAGCGCGAGAGTGAAATAGAGATGAAGATAGAGAGAGGCTAACTTTCGGCAGAGGCCCGGTCTCCAGAGGGGGTGATCACGGTGCCATCCCTGAAGTGCAAGCCCACAAGCAAACTGTAGTCCATGATCCTCTCCTGTTCGAGAAATTCGCAGTCCCGGTCCACCTGCCTGAGATAAACTCGGCTTCAGAAAGATCAGTCTACGGTCTGGAAAATCAACTTTGTGAAAAACGTTGCGGCCTACCTCTGGAATTCGAGGAACCAAGGCCTTTGAAGGCGGAACAAGAAGTTGAGGTCGAGGTCTTTAAGCGTGGTTGTCTCGTCGATTTGGTCTTCTGGCTTGTCGGTGGTTCTGCCGTGCGACGATCCCTTGAGATCGAACCTACGGTGAATAGGGTACTCGGAGCAGAAGAGGTTCCCCATTATGACAAATCGAACCTGCAGAAGAACGGGTGTGTTAATGTTATCGCTGCCGCAGGGAGAAGTATTAGGCTTTTACGGTACTGCGGTTTGACCTTCTTCTGCGTGGCGCCGGTTAGCTTCACGCAGTGGAGGCCGAAGAACTTGGTGACGAGCGTGTTCTCGAATGCCCTCACGTGGTTGTAGTAGGCGGGGAGCATCCTCAGAAGTACCTTAAAAAGATGATGACAGCGGTCGATAGTTTATTTATTTAAGGACCTGCCTTTCTTTCAATCAATCAGTCGTTATCTCTGCCTAGCTATTATTGAACGATCTCATCAATTCGATCAATCCAATCATCCGTCAATTATCAAACAGGAATTTCTATTTCTCTTTCTATCTTTTGATTTCTATTTCTACATATCTATCTGTCCATTCATTCACCGTTAAATCACGCAGCCGTTACTTGATATATCCATCTGTCTGCCTATTTATCTCTCTATCCTTGTATTTCTATCTATCTGTCATGAATGTGTGATTCAATTTATCAACCTATCCAACTATCCAGCTCTCTTTACATCAATCTGTCCATCTCTGCTTTTATATATTTATCGACTTGTCCATCAATAAATGAACTCGTCCATCAGTGTGCCTATCTATCTGTACCTCTTTCTATCGTTTTATCTATCTTTTTATCAATCTTTATTCTTTTTATCCAACAATCTAGGATTCTATGTATAGATCTATATATCTATCTATCTATCAATATGTATGTTTGACTTTGGATCCCATTAATCTTGAGTCAGTCTGTCTATCAACCTATCTATACAACTATGTAACTAAACTTCTATTTTTTCATCCACTTAATTAGGAAATCTCTCCGTTTGCCTTCCTATCTACATAACTAAACATCTATGTAGCTATCTATTTAGAAAAACCATTCATTCGGCAACTCTGACTTTCAGTTTATGGATCTATCAACCAGTCTAGGCATAATTCAGCCTATCTATTAATCTACCCCATTCATCTGTAAATTTCTTATATCTATCCACTAATCTATCCTTACATGCATTGGTCTACCTATTATAGATATCTATAAATAACGATATAGGTAGCTTAAGGAAGATACACTGATATCTATCGATATCGGCGATGTATCTATCAATCTACCTACACTTCAGAGGTCGGACTCACCTTGACTTCGGATTTCTTAACGGTCTTTATCATGTAGCGGTCGTCGTGGGTGAGGTAGAAGAAGCTGCCACTCTTGCCCGGCGAGGATAGCTCCCTCAGGGCGTCGTTGCCGCAGATGGAGATCATGTAATCCGCGGCGTCAATCTTGAAGAGCTTTCTCAGGGTCCTATTGATCGCGGGCAAGCCTCGTAAACGCTCAAGTTAGAAGAGTAATTATCGAAGATTTTTTTACACTGACCTGAATACGACGGGGCAGTAGTCCTTCCACTTGAACTCGCAGGACTGGTGCGGAGGAGTCTGCTTGGTGCCCTCAGGAGGAAACTTCGTCCATACTTTCTCCTTGGGGTCGAAGGCCGACGCTTTAAGATCGAATGTCGTCGCTGGAGCCGGCTTTCCGACTGAGTACCTGCCAAGTGGATCCGCTATGATATAAAAGCGGAAGAGAGATATATGTATACAGAGGGAGAGCCCTGTACACATATAAATATATATGTGCAGAGAGAGTTTGAGAGAGAGAGCGATGTATGTATAGAGATAGAGATAGAGATAGGAACAGATAGATAGAGATAGAGATAGAGATAGATATATAAATAGAGACAGAGATAGGGATAATGATCGAGATAGAGATAAAGATAGAGATAAAGATAGAGATAAAGATAGAGACAGAGACAGAGATTGAGATAGAGGCAGAGAAAGGCAGAGAGAAATGCGAGAGCAATGCGACAGAGACAGAGACATAGATAGAGATAAAGATAGAGATGGAGATAGGGATAGAAATAGAGATAGAGATAGAGATAGAGATAGAGATAGGGATTGAGATAGAGATAGGGATAGAGATAGAGATAGAGATAGAGATAGAGATGGAGATAGAGATAGAGATAGAGATAGAGATAGAGATAGAGATAGAGATAGAGATGGAGATGGAGATAGAGAATTGCGAGTGCGAGAGATTGTTAAAAGCTCAGAGACAGAGAGAATAAGAACGAAGGGCTAAAAGTTAAAGGAATAAAGTAAAAAGTAAAGAGAGGGATATGCATGAACCTATAATGAAGGTGCACAAATGTGAGAGAAAATAAATAAATGGAGAGAGACGGTGAAAAGTGAGTTCGGAGAAATGTGGGATGGATTATTACTGGGTGTGGAAGAAGACAGAATGAAATACAGAAAAAGGAGGGACAAAAGAAAAAGAGGGAGGCAAAGAATTTCAGGAGAAAAAAGGAACAAAGTGATACACGAAAGAGAACAAAAGAAGTTGAGACTTTGAGATAAGATAAAGGAGGGAGAAAGAAGAAACAAGGGGATAGACTGATCATTAGACTCGGATTCAGCGGTAGGGAGTGAAAGCGATGGACACAGAGAGAGACAAAGAGATGGAAAGAAACCAAGTATTAAAATCTAGCGAAAGACAAACAAAAGATAAAAAAAGGGGATCAAAAGATAAAGAGAGATACGAGTCGAAGGATGTACCGAATGCCAAGTTGGAGATTAAGCATGAGCTCGTAGTTCTTGTGGCCCTTGGAGATTGTCTCGCCCTGCTTTTTCACTTCCCTTGGAGCCCACTTCATCTCTCCACTAGCATTACTATCCCTAATGGGCGTCAACGGCGCGTCCCCCTCAGGCTGCTCCCACATACAAAGCCCATCAAGCCCCCCACCAAGAAAACTGCTACTACTCTCTCGCCGCCGAGGCCCGTTCGCCGCGCCACCGTCCGCCGCCTTGGCCGACCTCCACGCCTCCTGCTTGTTCATAAATTCCGTCTCAGTCCACGACCAATCCACCGTCTTCTGCGACGGCAGAATCCACATCTTTTCCCCAGGGGACGCTCTCCACTGTTCCATGTTAAGCTCCATCCCTCCTTTAGGCTCCCGTTCCGCCACGCCCGAGGCCGGAAAGAACACGCCTTTCTTCACCGTTCCGTCCCGGAACCAAACGCCCACGTAACGGCTCCCGTCCGGCCAACGATATATACCCTTTCTGCTCGGCACCCCGTCCTCAAAGTCCCCCGTAAACTCGTTCCCGTTAGCCCAGCACAGCCTTCCGCGCCCATGTACGAGCCCCCCCTTCCACCCGCCCGTGTACTCGTTGCAATTCCTCCATAAGTACCGCCCCTGCCCGTCCTGCGTGCCCGCGCGCCACTCGCCGTCGTAGAGGTCGCCGTTGGCGTAGCACTTCTTCCCGAAGCCGTGGTACTTATTCATGCACCAGGAGCCTCGATACGTTTCCCCCCCGGCGCCCGTGTACGTTCCGTTCCCGTCCATGAAGCCCGCTTTGAATTCCCCTTCGTAGGTTGCGCCCGAAGGCCAAGAGAACTTGCCTTTCCCCGTCGTCTTCCCGTTCTCCCACTCTCCTTCGTACATGCACCCGTCCGTCCAGAGGTACTTGCCGGCGCCGTGAGGGAGCTTCCCGCACCAGAATCCCGTGTAGAAGTCCCCGTTGGGGAGGAGGCGCTCGGCGTGGTAGCTCGGTTCATCCTGAGGAGCGTCTTCGCCGCTATCGTCCACGGCAAGGTCGGCGTCGTCTTCGGAGGGAACGACGGAAGACGGCGATAACATACCAAAGGTTCGCCGCCGCGACCCGGGTAGCTGCTGCTGCTGCTGTGTCTTCCTCACCGTCGATTCCCACATCATCGGCTGCTCCTCCCCCGATCCTACGGCCCCATTTGCGCAGACGAAGATGAAGATGATATTGGAGAGAGGGGAGGGAAGAAGACGACGCGGAAGCGCCAGCACGGCAAGAACAGTGGCGGAGGCGCTTTAAATCCGAATTTATTCTGCCGGGAGAGCGCCCGTCGTCTCTCACGCCGCCGCCATTACTCTTCAAGAGCCATCTCCCTCACCAGGAGGAAGGGAAGGAGGGGGGGTCAGAATACGAAGTCTCGCAGAGAGCCAGACGTCTAGGCGACGGAGAGAAGGAGAGAGAAAGAAAGAGAAAGCGGGTGCTTACCCGCATGGCGCGGCACCTGGTGTATTTTTGGGTCACCCTTTCTTTCTCTCTCCAAGGGTCTTGTCTCTCTGTGGATTTCTGAGGCTGGGGAGGTGGTGGCGCTCCGGTTCTTCCTCTTCCACGGCAACATTGGAGGAGAGAACGGGGGCGGCGGCTCCGTCTTTGGTGGAGGGGGCAAGGAAACCTACCAAGCCTCCAAATCTTCGTCTTCACCCGTTCTGCATGGGGCCTGAATATGGCTTTCCTAAAAACAATCTAAGGAAAAAAATATATGGTGATCCTAATTTACTCTCTGTAAGGAGAATGCTGACGACGGCAAGCCTATAAAAGCCCTCTTTGACCGTGTGAATGAGGGACCCCAGAATCTGCCCTTGTTCTCAGCTTTGGCCTCTTTTATTAAACAAAAAGCTTCCAGAGCGCTTTATTTATGACGTATTGTGCTTCAGCATGGGCGCGCGCGCGTAGTCTCTGCACGACAAAGCAAATAGATCCACAGCGGCACTGTTTCAAATAATCAGTGCAGTCTTTATCTAGAATCCCATTGAAAAGTTGTCTACCGTGAGGTGGCTAATCAACATTTGGGGTTTCTTGCAAGTGCTACCCAGACGAAGAACATGACAGCTCTGCGACTGCTTTCATATCAGGACGATGATAAGTTGATTTGCTGCAAATTTAACTGGAGAAACAAAAAAGGTTGAGCAATAACTTTGAGATTTACCTCGAAATCTCGCAGGAGTCATTTGAGTGGGCATTCCATTGAGAAAGAAACTAAAATAATAAGGGGTATGAACTATCTCAAAGAAAGACGCACGCCAAATCTGCGCTCCATTTCAAGTAATCGCAACAATAACTAGGCTCAATTAATTTGGACTTCTCCTTCCTCTTAAAAAATCAACAGCTTAGTCCGCCTAACCTCTGACCGTTCAGGACATCAGAGGAGAAAAACAAAAATACTCTTGGGCTGAAACCCAGATAGGAGTGAAGAAGTTATCGCTGGTTGGCTTAGCAAAATGAACATCCGAGGGCAAGAAACGACTACACGTCGTTCGACTTCTCAGGACTAAAAAATTGCCAATTTTCGACGGCGAAAAGCAAACGACGGTAAGGATGGCGGACCCACCAAGCCTAGTGCTTGCCTCTCGTTAGTGCCCTCTGCCGGCCGCATTCCTCCATTCTTCTTCCCTCTCTCCACCCACCCAAGCCTGTCGCTTTCATCGGTCCAACTTCCGCCGCCTGGGACTAAGATTATCATCAGATGATAGAGAGATGAACGACAGAGAAAAAGAGAGATGATTACATCGCGAGAGAGGTGTAGAGTTAATATAGAGTTAGAGAGAGAGAAAAAGATGGAGAGGAATTTACAAATAGAGAAAGAGATAGATAGAAAGAGATATAGAGGGGGGATAGAAAGTTTGGGTGAATTAGAGGGCTTGAGTGAGATTCGTATAGACAGAGAAAGAGATATAGAAGGGGGATAGAGAGAGATGTACAGTTAGACAGAGAAAGGGAGAGAGAGATGGAGAAAATAGAGAGATATGTACAGTTAGACAGAGAAAGTGAGAGAAAGATGGAGAAAATAAAGAGAGATGTACAGTTAGACAGAGAAAGGGAGAGAGATGGAGAAAATAGAAAAAGATAGAAAGAGAGAGAGTGAGAGAGAGAGAGAGTGAGAGAGAGTGAGTGAGTGAGAGAGCGTGAGAGAGAGAGAGAGAGTGAGGGAAAGAGAGAGTGAGTGAGAGAGAGAGAGAGTGAGTGAGAGAGAGAGAGAGTGAGAGAGACGATATAGAGATGGAAAGAGGACGAGCGAGATAGGGAGAAGTAGAGAGAGACAGGGAGAGAAAGAGAGAGATATAACTTAGATCACCTTAGTAGAAACGAAAGAGAGAGATATAACTTAGATCACTTTAATAGAAATATAGAGAGAGATATAGATATACAGAGAAAGAGAGATAGATGGGGGGAGAAAAGAGTGGGAGATAGGGATATATACAGGTATACAGAAAAAGGAAGAGAAAGATATACACAGAGAGAGAGAGAGAGAGAAAGAGAAAGAGAGAGAGAGAGAAAGAGAGAGAGAGAAAGAGAGAGACAGAGAGAAAAAGAGAGTGAAAGCGAGACAGAGAGAGAGAAAGAGAGAGACAGAGAGAGAAAGAGAGTGAAAGCGAGACAGAGAGAGAGAGAAAGAGAGAGACAGAGAGAGAATGAGAGTGAAAGCGAGACAGAGAGAGATAGAAAGAGAGAGACAGAGAGAGAAAGAGAGAGAAACAGAGAGAGACAGACAGAGAGAGAGAGCAACAAATAAAGAAAGAAAGAGAGAGAAAGACAGAGAGATGGAGAGGCAGAGGGAGACGGAGAGAGACAGAGATAGACATAAAGAGAGAGAGAGAGATAGACATAGAGAGAGACAGAGAAAGGGAGAGTCAGAGAGAGACAGAGAGAGAAAGAGAAAGAGAGACAGAGATAGACAGAAAGAGAGAGAGAGATAGATAGACATAGAGAGAGACAGAGAGAGGGAGAGTCAGAGAGAGAGACATACAGAGAAACAGAGATAGAGAGACAGACAGACAGAGACAGAGAAGTATAGTGAGAGACAGAGACAGAAACAGAGAGACAGAGATAGAGAGAGAGTATTCTTCATCTGAGAAAGGGACCTTAGCCACGTCGTGTAACGCTGGGGGAGTTACTGTGGGTCGGTCTTTCGCATGATCAAAGAAGAGTATTTTACTCCTGGTTGGAGGAAACGGGAATAAAGGGCCCAGAATGGGTTCATGTATTGGAGAAGAGCCAAGAGTACAGCGAGGACGCAGCAACTGGCGGGGATGCTAGCTGGCTTGCTGTAGACTGGTAGGATTGTTTGAAATGTCTCCAATCTGGCTCAAAAGAAAGGAAAAGCGCTGAATCGCTTACAGAATCTTTAAATATGTCCACAGGAGTTCGGATCGGAAGATTTCCTCAGCGTGATAAAAGTATCATCTAATTTTGTATTTTCCCTTGTAATTTACGGACGATTCGTGTAATTTATTGAAGAGGAAAATAAATTCCATGGTCTTCAATAATGATGTTGGACAACGGAATTCAATATCCGCTATTATGTCGTACGAGGTATATTATGTTTTGATAGAAATTTAGAAGAACTAGAGTGATCCGACCAGGGGATAGTTATTTGTCGGTGAGACAAGATACCAGCAGCACTACGAAGTGAGACTACCTCATCACGCGCTAGAATATCATCTCAAGTTATGGAAAATTTGGGCGTCTTTGAATATCATATCTCAAGTAAGAGGACAATGCATTCATATAGACCCATGTTTCAAGAACCCTCTACGATAACACACGAGCTACAAATATTTCGTTATCTAAATTAAGAATGTATTTGGTCGCAGGTAGACCGCCCTAATTTGATGTTTGCTTACTGTACCTTTAACATAGAGAAACCATATTATCATTTGGATTCCGTGCACGGATATAATAGTACTATGCCCAGCTCTATACTGAATTTGGGCTGATTGCTTTCAATAATAGTCAATTCTTCACGAGCCTTTGAATTACAGTCTAGCCCTATTCAAATTATTAAAACACATGTTTTAAACTAACAAACCGCAATATCCCATGTAAATAGTCAAATTGGGAATATTCATTCTTATCTCACTACAATCTTAAACAAGAATAACATACAATAAAAATCGTACCTCATTTTTTACCTTTAGAGGTATTCTCGATCTGTGTGGGAATGTAATCTGAGACTAGCTGATCTTCTAACTGAAAATGTATACTCATCTATTCAGTGATATTACCGAAAATGCAAAAAAATCACAGATATTACGCTTCATTAAAAGAAAGGTATTCTGTAAATTAAAAAATAAATTTAGCTTAGTTTTTTCAATGTTATGTAAAACTAATGATACAATTTTCTCACTCATCCCTAATATACATAAAGTTTTAAAATTTTTTATTCCTTTTGGGAGTGGAGAGAGCACCTACATTTACCAACTCTATTTAGAGTTTTTCTGCTTAGATGACATTTGTGCACTGTAATACCTGGAGGTTGATCTCCAAATATATTCAAGAGCTGTAGCTCAAGACTGGAACATAATGAGTCTACCAATGTGCCCAATGCTGAGTACATGCCAAATAATCAAGCATTGAGCATAACAGAGTATGAAGAATGACACAACACAGTCATGTATGAGGAAATAAGTCATTCATGCTCATGTAATTGTCCCACCAAGCAGTGAAGTTAAATAATAATGATTACATGTGAAACTGTAATAATTTTATGGCTAATGGCGTATCCAACAATAAAAAGGTCAAACTTAAGTAATATAATACCTTTATATAAAATGATGATTGAGTTTAAAGTGTTTAGCTCATACATTTAGAGCACTAAATTAATTATTTTTAGATGAATACATAATTTTATTATTCTGAATTGTGCCAGATAAATTTAAATATCATCCTTATATCTATCATATTGTTTAGTGTCCTAATGACCAAGAGTAAGTAGATCTTCCTTTGAGGCGTGAAACACTTTCTTCAAAGAACTTCAATGTCTGATGCCAAGTCAACATGATTTCCAAGGGGAAATACTCTTTGTTATGTAATATTTATTTAAATAAAATTTTTACATTACCACTGCTGGGATTTTCTGGGATTTGATTGACCATTCAAGCCGATTTAGCGACTTTACAGTGTTTATTAGGCCAGCCTCTAGACATCCACATGATAAATGGTATGATGAATCTCCCCTTGAACTTCTTGAGCTTTCGTTGAGGATCGTGCAGATATTCTGAGAGTCTAATCACACCAATGTGAGGGGTAAAGTGGGTATGATAGAAGACAAGGGGTTGCCCAGATTTATCTGGCATGGACACCTAAAATGGGTGCCCCTTGTTTTATCTATTTTTGGAATTTCTTAAAAGCCCTTACAATACAAGTATACCCGTAAAAGTCCATATATCTTGTGTTTGTTGTCTTCTAGGCTCATATATTAATATTGTTACTAACATTCATGGCACAATAATATTTAATGTACCAAACTTATTAAATAAATATATCAATATAAATATTTATTAATCAAGGATCAATTTAACTCAACTTAGAGGTTAAGTTTTCAGCCCATGAGGTGCCAAGCTACAACCCTTTGTATATAAGTAAATAGATTATCTTATGGAACATTTTCTGTCATTGGTTACCATATATACAAAATCTTTAATCCACATGAGACTCCCCGATGACTTAGGGAATCAATCCTTACTTTGTCATTTCAAATAGTAATGATGTGTAATATGGATCATCGAATAATATATTCTTCAATATATCAACTACCTTTGCCAGGGATTTAATGTATCTTCTTCCTTGAGTCATTCACCTCTTATATTGACGGTGGGCGATCCCATCTTGACCACTCAATCAACTTTATGTACTTCTCACTATGTTGAGCCATGTCATGTTTCAATCCATCATTATTACTCATAAGTCAAATCAAAACATATCCATCCATAAGATACTTTTGTTGTCTAAGGTCAAAAGAACCACTTATATGACGATGACTTGAATCAACCTGACCATAGGTATCAATTTAGGGACTCGTTTATTAGGGAGCACCAACTGTTTTTTGAAAGTGTCATTACACTGATGGTCACATGATCAGCCATACTTTATCATACAGTGAATATTAGATAATATTATTATTAAGCATAACTTATATAGTTTGATGTTTACCTTGAGTATCCTTGTGATTGGAATATTTGGAATACACCTAAAGACTATATATTACTGTATTATTATCACGCCATAATTCAATGCCATATCATGTATTCAGGAATTTCTTTGTAAAAGTCACATGAGAATGACAATGAAAAACAATTTATGCCAACTGAAACAAGAAATATATGTGATTAGCTTGATGACCATATAATATCCATCAACATGATGCTAAACAAATGTTGGCTTAAATTTATGACTAAAACCTTCAAAGACGTTAAATATCCTTTTGATTTTTACAAAAATGAAATGATATTCTGAATGTTCTTTAAGATCCAAAAAGTACTAATTGGTACTATAATCTTCATAAATAACTTATGAATTTTAATCAATAACATGATGCCAAAACTAGGTTATCTAGAACTATGATATAAAAATGACAGTGAAGTATTTATTGCACATTATCTGATATCATTGATGTATATATATATTGATGTATTATATTGATTTAAATAATACATTTTGTCATCTATTTTATACATAAGTATTTAAATTTTTATAAACAAATAACTTTCAGCTCTAAATCATTTTTGCATAATCAAGAGATCATTTGACTAATCCATAATTTATTTCTTAGGTTTATTTTTGACAAAAAGATTGGTGTAGAAGATCAGTAGACCAGCCTAGCAGAACATCAATCGTGAGACTGACCTAGTGGTTTGTAGGAGCAGGCTGGTGGGTCAGAGCTGTAGAAGTATATTTATACCCACGATAGTACTTTCAAAGCATGTGCTAACAGGGTAAGAATTTAATGGACCTTTATACACTTATTGATGGATATTATGTGACCGTCAAGCCAATCACAACACCAAGTTTATTTAAGTTCATTATTATTCTAGTGCAATGTTTATAATGACGTCTATGAATACGTACAATGACATAGTGAATCATGACAAGATCATAATACAGGGATCACTAGTTTTTAAACATGTATTCTAAATATTCCTATTTGATGGATAGATGGATATTGAATTATCCGTATAGAATAGCACTAACTAAACCTACTTATACGATAAGTATAGATGATCATGTGGCTATTAGTTTGGTGACACTAAGGACAGACAATGGGTGCTCTTTGGAGAAAGAGTTCATTGAATTGATATGTATGAACTTCTGAATGGTATTATACCTAAACGTTAAACATGTTGATTCATGTCACGGTTGACGGTTGTATAAGTAGTCCACTAACCCGAGACACCATGAAAATCTCATGAATGGATGACTACATTTTGACTACGACTTACAAGCCTCTAATCCTGAGATTCAAACAAGTTATAGCTCAGACGTAGTAAGCAGCTCACGGAGGTGACTGAGTGGGCAAGACGGGATCATCCGCCCTTGGTATAAGAGGAGATTGACTCAAGGAAGACGATGCAGAAAATCCCTGGCATGGCAGTGAAAATATTTGAGAAGCCGTTCAACATTGATCCCTGTTACACATCAGTACTAATTGAATGACGGATTAGGGTTTGACGATAAACCATACCCTAAGTCGTTCGAGAGCTTTGCGTGGATGATTAATTGTACATATACAATAACCGATGATTGTAATGTTCCATGAGAGAGTTCAAACATTGCTCGGTATCTTCTTGAGAACAAGGTGTAGCTTGGCAACCCACGGACTAGAAACTTAACCTATTGACATAACACGGCCGTCGAGATTGTTCAGATTGTATTACACAACAACAGATCGGTCACAAAACAAAAAATGAAGATGCGAAATGATGCGTAAGTTTAAGAAATAACGAGTAAGTATGTCAATCATCAGATGATGCGAGATACAGCTCAAGTGGACGACATGTGACGGGTTTTGACACGACCAAGCTCCCACTAATCTGGGTGTTCAACTCGAGGCTGATGAGGTAGGGAACATTACCGTCCATGAATGTTCGCACTGTCGACGAGTATGAACTGATCAAGTACCATCAAAGAAAATTAACCAACACTGTAATCGGTGGCTAATCTTAGAGTTCACGTTTAATCTCACTGGTGGCGATGAGCATTTGAAGACCGGTAGTGAGATGGATAATGATACTGTAAAGAGGAAGGGGAGTGAATAGGACCTGGAATCCATGTGTGATTGATGAGGGGCTGACTACGTGCGACAAATGATTTCTTCCGTAGAGAATTTCAGACGATGAACAACGATCAAGGAAGAGGACCTCGAGATAAAATGGCAATCGAGTAGGTACGACGATGACCTTTGGGTGTGGTCAACAGTTTTAATCACAACCGTCGCATTCCAACATTAAGTTCGCAAGGCGAATCCGACGCCCAGTATTCTTCCGCTTAGTTTGGGCGGCGGAGAATGCGAGCAATCAGATTATTTCATCCGATAAGAAGAAGAGGGAATGAAATCGAAGTCGATCATGCTCTAGGAGTATCATGCGGGGGATTGTGTTCCACTGGCCAAGCTTTTGATTTCTTCAACAGGGTGAGGCCTTCGGTGTCCCGGATGGTTCAAAAAATCATAATTGACGAATCGTAGATCTATCCGATAGTGTGAATGACCAAGCAGAATGATTCTGACTGACTGTCAAGTGGGGATATATCAATTGGTCGGCTTCCTTCAAACGTCAACACAGATGACTGTAGATCGACGATAATGAGAGTCAGAACCTCCCTCCGTCGTCATCAAATAGGAAGATAGATAGAACGAGGGCGATGAGACTCAGAATATTCTCTATCGGACTTCAAACGTGGAGGATAGTAGAATGACGGCAATAGGAAATCAGAATTCCCAACGTCAAATATCATACATAGAGCAGGGAGACTTCTTCTTGGACCCGAAGGGGGTGGTAAAATTGCCGCCATGTTGCAATAATCGATGAATTTCTTCCTTTCAACAACAATACCTATCGATCCTCTTTGATGATTTTCTTCTTCTTTCAGAAAAAAAGAAAACTAGCACATTGAAACAATAACTGCCAAAATAGAACTTCAGATATGGATTTCTTCAATTGACCAAGACTGTCCTTCCACACCCACCCCTCCCCCTTCTTTTTAGAGAGGGAGTGGCAATTGTGGAAGACTCGATTCGGCCCCTTTTAAAGGGAAAGCCTATTGGGCTTCCCCTTAAAAGGGCTCTTTAGGGGGAGACGAAGCCCAACATGGATTTCCTCCACCTAAAGATGACAATGAAGCATAATTAAAATAAAACCCATGCAGGAGGCCGGTACTCACATAGGAGGGGTCTCCAATCAATACAAGGATGATGAAAAAGAAAATTACATAAAGACACACAACAAAAATCGAGAAGATGACGCCGCTTCTCAAACCTGATAGTGGAACTATAGATTCTTCACATCCGCTGGAGCTCCACGACGCGGCTGGTGATGGGTTGGGGCTCGATCAATGGAATGGTCCTCCATCATCCTCCCAAGGTGGTAAGAACTGGGCTCCGACGAGTTAAAGCGAATGATATCTTCAATAGGTAAGACGAGCTCTAGTCGTAGCCGAAGAAGTTCCGCCTCTGAGATCCACGTGTCGTCAGAGGATGGTGGATTCTGCCAGTGCATTAGGAACTTGTGGTCTATCCACTCTCCTATAGTGTTAACTACCTCCTCTAGTACCGACTCGACATGCTCATGCCTCATGGGGTATAGGACGGGAGGGGGTAGATGGCTTTTCTCGAGGGGCTGTGAGGGTCAATGACAGGTCGCATAGGTTGGTACAGGACCAGATCGCTAACATTGAAGGTGGGATAGATCCCCCAATATGGCGAGATACCCACTTCGTAGGCGTCTCACTGACCACACGGATTATCGGGAAAGGCCCGGTACTACGAGCATAAAGCTTCGTAGGGACCCCATCAGAGTTGTCTCTCGTGCCTCAACGTGACCATGACAAGATCCCCTTAGCGTATGTAGTTAACTGACCTACGACCCACATCAGTGGCGACTTTGTACTTCTCATTTTGCATGACGATGCGAGAATGAATGTCATGATGCATGTCCCTAATACGCTGTGCAAATGTAATGCCATCCTCATAAGCTCTAGAATGCTTTTCTACTCCGGTAAAGACTAAAGGCTTACGAGGTATCTAGACATAAAAAATCTCAAATGGGGTGCGACCGGTGGTACGGTTCACCGAAGAATTAAATGCAAACTCAGCATGGGGTAGGACACGATCCCAAGTGGAGAGGTTGTCCCCCACAATCAAATGAAGTAAATTCCCTAAGCTACGGTTGACTACCTCCGTCTGCCCATCCATTTGCAGGTGATAGGCCGTGGAAAATTTTAGCTTCATTCCCATCAAGACCCATAGGGTCTTCCAGAAATAGCTAGTGAATCACACATCGCGATCCGACACAATTGATTGTGGCACTCCATGCAAGCTGACAATCTCGTCAAAAAATAAACGTGCTAACCGCGATGCGTCGGTGGTCTTCAAACATAGTTTAAAGTGGGCCATCTTAGAGAATCGATCTACTACGACCATAATATAATCATGTCATTTGGCGGTCTTCGGTAGTCTGAGAACAAAGTTGAAACTAACGTCATCCTATGGACGCGTTGGTATGGGTAAGGGCGTATAGAGCCTTGCATTCTGCTTCGTCATCTTGGCCTTCGAGCAAATCAAGCAACGGGAGACAGTCTTCCCAACATCCCTCTTCAGCGATGGCCAGTAGAACTGATATTTTAACGATTGGATGGTGTTGTTGACACCGAAGTGTCTGCTCAGACCACCTGTGTGTCCCTAGATAAGGAAATCCCTTAACGATGTTCGAGGGATGTATAACCTCTTTCCATGGAAGAGGTAGCCGTCGGAAATATAATAATTACGGTGTTTAGAATTCCTACTACCGTTAACGGAATTTATAATATTTCCAAAGTCAGAACAGTCCTCGTAGTCTTGTGGGATTTGATCAAATCCCCAAACTCGTGTCTTCATCATGTTTAGGACGACTTGTCTCCGTCTGAGAGCATCAACTATGGCATTGTCCTTCCCTTTCTTATGCAGATCACGAACGTGTAGTCCTGTAGGTAAGCGATCCAACGGGCATGACGATCGCTGACCTTCTTCTGGTCATGCAAGTGCCAGAGGGCACTATGGTTTGAGTAGAGCACAAATTCCTTTGGAAGTAGATAATGTTGCTAGTGTCGAAGCGACTAGACTAGGGCATAAAATTTGTGATTGTAGTTATCATATCGACGCCTCGTATCATTCAAATTTTTGCTCAAGTATTCAATCAGGTGTCCATCCTAGCTAAGGACGCCACCCATTTTGAATCGTCATGAGCAACTTTAAATAACTTGTTGAAGTCGGGAGTCGTAGGGCGTGTGCGTTGGTCATGCAGCGTTTGATGTCTTTGTATGCCTTGTCAGCCGCTTTTGTCCACTCAAACTTATTGAGTCTGACAAGGCCGATGATAGGGGCGGTAACGCCACTAAATCTTGAAACAAATCTCTTTTAAAAAACTGCCAAGCCCATGAAACTACGTGCGTCATGAATGTCTTTGAGATTAGGCCATGACGTGATGGCCTCGATCTTGGCCAGATCTGCGGAAACATTCATGAGCTGATATGATGAAGCTGAGGAAGGAAACCTCAACCAAGAATAAACTACATGTCTTCAGGTGGGCGTAGAGCTTCTCTCTCTGAAGTGCGTCACACACCTCTCGAAGGTGTCGCAGGTGGTCTTCACGAGAACCACTAAAAATCAATATATCGTCGAAGTATACGACAACAAACCCATGGATGAATGGACATAAAACATCGTTCATCAAATGTTGAAATGTGCTCGGGGCGTTGGAGAGCCTGAATGTCATAACATTCCACTCGAAAAGGCCATCTTTAATACTGAAGGCCATCTTTAATACTGAATGTGGACCTCGTGATATCCGCTACGTAAATCAATTTTTGAAAATATGGTCGCTCCGTCCCTCTAGGGATGGAAAAATGGTACTTCATTGTTATCTTGTTGATGGCACAAGAGTCGTAACACATACGCCACGTTCCATCTTTCTTCAGCGCAAGTAGTGCGGGAACGGCGCACGGACTGAGGCTCTCCCGTATGAGGCCCTTAGCTAGGAGTTCCTTTACTTGGCGATGCAACTCCTCGTATTTTACCGGGCCCATGCGGTATTATGCTAAGTTCAGTAGCGAAGCTCCAGGAACAAGATCAATGGCGTGCTAAATGCTACGCATAGGTGGGAGCTCATCGGGACGTTCTTCAAGAAAAACATCCCCAAAATTGGCCAGGAGCTTAGTTAGCTCGCGCGTGTCAGGCAAGTCAGGCGTCCATGGTAATTCCTCCGAGGGAACATCTCGGGTGAGATTGAAACTTACGTATAAGTCTTCCTGGTCCTGATCAATCTCTTGTTTGAATATACACCCGTTGGTGATCAATAGTGTCTTTGGCTGGGGAGCTGGTGTCGGTATGGTCAGTACTAGTTGAGTAGGTGCACATACTATAGGGTACCATATCAATCTACGTCGACCATACATAAACGAACATGTGTTCGGTCGACTTGATAGTTGGACGTCGTTGTCGAACAACTATGGATGTCCCAATATAATACTGTCGATCTTCATAGGCAGGACATCCCATAGCACACATTTGTCATAGGTGCTCATCTTCAACGATACGTGGCACTGTGATCGTACCGGAAGGGTCAAAGCGTCAATCCATGATACACTATAAGGAGTAGGGTGTAGTGTCAATGTGAGGCCGAGCTGGGCTGCCGTATCTTTGGAGACTGCATTGATGCAGCTCCCATTATCAATAATCAACTTGCACGTGCGCCCACCTATTTTTACGTAGACTTAAAAAATCGACGCGCGCTGTCCAAGATCGTCGGAGTTAGACGTGGACAGTGTATGCAGATGCGGTAAGATGACAGCTGGAGTAGGACTTTGTAATGGTGTAACACTAGGCGTCATTGACGGTGGTCGAATGTGGGCCGCTCGGGGTGTTGGTGGTGACATCGACGGAGTCCTAATTGGCAGTGCTGCTGGTGCGATTGGAGTAGGTCTCAATGCTTAGGGGATGTCACGATGCATAGTGTTCTGCTGAATTTTGAAGTTCACTACTGGTGAAATGGATGCGGGAATCGCGGGGGTAATCTGGATGTACCCTACCAGCTCTTCATAGATCTCGTCTTAAGGGCACTCATCTGGGTAGACATCTACCTCTACGTCATCCTTGGGCAGTGGGTCGATCGGGTTCCCACTAACATCCATAGAAAGTAGGGATTGACAGTCAGATCGTGGTGTCCAAATCCCTTGCACTTAAACACTACAGCTGCTTGTGATTTGCAGTCAGCAATGACAGAAGAGGCGATAGGGACTACGGTGGCCGTCGGCGATGGAGGAGTAGTGCTCCTAGTGGTGTTGGGAACCCCTCTCATCAATCTAGTAGTCAAGGTCGACCTAGTAGTCAGGGTGGTGGTGGCGGATGGAATACGGGTAATCGGGACCGCCACCTAGGCTGTATCCTCGATGGTGAACTCATTGATCTCCACTATGGCTGATCTACTGATGTTGGATTCTATTCTAACACCTTAGCTCCTGGCTCTTGATGAAGTCCATGCACGAAGAGTACAATCTGAAGATGAGGGCTATCGACAAAGCGGCAATGCGTACGGTACTCTTTGAAGTCCTCAATGTAATCACTATCCTTGCACCTGCCCCGCTTGAGATGCATCCATTTTAGGAGATGTGTCATTAGAGCTTAGGGATATACTTATCCTTAAGCTTTCATGACATGAGTTCCCAAGTGACTAGTGGATCTCCTCGTCGCCTCGCGTCATCCTTCTCGTTCTTCCAAAATATCTTGGCCTGGCCTCCAAGTTTTGCCTCGACATATGCAACGTAAAGGTCGTCGTTCATGTCATACCACTGAAAGTAACTCTCTAAATCATACTACCATTCCGTATAATCCTTCGGATTCCGCGTGCCCTCATAGATGGAACCTCAATTCAGATGCTCTTCTAAATCATCAATCGATGCGCTTCTCGTTTACTTTCTCTATCATCGTCATTGAACTGACGACGGGCTGGCTGGTATCGACGGACGTCTTGTGGTATGTATGGATCCAAGGGTCCTAATGTCAAGGCGAGAGCTGGGACAGGATGGACTGGACGATAATCCTATGGCGCAGGAGGTCCTGGTGGCACGTCAATGCTTCTCGGGGCTAGAAGCATTTGCTGTATATTGGTCATACTGGGTGGGGGCTCGATGGTGCAGCGGGTGGTGCCGGAGTATCATAAGAATCTTGTGGTGCATAAGTTGGGACTGGTGTGTAGGCCAACGCTGGGGCATAAATTGACTGTATTGCCACCGTGGGCGCACTAGGTGCCTCGTAGTAGAATTTGGGGGCCGTACAGAGGTGCATGCGTCGGCACAGATCCGTACGGTGCTGGGTTCACTTGGGGCGCCAACAGGTAATAGGGCTCCTCTCGTGCCGGTGGCCGGTAGGTAATAGGTACATAGTCATCATGCATCGGGTATTGAGCTTGGGCCGGCTTGTAAGGTCGGCCCTGGTTATCATGATGTGGTCCTTTTGGCCGATATCTTGCCGAGGCCGGTGCCTCATGTCGAGATGGGAATCCCAGGTCCGCGTAGTGCTGTGGCCGCTCTTGATAGTAGTATTAGTCCTTGTTGCATCGCGGAGAACGGTATTGGCCGGCCGGTGGTTGTCGCTGTTCCTATCCCTGTGGCATCTGATGTGGCTGATAGGGCTGCATCGGTGGCTCGTACGGTTGAGGTGGCGCGTTGGAAGGCGGCTAGAGCTCTGATTATTTCTAACTGGCACTTTTCCAGGTTACTAAATGACATCATCTGATCATGATGACGAGTAGTGAGTGTTCGGCGCCGGTGTAGGCATAGTGGACACTGCTGTTTTCCCTAGGTCTTCGCACCATCACGGGGTCGTCGTCATTGGCGGCCCGCTAGTGTGAATATAATGCCTAGGCGAAGACTCCCTACGGGCGTGAGTAGATGACTTGGCCTTAATGACATCAGGCGAAGTGGCCTGAGGAAGTGCAAAAATGGGATCTTCCATGAGAAGATCCAGAAGTTCAGGATCCAACAGTTATCCTCGTCGTGTGATGTACCGTCCACGATAGACCGTGATTGGCCGCGTGTTTGAACCATCCTATGACCAGATATCTCGTTCTCTAGGGTTTCCTATCTAGGATGATGCACTGCCAAGTTATATGTGATGTATGAATGCACGTGAAATTAATTTTGAGAAATTAATGCGTGAAAGACGTGCAAAAATGAAAGAAATTTTTAATTTTTTTTATATATGTATAGGACCAACAATGCTAAGCACAATGGTAGCACGATCGGCTCTGATACCAATTTGATATAACACGACTTTCGGGATTGTTTATATCATGTTACACAACAATAGATCGGTCACAAAACACAAAATGAAGATGCAAAATCATGCATAAGTTTAAGAAATAATGAGTAAGTACGTCAATCGTCAGATGACGTGAGATGCAGCTCAATTGGATGACTCGTGACGGGTTTTGATACGACCAAGCTCCCACTAATCCGGGTGTTCAGCTTGATGCCAACGAGGTAGGGAACATTACCGTTCGGGAATGTCCACACCAATGACAAGTACGAACTGATCAAGTACTGTCAAAGAAAAATAACTAACACTGTAATTAGTGGCTAATCTGAGAGTTCACGTTTAATCTCATTGGTGGTGATGAGCATTAGACTGGCACTGAGATGGATAATGATATTGTAAAGAGGAAGGGAAGTGAATAGAACCTGGGATCCAAGTGCAATTGATGAGGGGCTGACTTTGTGCGACAACTGATTTCTTCCGTAGAGAATTTCAGATTTTCAGCAACGATTTTGGAAGGGGACCTCGAGTTTCAGATGACATGAAGCGAGACAGCCACGCCACTTCTCAAACCTGATAGTGGAATAGTAGATTATTCACGTCAGCTCAAGCTTCACAATGTGGCTAGTGATGGGTCATGCTGCGATCGACGAGATGGTCTTCCATCACCTATCGATTGGATTAAATCGATCCTTAACTAATCAATCTATATGTTAATATTGTTAAGTACTAAGGTTGATAAATAATTTTTATTGGACCACTTTAGTTATTAAACTAAAATATGAAACTAAAATATGAAATGAAAACTAGAATTATACCTAAATCAGTGACGATTACGACAAAATACATTGGAAGTAACCTTGAATGCGCGATTTGGTCTATGTGAGCGCGTCGCATCGAGTTTGTCTGAACCGCAAAGTCAGCGATTCAAGCCCGAGCATTTAGTCAAACACGTGGCGGCTAGTGCTCCCCCTTTGTTCTATGATGGTGGATCTCAATGTCAATGCTTGCTTGTGGCACTCCGGCAATGGATCTCACTCTTGGTGCCACCTAGAATCACCCGGATCTCCTTCCTCTACTCCGGCAATGGATCTCACTCTTAGTTTGCAATAAAATAATTTACCTGGGCATATCCCTCTATTGGCCATCCAAATTAGGTGTAATCTTCAACGAATTTTTCTATTATCATAATGCTTGAAGCTCATTCATCCTGCATTTGAAATGTACAAAATTTATAGATTCATATCCAGAGCCAAACTTGGCTCGCTAGTCTTGAAAAACCACTCTCAGCATGCAACTATGAAGAGCCATGAAATTTCTTAAACTGCTTCCTGCAATCATAAAACTCCAAAGACAACAATTAATTCACAAAGGTTTGACCATGAGAAAGGTCAAACTTGCAAATCACATCATAGTAATGATAATTTCAAGAAAATGAGAAAACAGACGATAAAATGGAATGTATGCGAAAATGTTTAAATAATCGGATAACGTGTTTCAATTTCATATAAATAATGAGTTACTCTTAGTTGTAGAAGGCATTAATGCATCCAGTATAGCACGTTATCATGTCCCCAATTCTTCACTTGAGTCTCTTCTTCACTCAACCAAGGAGAGTGTCTTCCTGATGAGAAGATCCTCAAAATTTTCCTAGAGAGTTGAAGAAGAAGATGTGAAGATCCAAGCGCGAATGGATCCTGTGCATATTTCTAGAGGTTTGACACATGAAGGGCTTCAGAACAATCTCCAAGCAGCAATGTGAAGGGGGGAACAAGTTCCCCACAAGGTACATTTGATGTATTCTTTAAAGATCGATTATGGACTGATTCATAAGCCTCCGCATCATGGAAACCATGTTTTCATTAATGAACTAAGGCACGGAACCCAACATTTATGACTTAATAGTACATGGCATCAAGATGCATGACAGTAATCAAATCTATTTTAGAATATGAACTTCCTTAAAAGGGCGCCCTCTCTTTTCAATTAGTGGACTTTGAATGTTTCAAAATGTGTAGAACATAATGCTGAGCCATATTTTTATGAATAAGAATGTTGAGATCCAGAAAACTAAATTGGATCGATGATAATGAAAACTAAAATTTTCAGATATTACCACCAAAAGTAAAGGCTATGTCATTCATATACCATCATATAAGGCCCTGAATAGAGAAAGTAGGATTATCTACAAATCAAAGCATCAGATCCATCAATTCAACTTCATTTGTAAGTTAAATTTGGAGCCAAAGTTAACTAGAAAACCAATGGGAATAGAATAATTATTCTACATTTTCTCATGTTTGCCTCATATTAAAGTTTTTACGTAGAAAGCAATTAAAAGACTTTCAATTTCCTGTTACAGTTTGATTATTTGATTTAATTATCTAATTAGCACGCTTAAAAGTGATTGAAATTTGGAAATCTCCCCCTCTGTTTGATATTTTTCTAGTTAAGGAAAAATATGATACTAAACTCTTGATCATACCTTTAATGTACAAGTTCAAAGATGTCAATGAAGGCGGCTTTACATTCCCATTGTTCTCATTATATTCATCGCTAAGCTTTTCAATGCTCCTTTGGTTGCACTTATCAAATTGACTAGCTAATACTCACATCATATAAGCAGTCTCACTATGATACCAATGTTCACAACTTAAGGGATGCATCTTTCATCAAGAGGGATCATGTAGGGCTTATATATTGTATTTATGTTTGTATTTTTCTATACTTGATTCTAGATTATTTGAAATAAACTCATCTTACCCTCTCTCCTTGGGTCAGATATTTTTCCCCTGGTTTGGGTACCCTCAATTGTCATGTAATCTAGCCACATAGGAGTTCACTCAATCCCATACAATCATATAATAAATTCAACCTTATTATACCATTTAATGTTCACTCTGTGACTCACACAATTTCTTGTCTTACGAGACTTAGTGCTTGATGCATATCTTGAATTAATAAAATAGACTTCATGACATTACCTCAACCTTCCATACTCTATTCAGGGATAATTTCATCTGGGGTTTCCTTCAACCATCATCACCACCGCATCACGTTTAATTGGCAATTCGTGACCTTAGTGCACATTTTCTATGTAGATAATATTGGATTTTATAATAGTCTTATTTTTCAAGTGATCTTGTTGACTCTGCTGAGTAAGTACTGACTCTCCACACATCCCCTCTCAACACATACTGAGCTATTACCCACCCACTAAGCTGAACCCCATTTTGGATGGCATAAATAAAGTTTTCACGTTTATGCTCTTTCCTAAAAAGTTAATTATTATACTGTACTGTTTTTGGCCTATTGGATAGCTCTATAGCCTTGTGTAAAATTTACATCCTTAATGTAATTAGTGATGCCTAAAAAGATATAATAAATGTATCAATCATAAAGCTGGGATATAGTAAATGGATTTCATGAAGCATGATACTTAGGAAATATTCCATTAAAGTAATTGTGTTGTGAAAATATTTGATGGTACTAAAAATAAAATCTATTAGCAAAACAATACCTGACCAAAGGTGCACTGCTAGTTGGTTCACCAAACGTAGGTGTTACAGAGTAATTTATGATTTCTTATTCGTGAAATACCATTAATAATATTTCTTACAAGCACAGACTAAGGGTTCAATTAACAGAGAATGATACCATATTAGAAATAAATAACATTTTGAAAAATCGTAAGTAGAGTTGAAACTTGATAATGTTAGTAATACATTTTAACTGATTTGCCTCTCTAGATGCGTGCTTTGTTCCTCTTGGTAACATCAAAAACTTCATGCATTAATTTACCTTTTTCATATTCATTCATGCATCACATGCAAGTTACCATAAATCTAACATGCATTTCATAGAAATTTCTGGATTAAATTGGATATTTTTGCATGTTATGATGACTTAAATATATTCAAACACTTTTTAGTATAATTTTAATTTTCCATTTTGTTTGGTATTGTTTCATACTCGTTGTGATATTTTTTTGATCACTAAATTATGAGTATAGTCCTAAGAAAATTCTTTAAATTCCCAAAGGAAGTACTTTTTTTCATTAAATGTTTTTCAAAGGCATTTATTAAATAAATTTAAAGGTTAAGTTTGTTCTCGCCACATATCTGATTTGGCCAGATTTTGGCCAAGGGTTAGCTCCGACAGTCATTTAAAAATAATTCTTTATGGCATCACAATTTACGATCCCATAACGATTCCATCATTGGTCTCTTTTTTTAGTCAGACAATGACTTGACAATGGATTAATAAACACAATTATTATTTTTCATTCATGAAGGACCACTTGCCAATGAAAGTAATGATTTTTTTCTAGCAAGAAATGCAACATGAGTCGTTAGAATGACTCAAAGTTGGAAGATTTCTAGACATTTTCTTTATAAGCTTCCATCCAATGTGGCACCGTGTTAGTTGGGAAAATAGGGTACTCTTTTTTTGCTAAAATTAGTGTACTAATGGTGTCAATTTGTTTTATTATTTATTCCTTGTTCAGACATTTTTAGCAAGCCTGACACATGGTGATAAATTAATCAAGCTAGAGAAACCAAGGAGAAATCTTCAAACAATCAGCTCCATGAGCCTGATCTAGCTGACAACGCCTGTAGGAGAGGTATAAGTCAGTCTATCAACTGAGATTCAGAAAAATTCAAAAGAGCTATCTTGAGATACAAACAAGTTGATCAAGCCCAAAATTTTATTAGAGTCTCATCTTTTCATCCCCCATAAATCCATACACTTGGCTTATTTACATTGGTAAGAGGGAAAAACATGAAGGAAGCTTGCTCCAATGTAGTTGGCAAAAAAGGAGACATCAGCTGATTCTGGAGTTAAAATTTCCATGATTGAATTCCTATTTGAATTTTTTTCCACAATGTCAAGGCGTGTACAACATAGACATGCATTAAGATTTCTTTCACTAGTCAGAAGAATTGAGCTTCTTTCCCAATTAAGGTAAAACTTAATCAAGTGATCACTTATCCAAATTACCATATCATCAACTATCTTAGATTCTCAAATATCATTCACACTTGAAAAAAAATTCTGCGATTTCCATTTCTTCAGTAGATTTCAAAGTTTAGTAGTCTAAACTTGAAATTTAATGATATCCATTTTTCACCAATGTCTCGATAAAATTTCATAAAAACTATTTCATCTTCATCTTGAATTTAATGACAAGCATAGAAAATTTAATCTAATGTCATTCTGATCAGCAATTAAATTTCAGTTTCATCTAAAGCTTGGTAGAAATTACAGTCTTGAAATTCTATGACTAAAAAATAAAATCCATAGAATTTTCATAGTAGTATTTAAATCATAAAGAAGAGTCATATAGTCAAATTTTCCTCAAGAATTTTAATGAATACATAATTTTAATTTTTTATAGATAGTTTTCTCCATGTTGATCAACCCCCTTTCTGATACTATTTTTAATATAGTTGGATGAGGTAAATTTATAGATTACATTAAATACTGACAACATGATAAAATCACGTTTCCATACAGATCTATTGTAGGCTTAGGAGATATTTTAAAGAACACTTATTTCATAATACTGTAGGGTACAATGTGTAATTTACCAAAACAATCATTTGTCTATATGTTGTTAGTGTGTTCTGTAGTTGATCTACTTGTCTCCAATTAAGTCAAAAGGTTTCCTATTTATATTTTCTTGAATTTATTTAAGGCAAGGGCTTAGGTGAATGTAATGGAGCATCTATAGAATCAAATGAGTTAAATGGAGAAACCCAATCACAAACCTAGCACTAAGAAAGAATCACAGGCCATGACCCATACTAAAAAATGAGGCTATAAAAAAAATAGTGAGTTAAGATGGAAACCTATCACAATTAGGAACAAAGTCAAATTGATGCATATTTTGTGTGTATGAGCTAATTTTCTATCTGAGTTTTTGTTTCCATACATAGACCATCAAGGGCTGTATATACTGGCCTAAAAGTCAATTCATCCTGGTTGTATATGTTTAATTGAGGAGAGTCATATGCACGAAGCATTAAAGGAATCTCTATTTTATTCCCTTTCTCTCATTTCTATTTTCTATACTTGCATTGTGCCCAACTACTTTTGAAATTGGCTTTGAAAGGATCCTTCAGTAGAATCTTACTTTTAAGTGTGAGGAACTGATATTTTGAGAGAGCTTGAAAAAGGATTGCCAAGGAATTTATTAAGCTCCAATTAGAATAATTGAGAAAAAGGTTCACGTGATCGTCTCTTCCACCTTGATATATTTTTCCTCTTTTAGTAGATTTTTCTTTCAAGGATAGTTAGGATTGTAAGCTTTCAAGTTACACCATCATGGATAATATACAGCCATCAAGCCAATCAACCAACATATTTATGTTTGAGTTCATTGGAAGAAATATTTACCTATTATTATTCTAATGTGATGATAATAATGAAGTCCATGATGTTGTGGGTTGACCTACTAACAATTGATGGGATCACAATACAACCACTAGTCTTTAAACATGTAGTTCTGAATATTCTTAGTCGATAAACAATAGAGATCAAAATAGAGTAATCTGGGTAAAATAACACTATCTGATCCTAATTATATGTTAATTATCACTGATCTTGTGGCCATTATCACGGAGACATTAAGCACGCATGGTGGATGCTCATTGGATAAAGTGATACAGGATGACTAGATGTCACGGAGCTAGGTGATGACGGGAACTGAATCCAAAGACAACTAGGGGTGATGGGATAAAACAGATCACAAATAACACGGTCGAGTTCGAAAATTAAATCCTGTGAAAATACTGATGGTGCAGCCCCTCTCCTCGTCGAGGGCGGGAGTACTGTCTTACAACCATTGTGGTGATGCAAAGCACCAAAATCAATAACTTTGAACGGGCGATCACTAGAAGATTCAAAGGCCTAATCAATCTATTCGCTTGAAGATTCAAAATCCCAATCTAATCTGACGGTGGCAGATGAACACTCGAAGAATACTGGATAAAGAACACGGCGCCAAAGAGTGTAGGAGTACCTCGGCATTCGATAGTGCGTGAAGAGGCTGCAGGGAATCCGTGACGAATCGTTGACGTGTGGGGCTGGACAGCAAATCGAGCGCTAGAGCATGGGGGAGCGCCGTAGTGGCTAGGGTTGGGTGCGATGGCGTGAACGGCTGACGGTGTGGAGAGCGGTCTGCGTGGCAGGTTACCGGTGGTTGCGCGGTGGGCGCCTGTGTGGGGCGGGCATCTGGGTAGGCAGACGCCTGCACGGGGCGGCCGTTTGTGTAGGCGGACGCCTGTGTAGGGTGGGCTGCTGTGCGGGCAGGCGCTTGCGCGGAGCGGGCGCTGGTGGCGACGGGCGCCTGCGCGGGGCAGGCGCCTATGCAGGCAAGCGCTTGTGCGGGCTGGCGCCTGCGCGGGGCGGGCGCTTGTGCGGGTGGGCGCCTGCGAGAGGCGGGAGTCTGTGCGGGCGAGCGCCTATGCGGATGGCTTGGCGCGGGGCAGCGGCCAAGGGAGGGAGGCAGGGTGAAGGTCTAGGGCATAGGGTGGCCTGGACGTGGGGCAGCGGCCAAGAAACAGGGGCGTGGGCGGCCGGGGCACTGGGCGCGGGCGGCGGGGCACAACGCGGTGGCGAAGGGCGTAGAGCATGGCGGCGATCAGCGGCAGTGGTGATCGGCGGCGGCGGCGACCGGAATGGAATGGGAAGATGGGGGAGCCTTCCAAGGAGAGAAAAACTTCTACTCTTGAAATAAATTCGCGAAGTGTTCTTTTGCAACATTGGCCTACATATAGGCCTTGGAGGAAAGAGAAAATAAGAAATAAAATAACCGTCAAGGACGAGGCGATGATAAGATGATCTTCAGACCATCATGAATGGTTCTGTAGTTGTCATTGGCGACGTGTTATGACGCGGGATATGTCCTGCGTAGGTGGAGGTGTGTCCGTCGTCGGTGTGTTGATATGGTCGTCATCATGGCAGTTCTTCAGTTGACATTGATGATGGGTTAGGATGCGAGGCGTCTCGGATGACGGTGGCGGTGCGTCCGAAGATGGTGCGTTGACATCGTCACCATCAGAAAGATGGTGCGTTGATTCATGTCACAGTCCCACTAAGGATTTGTTGACCAGAGATACGAAGGATATGTCCTTGATGGATGACTATATTTTTTTACGAAGACTTGTAAGTGTCTAAACATGGGTTTCAAATAAGTGTTAGCTTAGAGGGATCATCAGTCATCAATATAAGAGGAGATTGACTTAAGGAAGAGGATAATATTAAATATCTACCCAAAGTATTGTGGATATTGGAGAAGCCATTTTCTAAGGATTCCAGTTATGCGTCAGAACTAACTGAATAGAAAATTAGGTTTTAAAATCAGTTGAGCCTATATTATTAGGGAGTCTCAAAAGGGTGAAGGAGTAAGCTTATGTGGTAACTGATGATGGTAAAGGTTTCATAAGCGAGTTCTTTTGATACTCTGTATCTTTTAGAGCATCAGATGAAGCTTGGAACCCCACAAGCTATAAACTTAACCTATCACTTAAATTAAAATGACTCTTAGTTCAGTAATGGATATGTTCATTACTAATTTTATTGGCGTATTAAAGTCATTACCTTGAATGGTAAATGGGCTTAGAGGGTCACACATGTAATATTAAAAGATATTTGTGAATATAATTTAATTAAGGGACTCTTAGGAAACATTTGAAATATACTATACATAAGGGAAATGGCACATATACTTCAAGTGTATGCTGTATGGTACCAAGGCATTCCATTAGATTTAGAAAATAAGATGATATCAAGTGCCCTCAATCACATGGATACGTCTAGAGGCTTGATACATGAACAACTTTAGAACACTATCCATGGGAGGCAGTCAAGGGTGGAACAAGTTCCTCAGAAGGAATACAATCTATTCTTGATTTAATTTCCAATTTTATATTCTCATAACATGAAAAGGATTTGCAGGGTTTTATTCTTTCAACAGATCCCAACATATCAAACATCGCTAAGAAGTTCACTTGAGGTAATAGGTTTGTTTAAACACTCTAATTCATACTGCATCATTTAATTTCTGCTAGTTTCTCACCATAGAGAGAATACATTAGAATGGCTCAAAGGAATAGACCCATACTGGTCTATGCTCACCGTAGGCTTGATACTATCATATTACGTCAATACAACTATACTTCTGGACTTGATTTGTGCCACCTATTTTTAGGTTTCCAAATGAAGTATTATTTTTAATTTAATTTCAATGTGAAAATAGCACGAATTCGTTTCTTACGTTGTATTTGCTTTATTGACTCCGAGGAGTGAATTAGATTTTTATTACATTTTTTGGGGTTTTAAATCAAATGCAGGAGTTTGGTATGGTAAATGATGATCTATGGATGAGAATGGCGAAATAGACACATCTAAGCCTCTTTATAGGTCAGAAAGGAAACCCAAGCTTTGGCCAAAAGTCCAAAGAGGCTAAAAGTACTAGAACTTCATTATAGAAGTCCATTCGAGCACTTCTTAAGGGCTGGGATAAATAAAGGGAATAATTGTGAAACTAACACATAATTTAGTTATCTTAGGTTATCTTGGGTTATCTTTCACTTTATAACTTAAATCATTCAGATTAAGGCTGGGAGACAAGGTATCCGAGCCCTCCAAACTGTGAGAATCAAACCCAAGGGAGGGAGAGTTAAGACATTTGAATTTGAACTCTTTATCCTCTCTTTGTATCTCATTTTTTATTTCTTTGGCAGCTAATATGGTATTGCTAAGTGACTCAGAATAAAGACGTTGTAGGTATTGATAACATGTCAAATGCATAGTTATTTTTATACCGTTCCATAAATTTGGTTTTATCAACCTTGAATTTTACATGAAATAATCTGGATTAACGCAACATTCATGAATCAATTATAAATTTTAATTTATACACAATATGAAAATGTTAACTGACCCTTATTCTTGTGTTGGAGTTTAGAAGTTTTATTAATGATGAATACTTAATAGTTTCATGCGTACAAAAGAGGGAAATTCTTAATGATTAAAATTATTTATTGATAACATGTCAAATGCACAGTTATTTTTATACCATTCCATGAATTTGGTTTTATTAATCTTGACTTTTACATGAAATTATATGGATTAACGCAACATTCATGAATCAATTATAAATTTTAATTTATACACAATATGAAAATGTTAACTAACCCTTATTCTTGTGTTGGAGTTTAGAAGTTTTATTAATGATGAATACTTAATAGTTTCATGCGTACAGATGTGGGAAATTCTTAATGATTGAAATTATTTATTGGAGCGAATTGATCATTCACATTAGCTTTAAGAAGTCAAACGTTAATTTGGTCCTTTCGACAAAAAACATGGAGGATAATGGGGGACTAACTAGACTTACCATTCAGCACCTGAATACCTCCTATTAGAGAGCAATACATTTTGGGACATGATCTAGGAAATGTGTATACAATATACGGAATTCTCGTGGATCTGACATGGTTAACCTTTTTCATGGGAGTTTTCTGAATTTGTCTCTCAATGTCTTCTCCTTTTTGCAGTAGAACTGTTTTATCAAGGCAGAATACGCAGATATAAACTTAACACAAATAATTGATAACTCATGATACAATATTAAGTTTATATTAAGTAATTTACATTTTTATAATATTTCCTATACACTTTTTCCCTTCATTCTGACACTTTTTTCTCTGGGAAGGCATATTTTTATATGTTTCCCTATTTAAGATTAGGTTTTCCATCTAAATGTTAATTCATTAGTGTAGTTTATTCACCTAGAATGTCATTAGAACTAAACAATTCTATGCTTCAAACTAAAGTCCCATCATCTACATTTTTGTTTCTTTATATCCTCATTTTTATCACTCAATACATATTTCGTCCCTTTGTTTTACACCCCTCTGTATCTATTACTTGTCTTATAAGAATTTAAAATCATTCCACAAACTACCCTTCCAAACATTGATTTCTGGTTCATCATTTGTCACTACGATTGCATGGTTCAAGCTTGTAGCGAACTAGTGACTTGGGCGCCCTTTTGCTCATTATTGCAGAAGTGCTCGACCTCTGCCTAACTGGTGTACCCTCTGATCAACTGCATGATGATATCTAAGGATTGCGGGAGGACTGCTTACACTCCATGCATCACCACTTCCAGGGGACATGAGCACGGGCAAAAGGATGTGGCGTATTCGTGTGGTTGCCGAGAGCGAGGCCTGTGTCAGTATCTGTATGCTCATATAGGGATTCATCATCCTCCTCCTGGTTTGTGGAGGTGAGTCCACTAGTATCCTCACAAGTATCATCACTAGGGAGAGAAGCTTAATGAATCAAACATTCTTCCCTAGAAAATGGTATATGGGATGGGTGGATATCAAGAGTGGAAATAGATGGCTCGGGTGGATGAGGGGCATCGAGGAATGAGGGGATGTGATGGTGGATGGATGAAGGACGTGCCTTAATATCAATTAAGAAGGAAATTGTGCCTCATCTACGTGGGTGCCGCCTGACCTGGATAGGAATCCATGATTTGATTCATTAATATTGATTGGTCACCATGAGTACTGACCGTTTCAGAGAGAGAATAATATAATAATAAAAAAAATCACAAAAATATCATGTAGCGCCCATGTGATGTTGATGGGCTGACATTAAATTTTTGGCCCAAGAATTTAGGGTTTTGGATGAAATTTTCCATGAAATGAAAATATGAGAAACCTTAGATAAATCTCTCCCAGAAAATAATTATTCAGGTGCCCATCCCTACTATTCTTTGTCCTTGGGTGCTCTCCCTTATCGAATTGAGTAAGATCACAATGGTGGATCAATAACATAGCTCATCAAGATGGTAAAGATTTAATATGTTGATTATAATGTGGATACTTCTAGATGCGAGACGCTTGAGCAGATCAACATGAGAAATCATGGATCTGACTAGTGCAACAATCATTCTATCATCAGTTTTCATTTTTTAAAAAGTCATTAATAGTTCTCTTTTATCTTTATCTATTTGTGGTGTTTATAGTTAATGTTAGTCTGGACATTATGACTTTTGAATTTAACGGAGGGCAACATAAAGACAACTAGAGGGAAAGACATAGTAGGAGGAGGGTAGAATAGAAGAGGATGAGAGGAGTGTGAGAGGGAGGAATGGCATGGAGATGAAGAATATAGTGAGGGATAAGGTTACCAGAAGGAACATAAGTAATCGATACTTAGAGTGACAGCTTTTCTAAAATTAACATTTTATTGATTTGAATGATCTATTAATGAAATTTTAAGAATATTAACATTAACTATAAACGCCACTCATAGATAAAGATAAAAGAGAATTATTAATCACTTTCTAAAAAATGAAAACTGATGATAGTATGATTGTTGCACTAATCAGATCCATGATTTCTCATGTTGAGCTGCTCTGCGTTTCACATCTAGAAGTATCCACATTATCATCAACATATTAAATCCATATTAATTTTTTGGTTAGTGCTCTACACAAAGGAAGGTAAGCTCCTTCCAAACCTATAACTATTACAACTTGAGGGGACATCTAATCATCGTCATGCATTTTCTTGATTTTAGATGATAATGTGGTAGTCTAATGATAATTATATTTTAAAAATAAAAAAAAACTCCTTAAGAAAAAATTAAAGTATTTCATACTAATAAAAATTTTAAACAAGCTAACCAAGAAATTTAACAATTACCTTTACAAATCAAACGTTGGCAGGAGAATATGAAACAAATTAAGCAAAAAATATTTTTAACTCATGGCTTTAAATATGGATTTAAGGCCATATGAGTCAAAATATGTTTTAATCTTTTATTTGGAAAGGTCTTGATCCATAGTTTCTTGTATATATATATTTTTTAAGTTGCGAAAAAACATGTAATGTCTTCAAGAAAGTTCATTTGGCAAGGGCACTAATTTATGGAAAATATTTTCAAATTAGTGACAATGCCTTACTATGTGAAAAAAGCAATTCAAAATATAAATTTGATATATATTTAATCCACAGATCATCCCCATTTTTCTCAAAATAAGTATTATTCAAAAGTAACATATACATTTGATGCTCTTGAAGTTCTGTTATCAAAGTATTGGGTTAAAGTTATAGTTTGGTTTTGAGTACCATCAGTAATTTCACACCCTGCCATTTATATTATTAAATGTTGTATTTTTGTGAAAGATAATGTTGTTCATAATAAAAGTCATAAAATTAGATGCTGCTAAAAAAGCTAGGATTAAAAAAAACAAACGCTAGCTAATGTGTGAATGGAAAAACAAAGAACACCAAATATCACATAAAACTCATTGCCCTTTTGTCCTGGGGCTAACTGTTTTTCTTTATAACAAGAATTTCTATCAACCTTAATGATAACATGCAGAATAACAATTAAATATCACATGTTTTAAGGAACTTTGCAAGAAAACATCCATATTGGCATGTTATCATGCAGGACATCGATTAATAGAGCCTTTCGCGTAATTTTATGATTTTTGTTCTTTATTATTTTGTTTATTTTAGAGATGAAGGTAATGGTTTTAATTGAATGTCAGTTGATAGATAACTATTGATTTTGGTTAATGATTGTTAATTCATGCAAATATTAATTTCAAAAGTCAATAGTTCATAAGATCAAGGATTAACGACAAAAGTATCATCTTCTACTAAGCTTAGAAAGCAAATATCCTCGATTTGGTCCTTTGAGTAGTTCATTATATTAAAGATATATAATTCATATTTTCATCTCCTACCCTAAGTTCAACTGTAAAATAATCCCAATTGGCAGTGGCTTTTGCCATGGCTACAAATGATCTTCCCAAAATTATGGATGCATGACAAAGATTTCGTGTTATTTTCATACCTGAAACTATAAATACAATCAGAAAATGACAGTTTTTCGACTTTTACTATCAGGTCTTCTAGTATTCCTTAAGGTTGTACTATCGATCTGTCAGCTATCTATAGTTCTACCAAAATAGGTTTGAGTTCACCAAATTTGAATTTGTCGTACATAGATTTAGGCATGATGTTTACAATAGCACCAGAATCAAGAAGGTGACTTGCTAAAGATCAGTCCTCCATTTTCACGTTTAATTACGGAGACTCAAGGATCTCTACTCGTTTTAAGGATATGATTCAATAAAATGGAGCCGATATTCTTAGAAAGATGTATCCTCTTTTGCTTCATAGCATGGGTACATAGATCCATATATTTCACATAATGAATATTCTAGATGGCTTTACGTAGAGGAATGGTGATAGTTTCACTTAAACCTTTTTTAGCAAGTGATTGTTTTCTGGTCCATCCTTGTATATTTTTAAGGCACAGGGTTTAAGTGGCCTATAATGATTTAGGTAAATTTTGCCTTTTTTGGACGACTTTGTTCATCCTGAACAATCGTATCCCTTGGATTATCTAACATCTCCTCCACTTTGTCATATCATTTAATTTTATCTTAACTCCTCTCATTCGGTTCATGTATTTTTTTGCATTTTTAAGTTTTTAAATTTCATGTGAATTTTCATTCCTCACAATATTATTTCTGTTATTATCCGGTTGAATTACATCACAACAAACTATAGCACTAGATGATGCAACATTATCATTATTATTGTGACATATATCATTCTCAATTTTAAAGGATAAACAATGTGAAATATCAGATTCACTATCTATGTACAACATATTTCATGGATAGCCAGAGGTTGAGTTGGAAGTTGACCTGAGTTTTATTCTTTGGGATTGAGTTTTTCGATTTTACCTTCCATTCTGAAGTTTGGCTGCTCTGCTTGTACTTCTTGTCCCCTCTCTAATATCTCAGTTCGCTTCCTTTTAGCCTCCGACGTTTGCATTGGAATATTCCCTTCTTGATCCACACCTTTTCTCTCTTCTATAGCATAGTTCTGGAAATTCTAAGTATATTATTGTTGGAAAAATTGGTTTTGAGGTTAGTTGTTTCTTGCTCCTTTGTTCCAATTTTGGTTTTTGAGGTTAGTTGTTTCTTGCCCCATAGCAGGCCTTGTATTCCACTAGGCTTGTTCTGCATCTTGTCTTCCCAATTTCCCTAATGTCCCTAACTGATTTATGCATTCTCAGCTCTGGCTCTAATGCCTTTACATCGATAATTCCTCCTTGTTTCCAACCAGCTTGCATGTTACTATGTGAGAAAATTTTCCTATAAGTCCAATGTCCTACCAATTTCTCCAAAAGCAGCATCGACTCATCTGCATGAGTGTCAAGGTATGTCCCTCCACTTGATATGTCAACCAGATGCTTCTCATGATCATTCAATCCTCCATAAAAATCTGTACCAGATCATATGATGTTATAGTATGGTGGGGCCATTTCCTACTTACTCCCATGAATCTCTCCCAGACTTCTCCATGTGTATGATTTCCCTGGCTGAATTGTATCGTCTGTTTTCTCAAGGGGGTAGTTTTGACACGTGAATACGATTTCTACAAGAATTTGACTGCATTTAACTCCATGATTTGGATTGTTGACCTTATCTTTTGAACCATTTGTGTGCTCTATCTTCTAGTGCAAACTGGAAGAGCTTCAACTAGAGAACGTCTTGAGGAACACCTAGATGGCTATAGCCAGAAAGAATCTGACTATTCCTCAAATAAATCATAAGTGTCTTCATTGAACCTTCCACAAAATGCAGGGGTAGATATAAAGCTGTCACTGTCTCGTAGAGGGGTAGATATTGTTGTGTATATTTCACTTTCAGCAGTATCAGAATACTCCCCAAGTCTCATCCTTCTTGATCCCTGATCAGCTTTGTAATTTTGGTTGTCCCCGACCTCGTCCTCAATCATTTGATTTTCTCCATCATATCTCTCAAAGATAATTCAAACGCTTGAACTTATTCTTCTTTCCCTGATTTTATTATGGTCAACCAGGTGAGGTTTTAAATATCTCCTATTGATCATACAAGTGAAAACTCAGCACAAACATTAGAAGAATTAAGATGAGCTAAAAAATAGAAATAAAAGAAACTCAAATCATGAACATGTAGGTTGACATTATATAGCAATATCACCATATATATATTCTCAATATATATGATCTTGAATTAAGTATAGAAAATATCACTAATGAAAATTTCCAAATTTATTGTTATTGTGTCTCCTCGGTAGGGATGCTAATTGATTACCCAAAAAATAGTGTTGATTAAATGTGAATCGAACTGTGGTTGGCTATTAAGCTTATGAAATAAGACTTTATAATTCTCTTTTTCCAAGTATAGAAGATATAAGATGAGAAAGAGGTCTATCCGCAGAGGCGCTACTCTATATGAAAATTGGATTGTAGAACCTGATGAAATCAATCATATATGATAGAATTTAGTAATTAATTATTGGATTCTTGTTTTGTGTGAATATTCTATATTTGGAATTCTGATTTATGAATTTTTGAACTACAATCTGGGATAAAATATTCCAGAAAAAGTGAAATCAGTTGATGAAGCATGAATAACGTTAGCTTTGGCTCTCGATTGAAAATGGAAACAAAATGGAAATTGAAAATGAAGATGGAGAGGAATTAATTCTTTTGTAAAATTTAAGGCAGAGAAAGGCTAGATATGGTATTAAATTGGCAGACAAAAAAATTTGAAATATTGACAGAGAAAGTAGAGAGAGTGAGAAAGAGGAATAAAATATCAAACTGGCGAGAATTTGAGCAAAATCAGATTTTAGGATTTTTAATATAGATCTATAAATACAATATGGTATTTTAGTTAACAAATATATCTGATAAGTTTGCTATGATTAAATCGTTATTCTGGATACAAATATGCTCTTAATTATCAACAAAAATGCTAGGGCATGATTATGCCACATGTACATTAGGATATCTTTAACAATCAAGAATGAAATTGAAAAACAAGAAAGGAACTTACATATTACAAGTTGAATAATTGTAAGTGAATATCAAATAGTGTCCATAGTTTTATTATAAACCTACTTAGTTTTACCATACGATTAACAAGTCAAAGCATGGATTTAAAACTTTGAATTTTCAATAACATTGTGATAAATATATTCTCAAAAAATATTTATTTATTTGTCTGCATTTGACCTCATTTGATTGGTTTAATGATTTTTTCAAATTCCTAATTGCTACCTTTGGGTATCTAAGGCTAGATTTATTGATGATTTAATGAAGATTAATTAAATCAAGGCATTACTTTCCAATGGTGATATCTTGATTCAAATGATGTACTAACTGTAATTAAATTTTTGAGATTACTTTAAAGGTTAAATCATTGGCATAATGACTAGTTTCTACTATTAACACTTGATGTGTGTTTTGCAGTTATGGGACAATGGTAATTATAGAAACTTGAAGTTAAGATGATTAGTCTTTCACATTGTCTGGCTATCATCATTATGCCCTTTGAGATTTCTTAGTCCATAAATACAGTTTTGAGCCCTAATCTTAAATCCCCCCTTCTCTTTAGTATTCAAAATTCTTAGTCCACAATCTAAAGATATATTTCACGCCATGAACCAATTTTAAAGCACTTTTTCCACACTTATTCAAGATGATATTTGTTCCTAACATCAGCCTGATTTTTTGCAACTTGGAATAATCTTTTTGGCTGCACGTGATTAAAGATTTAAAAAAAAGAAGGCTGGCCTCCAACTTTTTTCGCCCTTAACCCTTGTGTTAAGTTTGAATCCTTAACATAAGTTTTAGATTGAATTTATTTTTTAAAAATATAACTTGTCAGAAATCCATATAACCTGGAATCATTTATTTTTATTGATTTTTGAAAGATTTGCAGGGGTTTGGACTTGGCCGCGAAGGAATCAGATGGTTGATTAAGAACATGGAAATATCGATCTATAGAGATAGAATTGATTATGAATATTTTTTCTGATATAGTAAATATTGATCATCATTGTAGTAATCCATAAAAGTTCAAACTGACTCATTTGGTTTAGGAATGAAGAACATGTTTTAGTTTCAAGCACCAAAGGTCAAGGATGAATTAAAAATTTCCATCTGAAGAGAAAAGTGGGGAACAAGAGGACTATATGAAAGACATAGAACAAACAAAGAAGTATTGCTGCAGGTCAAGCACTGTCACTCTATGGAAGAGTTTCAAGGTTGAGAAGGACAGAGCTTCATCAATTTTTTTTCTTTTTAAGTGCTATTTCCATGTAGTTGTTTTATGGGGCATTGAGGCAAACACAATTAGGGCACATCATCACCTTGACATGGATACCACCGGAAAACATTAAGGATTAGCATAAGATTTCTAAAGAAATTATTTATGTCCCACTTCCTCTATCTCATTTCCTAGTTATAAAGACCATAGGTTACTTGAATAAATAATTATATAATAGAGATATAGAACCTAATTCACCTCCCCCAGTTACCTTATTTCTTACCCCCCCCCCCCCCCATAAACTAAAAAATTCCCTAATAATGATTTCATTGTTTTCTTTGTCATGCAATGATTGGCCCCTATGTGTCTTGACCTATCATAGCAAGAGCGAGAGAATAACAAAAAAAATGAAAATTTCTTCTAATGCCCTTGTGTTGTTAATGTCAGTACCCCAAGGCAGTAGTCGGACCCTCAAAAGGTCCTAGGTGGCGGATTCACATTAAACACTTAATTGCCTTTAATATTGTGAAAATACACTTCTTTTCTGAAATTCATTTCACAGTTATTTTGGCATTCAAACTTTTTAGTGAATGTCCAGAAAAACTAAAATAACTAAGTGATAAATTCACTAGTTTAAATAAAACGTTTCCATACTTAAAAATATTATTAAGGAATTTAATGTCAAAACAATCAGAAAAATAGAAAACCTTTTGGAAAAATCATAAAATCTGGGAAAAGGCTATACTAATCAGTTGGATTCATGATAAATACAAATATGGAATTTTAATGTGAAATTTATCTTAATATGTGTGAGATTCAATAGGTAGTCTGCCTGTTATCACTTAAACTCTAATAACATTCAAATGACTATATAAATATGGTGCAAAATAAAAAATTTGTAAGATCAAAGTGAAAATTTTCTATACTAATTTATAATTTTTCCTGTTTTTTGGTATTTCAAATGTTTTCATTAATTTAATTTTAATAACTTTTTCAGTATCGAAATATTAATATTGAATCAGTGAAGCATTACTGAATAATTCATTAATAAGATTATTTGTATATTCACAAAATACACTTTTACATAGAGTAAATGCATGGCATAAAGGTATTTATGGGTTTAATTGTTCCTCGCCACGTATCATCATCTATTTCAAGAATTTTTGTCTTTCTTGGTCCCACTCAGCTCGCACACTACAGAATTTGCTTCCTGTTGTGAGATTTGTGATTTGAATTTGCCTGCTTGAAGCTTGCCTGGGCATGTGTAGTGCTAGATGGCTGGCATCCTTCTGCTAAAAATAATTTTTAATGGTTATTTTTTTCTTGACCTTTTGTTATATATTCAAGCACTCAAATATTTTCCCACGAAGTATGTGGAATTAAGTATAAACTTATGTAAAACCGACAGAATGAATGAATTGGTGCATGAAATACAATTCCACATTAATATATGAATAAATATGGATATAATGATAAAAAAATAATATAAAAAGGTTATAAATCAAAGCATGTAATTGGATTAGTCAGCTTGATAGTCCCGTTCATCCACAGATTTGATACTCCATAGGAGCACATCTAGAATCCAACATGATAAAATTTCCTTCCGTAAAAAGTCCATGTCTTCATTTAGTTGTGCCGATGACATTGTTCCATAAAGTATATGGCAAAAGTAAATGTCTAGGTGGTTTTTCCTAATTGGCCGATGAGGTGAATTTATGGATGATCAGTCCATGACATCGCAAGATGGATTTAATAAGAGGTTTTTAATTGCGACCTTGACACTATAAACTTGAACACATAATAGATAGGATGATAACTGGTAATCTACATACAGAACACATAATTGGAAATTAATATATTTTAAAGCAGTGATAAGGAATTGAGAAGGGATATTTAATTTGATAAAGATAGATATATGTTAAAAATAAATATAGAGGAAGATGACAATTGGTATAAAAAGTCATATTCATATCTATTTGATAATATATGAAGCGGAAAAAATAAAGGGACATGGATAAATACAGGTACATTAAGAAACTTATGCAGATAATAATTAAGTAGTGAGGCGATTATAAGGTAGGTAAGAGAGAGCTATACGCTGGACGGATTTGTGGATTATGGTATGAAGGAAACATGATTGGGATGGGTGTGTGCATGACTATGTTGTTGTTATGGGCTAGATGTAAGGAATGGGATGATCGAACGAAAGGGGTGCTTCAGGATTATAATAAAATAAGGAGTTATATATTGGCACATTATATCACTATGCTTGCAGTGGGACAATGAAACCTATGATTCCAGTGAGTGGGCCAGAAGTGCTAGGTCTGATCGAAAGAGGGAAATTGTGGCGAGCACTAAGGTAAAAGTTGTTAACATTAAAACCTGAAAATTCCAAAAAAACCTTTAGTATAAATCCACAAAAATATGTCATAAATTTCAACAATGTTTCTCCATGAATATGATGTTCAGAAAGTCCATAAAAATACCATAAACTTTATAAAATCCAGAATATCACAATAAAATATATTTAACCTTTCAAATAAATATGTTATGCACATATCGTAATTTAAATGTTAATTAAATTTAATAAATAAAAGAATCAGCACATTATCCTAAAATGCATTACACACTTGTTGAGAAAACAAAATGCAGTTGCAAATATTCCTTAGTACGAGAATATAGAAATAGAAAATTAAGCAAACACCATCTGAAACACTATGCCTTTAAAAGTATGTGTAGTATTTGTTGTCTTAATTTTCCAACCTATATATTTTTTTGTTTTAGAGATAAAAATGTGTTTATGGATATTATTATAATATAATGTCCTCCTAAATTTGAATGCAAAAACATTTCAACACTTTCAGTATGATATACACATTATTTTATTTTGTGAAGAACAGTGATTTTTTTTCAAAATTTGATTATTTAATATTTACCTAAATCATTTTCTCAATTTTATGGTAATCACCATGCTTGGTTGTTTTCTCAATTTTACAAACCAAATAGTTTTTTATTGACTAAAAAGTTTGATAATTTCTAGATGTAACATTACAACAAATCGTTGATCCATTTAATACATTATCAAACAAAAGAAAAGTTATTAGAATTAGGGCTCCTGATTCAGTGTAATATTGTTAAAAGTGTAATTTTACTAAAAAACTATGATAAGCATAGTTTTACTTTGAAAACGTTTAAGTCAACAGTAGCAAGTTTAGGCACTGGGTTTCCATTAAATGACGTTTGTTAAAAATGATTTTGTCATTCCTTTTTTAAAATCCTAAGATAGCATGAACAAGTTCCATAACCCTTAGTCCTCTTCTCCACATATAACTAGAATGAGAATTTTGTTATTTACTTGTTATGTACTAAAAATTATTAATGACTAATCTAATTTTTTTCAACATAGGGTCATGCCTATTAAGTTCAATACATTTGCCTTAAATATGTGTACATAGAAATAAATAAATAAACTATTAGATGCACAAAAATACTTTGACTTGAAAAAAATACATCCGATACAGAAAATTTAAAATCAATAAGTAACATAATAAATTTCTTAATATAAAAAATTGAGGCCTAATCAAAAGTTTTCAAACATAAACCATCTTTTAAAAGTGAACTATCTGCCTAATTGCAAGGAATCGTGGTTTCGTTTGATTCAACATACTTGATATTGATTCCTTTCATACAAAATGATGTATTAAGTACAATGGACTTATATAAATTTATTAAAACTTTGGTCATTTTAGTTGAGTTGATTTGATTTATCACCATTACTCATGTAACGACTGAGAAATTAAGGTTAACTTTGAGAACTTTTACAAATTATTCAGATTGTTTGTTCTTTAATTTCCTTTAATTAATTTAGAGAGAGACATTATTTATCGTTGTTATATTAGAGGAACATAGGCATGTAAATTTTGTGTCATAATGATTTTTAGCGTTATATAATAATGCAATATTTTTAAATTTAAACTCACTCAATTCATATTGTCAGTGAGGGCATCTTGAAAGGGACTTGAACTTAGAGAGAAGTATATCTATGAATCTGCTGAATAAAGAAAAATTTTAGGGAAAGTGTGTTCACATAACATATATATAATATTTATATGTGGATAATTTATATTTATAAAGACACCCTAACACTAAAAAGTGCATATATAAACGAGAAGATTGAGGTATGGTTTATTTATGTAATCTGTACGAGATATGAAGAATAAAAATGTAAAAAATCTTTCTCTCACAAGACATATGTAACATTTTAATCAATATATATGAAGGGACACAGCACGGCCGGGTGCGGTGCGGTGGCGCGGCTGCGGGCGCGATACGGGGCGCAGCACGGCGCGGGCACAGATCGCTGTGCAGGGCGCCGGCGCAGTATTCACCATTATGTAACATTTTTATTAATATATATGGATGTAGAATTCAATGTAAAAGGGGTTCAAAGGAATACTAGGGTAAGAGCCAGTAAAAAAGAATGTAAAAAAAAAAAAAAATTGCTGAAATGCATATATTTCCATATTTTATCAATGAACCTAATTTAATATATATCAAAACGAAAGAAATGGAAGGTCATCCATTAGAAGTTCAAAGCTAGGTGAATTGTCATGATTTCACCATTATGGGAGAGAGGTGTTAATCGGGTCTCTCTATTTTGTTCACTTATTGGGTATTGTACAAGGATGCTGGAATGAATCCAGATGTACATGGTTTGGAGATTCCTATGGCAAAAAACTCCGAAGGGGATCATAATGGCAATCATAAAATAATTGATCAAATCACCTATGCACGGATTGGTTTCAATATTTCTTCGTTCTTTGAGTGAGAAAAATTGAGCTGCTTAACTATGCAACATATTGACTCATCAATGCAATCCCTGTCATAGCCAACCTTCTCTAGTATCCTAACAAACCCTAATCTCAATCTTCCATCATCATTATGCTATTCCAACTCATCTCAAAGAAAGAAGAACAAGGAAAGAAAATGGAAAAGGATAGGGAACTTAACAGTTACAGCTCGATGAATTTATTTCATCTTATATTTATCATAATTGAGAAACTTTCATAAAAAAATGTTTAATATTGAGCATATATTCTGCTACCCAAAAGATCATTTATCTACGATTGTATAGGCCCTTGTATCAGTCTATTGGATGACTCCAATAGTACAATAACTATTACTGCCTTACACATTAATTAGTTGTATCATCATAGAAAATAATAAATGATCAATTGAGTTAATTCAGTCGATTAGTCGAGTCTCTAGGTGGCAAAGTGCTAAGCTATGCCTCATGCTCTATAAGGTTGCAAGGATTGTATAAACTCACTCATAAGACCAGTGCCATCGGTTACCCTTTATGTACATTCCCTCTTCGACTTGATGCTCTTATGCTGAGTTATGGTATTGTCAACTGTCAAATGTAATGGCCCATTTCAGTAGCTAGAAATCTATTCAAAGAACTCTTGTCAGATAGTCCACTACCTTGACTAAGGACTTTATTCATCATAATTTAATCAGTTGGATCATATATTAATGGACTTCATCATAAGCACCACATGTACATCATAGGTAGTACTTTGTATTAACAAACAATGAAAGAGATGTGCCATGTGTGATTGGCTTGCGGACCACATAGATTTCTATCACTTTGGCGAGCATGGAACCCCTATTGCATTTACATAGGGTGTCATCATGTGGATCTGGTTCTCCAATCACTTGAGATGATACATTGTGGAATTTCCCAATTGTAATATATGGGTCTAAGTGAGAAGAATGAAATTTTTGGATCGAGAAGATACTTTTTGTGCCATTAGTCAGATGAGTAGCTTTTGAATAATCCTTTGGGGGGTTTTATTTACATTTCTCATTTATAAGGCGGAACATTACTATTTTGTGTAAGAGTGATGACCTGGGATAGAAATTTATGTCTATGCCATAGCCATTTCATCTTTCATAATAGAACAAGTGAATGGATTGCAGCTCTAGATTTCTATTAAACTGTGATCATCCTCATCAGCCTCTACCATGACTAATAATCCATTTTAGAATCGGAAGTTTGGTTGTCCTTTTCAGGCACTACATCTTCTGATTCATAGATTAAACAAGATAAAATGAACATATTATAATATTTTGGAGGATTGGATAGTTCAGGTTAAAAGGTGCACTTCAAGTTCAGCTTGACTAGAAGTGGGCTTGAAGACTAAAGCCCAGATTTCGTTCTTAATACTATTCTCTATGATTGTAGCCTGACAAGGCATGATTTTATTTTTATTCTCATTTTTCTGATTGGACGTGTAATATGCAAAAAACTATCCGTCCCATAAATGAAAGTTTTAGAAAACGTTATTGGCTCATCCGACCCATTTGTGCTGCCAAAACATGTAGTGCCAGGCTACGGCTTTCAGTACATAGGTCCAGTTCTAGGCTGCCCATCTAGTTGGTTTTGCCATGTGGGCTAACAGTTGAAGGTGCCTATCTTTTACATGATGGCAAACTAAAATAATAAAACCTCATCTTGACTTTCTTTTTTTCAATATTTTTTACTTTGAACATTTCCTACAATAAAATAACATATTATTTATTGATTTGTTTTTCCTCTTTTCATCTTCATGCTTCTCTCTTCCACAAGCTCATGTTTTCCCCTCTTGACAACTAAACCCAACATGTACTCAACATTTAAGTTTCACACATCTGTGAATTTTTATCTGTATTTGATGTTTGAAGTTCACTTGACTTCAAACATCAAATGCTATAGGGGAGAAATCCAGATATAGTTAGAAAATTCAGGGATTTAAAAATTTTCAGTTATTGTACTGAATGATAGTTATGGTTCAAGCTTTTAATATCGAGAAATTATGCTTTTTTCAAAATATGAATATAATAATAGAAATGCTGGTATGTAAACATATAAAGGTAATTTAATATTAGGCTATTGCATCGAGTTCTCTTTCTCCTCAAAGAACTGGCCTGTCTGAAAGAGAGTCCATATTCGAAATTGAGGAATAAATTGGAAAATAGATAAGAAATTCTTACATCATAATATTTATTTAAATATTATTCAATTAAAACATTATTACTAAAATAGAAAACTTAAATAATATAATTTGATGTTGTCCAGTTAGATAAACAATATGATTAATTGTAGAAAAAGGGATAATATTTTTGAAAATCAGACAGATACACGTGTTGAAATATTTAGATTGAAGAGTTAAACTAAAGGTATTGATGATTCAAAAGTCGTAAAAGCGATTGTGGATTGTGTTTACAAATAGATGTGTCTTAGAATTTTTAAGTGACATATTTGGAGGTATAAAATATGATAATATTGAAAATTATGAGAATATAAAATTTATTTCAATTTTAAAAATATTGACACAGTTACAGTTGAAATACAAAAAATTAAGTTAGGGGATAATTTTTTAAAGTGAATTAAAATGAATTCAGGAAGATGTGTTGTTTGACAATTAAAATATTTATGTTGACCTGAAAAACTAGTTTGAAATTCATTGATAATTGAGATTGTGATACCAACACAAGAAGAGTTGCTAACATAATGTGATATTGAAATTCCCATGCGCTGAATTGAGTAATTAAACAGTTTACATTTTTGGAAGATAACTGTAAAAGCTGAAGATGAAGCTTAAGAAAAACTTCTAACAAGTAAAAAGTAAAGAAGCAATTCAGTTAGATGTCTTGATATTATGATTTGGGTATTGAATAATAAAACAATGATATGTTCAGTCAACCATGGATGCTGAGGCTTAAAAGGCATGGTGGGGAAGCTCCACATCTAAGGCAATGTGATTTCTTACTGGAGTTTTTTTATTACCTCAACCAATAGGGGTATAAAGAGTGTGGATTTGGGGAGAAGATTTAACATTGCGGAATAGGATAAACCAAACATAAGTAATGACATTTTATTTATTTGACATATTTGACTCAGATCTTTGTAAAATATCAACACTATATATATTTATTGTGTCACTGAAAGAAATATTTTATCTCCAGCCAATAAGGTTTTATTCTTTATAAGCAAACGCTTTCATAATTGCAGTATTTTATGATTTGGATCTTGCATATTCTTCAACACCATTTTTATGGCTTTCTTACAAATCAGAATTTATTTTTCAAAAATACATACTGCTAAATTTAGGTTATTGTTGCCTTTTTTAACCCAACTCCGAGGAGAAATGTAGAGTGAAAACGTTACAGAGTTAGATTCCATCTTCAGGTCTATGAGTTTCAAGATATTTCCCTCCTATGCCTTTTGCTTTCACTTAGGCTTTGATTGTTGCCAACACCTCATCTCAACATCATCTTAAAGGTTATTGAATCTCATTGATTTTCATGTTTGTTATCAACACCTCATCTCAACATCATCTTAAAGGTTATTGAGTATCCTTGATTTTCATGTTTGTTATCAACACCTTAGCTCAACATCATCTTAAAGGTTATTGAGTATCATTGATTTTCCTGATTGTTACCTCTGTGTCAGCCCCCCTTCAATGGGGGAAAGGCTGTGGGGCTTCACCAAACAAACATTTAAGAGAGGCGGCGTTTCTCCCGCTTTTGTCTTTTTCCTTAAAGTGGGGTTTAATTATTGGCGTATTAATGGGAATTTACCATTTTAATTTTATTTATCTATCTGTTTCTCTCTTCCCTCTCTACCTTGGTTTTTTTACTTTAAAAAAACATCACACCTCCTCTTTCACCTTCGCGAGCTCTGTTCACACTCCATCATTGCCAGGCTGTTCCAATCACATCAGCAATATAGAAGAGCCACATGGTAAACAGAAAAGAAGGGAAAGAGGACTGAACAAATATGTTTTAAGTCTTTCGCTGCGAGGAATCAACTTTTTTTCATGCAGGACAAGGCCCTAAAATCCAAAACCCTGTTAGTTATGTTCTTTATCATGCTCCGCTATCAAAACCCTGAAACATTGGATGAATCCATTTATAAAAAAATTGCAGGAGCACTTAAGTACCTAACTCTTACAAGGCCTGACATTCTATTTGCTGCCAATAAAGCTTACCAGAAAATGCATAATTCTAATTCAAACGTTTGGAAATGTTTTAAAATACTTTTTTTCTGATATCTCAGAGGAGTTTTTCTGCATGGTTAACTTATTTCTATACACTCGAATTTAACTATTAGTGTTTAGCGATGCAGACTGGGAAGGTGTTCAAACAAACAGACGGTCTACTGGATCCTACTTTGGTTTAACGCAATATATTTTAGTTAAACGTAAATTCGCAAATATATTTGTTAAGGTTGTTGGCTATAATCCGTTAAAGACTACTACAGCTTAATCCTATAAGTAACAAGGAGGTGTACATGAATGTTTAGGGGAAATACAACGATTCTAACTTCTTTTGTCTTCTCTCTCTCTCCCCTTTCGTGGTCTCTTCTCTTCTCTCCCTCCATCTTTCTCATCTTCTTTCTCCTCTCTCAATCTAAACGACGCCAAATCTCAACACCTTCTATCCGTTTTACTTGCCCGTCGGATTCAGCAGTCGTCAATACCTTATCTTAACATCATCATAAAGATCATCGTTGACGTTAATGATAATGACATTAACAAAGTTTAGGCTGGTTCAGGATGATAATAGCATTGGGCATGTTAACAGTCCATACTTGGTGGACCATGACTTCGTATCATGTACTGTCCAGGGCGTGCGTCAAAATCACCAGTCCGTTCAGTAAAGTTCAAACTTTCACTTAGAATAGTCATCGACTTCTGCAGCGTCTAGGGGTATCCTTGATGTTAACGTTCACAGAAAGTTTGGTAAAACATTGACGGTTGAGAGTGATGGAAACTTTGATGGAGATATACAGTAATAACATCATCAGCAGTTCTCAACTGTCCGTCATCGGTGAAGTCTACGTCGTGGGGTCGAATCCTAGTTACGGTTTGTCTTCCTCTGTTGGGTGAGGCCTAGGAGACTATGCATTACGCTTTACAACGTTCTTGTCCTTGAGCAGGGATTAGTTTTCGTAGTTAGATAGGCAGGACTGTCGCTGGAACTGCTCCATCCAGTCTTGTTCCCTGTTCACGCTATCTTGTTTCCTTACGGAATCACCAAACGAACGGTATTCACTAGAATAAACGGAAGCAAAGATTATTTTATTTATTTTAACAGATATTATCTGAATTGATATGTAACCGCAGCAAGATGTCGGATTTCTAAAGACTATTCGATTATCTATCCTTAACAGTTAATCAGTTATTCTACAGTTTTCAAGGTTCTAATTTATAATAAGTCCTTATGGGACTGAAATTCCATTCCCGATTTCCTGTTCCTTTGTCGCGGTGACATGTCATGTTAGTATTTTATATGAATTCCTTACGTAAGAACCAAGCGAAGGGCAGTCACCCAATTCATAACGCTACATCGACTTCTTTTTATGTAATTTTTCTTAGATTTTGAGAAAGCGCATGAAAGCGCAGGAAAAAGCTTCGAGTTCAAAGGAGACTTGTATCTGCCGTCATACGACGGTTATTAAGGCCGAACTACTTATTCATAAAGATACTTATTTTTTAAAGCGCAATAGGTTTTCTACAGTTTCAACGATCAAAATATTTATGTCCATCATCAATGCCTGCATAAAATGAGTGTTGCTTTTGTGGGTCAGAACAGCGTAGAAAAAACATGCCACTGATATACGCTATGTCATATACAGAGTTATCTGCTTCGTTGGTTTTCAACGCGCATGGATATTAAGTTTAGATGCGACTTTAGATAAATGCGAGACTACGACTCTCACCTTAACAGTGTCCTAATCTCATCCCTAGGGGCTGATTACGAGGGGTTAACTACCTACTGACTAATAAATTCGAAGAAGTTGAACATTAATTGAATGATACCCCCTCATATTTTCAGCCGAGACAACTCGCTCCCGTAATATCTAGTTTATAGATTAAGCGGTGAAATATACCAGAAAACGAGATTTACAAATTGTGGGCCATGGGAACTACGGTCCTACTTCGTCAATCTGTAATCAGTGACAAGGAAAACACTTCGACAGTTTCTATTTTAGGATTCTATGGAAAAACTAAGGGGTCTAATATGCCATGACCACAGCATATTATCCGTAAGCAAATGGCCAACTGAACGGTAAGTACTGTCAGACCAAATGGTTAAAATAGTCCTCGTAGATATGACAGCAAAAAGACTTTTCAACGGTAAATTATAGCGACATACAGAAAAACGAAAATCCCATATCCGTCTTGCTTTGAAATATTTCCCAACTTTTTATTCATCAATTGTAAGTTATTTCTTTATTCTTTCAGATTTCAATCTAAAGAATCAGCCAAAAAAGTCCGGAAAAACCAAAATAATGAAGAAGCATTTTAGAGTATCAGTCACATATTGGAGTTTTTATCTGATTGGTTAAAGCTTGGAGGAATTCCTTTCTTGTTTTAATTTTTAAGCTGTCCTTGCACCAAAGAAATATACTCCATGTCGTATCGATCTTTATAACACAGAAAATAGAATTTTCTTAAATCACTTATTAACCCTGTTCTCAATCACCTTAGATATGATTGCGGGCTTACCAAAATAAAAGGTCATGCGGCAATAACTAGTGCCAAACGAATAGTTGAGAAAAAACAATTTGAAAGATGGAATAAATTTTCTTCAATTTCAACGACCAAAATGTCAACGTGTACCATAGATGGCCGCATATACTGTGTTCCTTTCCTGTTGAAGAGCCAGACAGACAGCCATATGGTCGTCGATTTATGGGAGTCTACTCTTGTTCCACAAACAACATCACAATCTTATCTAAAGGTGCTGAATATGAATATTAACTACCAACGGCATCATACATTCCAAGACATTAAGTTTTAATCAAAAAATAATAACTGATCTCCCACCTCGGTTTTCCCCCGTAAAAAATCTAACGCCTGTAATTTCCCTTATATTAATCAAGTAGTGGACAACAGTAACCGACCGCCATTTTATATTGAATATGAACCTTACATGAGTAGACTGCTAGAGTTAGGCTTCCTTATAGAGTTACGCTTCATTCAAGGTCATCCCAACTATCCCCTTCATCTCTAAGGCCATTTTCACACATACTCTCTCGTTACCTGAGAATGGCCCCTCAGAAGGGGATAACGATGGCCCTGATTATCCTATTTCATCTGCTACTCTTCCCAACATTCCCCTGGTTCTCCCCCACAAGCTGCCCCATCCGCTCCAACATCAATACCGCCTTTGTCTCAGCCATCAACCCCGCCTTCCTCTACTCATGCAGCTCCCCCGTCAAACCCATCTCTTGCTCCTCCAACAGCCTCCCCATCAGTGACACCATTTTCTCCTCCAACTGCTGTGCCAATTGTTCCAACTAGTTCTTCCCCACAAGCTGCACCATCGGCTCCACCATCAACGCCGCCTTCTTCTCCGCCATCAAACCCACCTTCCTCTACTCCTGCAGCTCCCGCGTCAAACCCAACTCTCGCTCCTCCGACAGCCTCCCCATCAGTGACCCCTTCTTCTCCCCCAATTGTTCTCTCTCCAGCTCCAATAACAAATGTTCCTGTTTCTCCAGCAACTGGTTCTCCACCAATGAATCCTCCTTCACAACCCATTTCACCTCCCATAGGTAATCCAGTTACAGCTCCTGTTGTTCCATCTCCAGCTTTATCTCCCCCACCTCCACCGCTTTAACAATGTTATTTGTGTTATAAATGTGTTGAGTCTATCTATATGTAAGACAACCCTTGGTCTACTCAAAGCCTTAGGTTTCCCACCCCCTGAGGCTTCGCTTTGTTGCAACATTGTTCGTGCCATTCCGAGTGGCAGCTTGACAGCATGCATTTGCCAAGCTGCAAAATCGAACATACTTGGAGTAACTATTCTTATCCCTGGAGATCTTAATCTGCTTCTCAGCTTATGCAACTTGCCAGTTCCGACAATGCTGATGTGTCCCTAGTTATGTTGGGCCAAATGATGATGTCGAGACACAACATCGAGGGCCATATCTACGTCTTTGATTATCTACCCGAATAAATGCGGCATATTCCTTGCTTTTTTATGTTTCAGGCAACTAGTTGAACCCAACTAGTTGATACCAGTCTTTGTTTGAAACCAAACCTGTGGAATGTTTCCCTTCGATCCTTTTCTTTTGAATCAGTGTTATAGTCAAGGACAAACTCAATAATGGTTTAACCATTTTTCCGTTGGCTTTGATGTTATCCATTTATGTTGATGTCATGTTTGTCTAAGAGTATTTTCCATCACATCAAAATAATTTATGGCTCATTTGTTGCTCTATTTTGAAACAAACTATATATAGTTTTGATTTATTTTATGATTTCTGGACTGACGTAGCATGAGATCTTAGGGTTTTTTTATATAAATGCGAAGAAACGTCTTCCCTGCTTGTGATATTAGCTGGCATAGATAAATATAGATATAAAGAAAAATAAATAGTCCTAATTTTTTTTAGACAGGTGTGGTCTTTAAAGCATGCAATATGAGAGAAACGTAGTCAACAGTGTTGTTTTAGCTGTAAGGCTATCTTTCAAACCACCCGTAAAATGGCTTAGTGTGTTTGTCTTTGCAGAACAAACAAAACAATTAATAAAAAAGGCAATGGTTCTATAAGTGGGGACCAAAATAAGCTTTAGGTTTTGTCCATGAAAGCCGTATTTTTATGTCCACACAAACATATGTAGTTGTGTTAGATTCAGCCATGGTGAATATATAAGATGCCATATAATATAGTAAATAATGTGAAATAAATCTGAAATTTAAAACTCAAAATATAGGCACTCATTGATTAAATCATGATAGGGAATTGAAATCTTCTACCACATGGTATTTCCAACAAGGGGTTTATAGCCATACAGATGCACATCGAATGAAATTGTTATTAGGCGTAATATGCAATTGAAGGTGATGGAATGGGGTCCCTAGAGTGCAGACCATGACCTCATTCAGACTAAACAGAGATCCATCAATTGTTCTGGGCCGGTGATAAGGGTAATTTTTTTTGTATAATTTATGTGAATTATACATGTCGTTAGAGTTTAGGCTTATGCTTCCATATTTACAAATTCCCTTTTTATAATATAAAAAGTACATGATAAGAATGGGGTTAATCCAAAGGGAGGAAACTATCTATTAAAAGACAAATTTATCTCTTAATCAAAATTATTGAAGAAGATATAAATTAGAAATTACTTTAGGATTCTTGGTTTATGATTTTCTAAATATTATGAAAAGTTTATAGGGCATTATTTTCAGTTATATAGTTTCATAACTGAAATTTCAGATTAAATATTTTAGTCAAAATATTGCAGCTATCAATCGCACAAGATATAATTTTTATTTATTTTTTTAAACTCTAAAGTGAAGACCTAAATTCAATTCCCAGATTAACATTATAGAATGTATTTATGAAAACCTTGTGACAGATATCCTAGATATCGACGGAAATTGTAGAGCAATAAAATTTCAACTCCAGAGAGAAATGAGAGAGAGAGTAATAGAGAGAGAAAAAAATAGAGAAACTGAAGCAAGATTGGGGGAAGATGGATTTTTAGATTTCTGCATAAAAATCTATGAAACTAACATGTAAAAGGAGATGATACCAGATTTAATAAGCTTTCTATGCAAATATCTTAATTCTGAATGCAAATAAGTTATCTTAACTATCCAAATTTATCCTAGGACATGAATATGTTCATCATATATTGGTGTTTGGCAACACTCAAGAAAGAGATTGAAGACTGAATGAGGAGCTTACAGACTAAATGAAAACTCAAGCAGTTTTAACTTCAAAGGCAAAAGGTGTTGATGGAGCACATCCAGACGATGCCAACGAATCATCAGAGGAGCCATCGCTGATGTCATCGCCATCACCAGCATTGCCACCGGTCCGAGTCCAGCCCGACCGGCACGCCAAAGCGTCTGTGAAGACGCCAAGGTTTAAGTACCCCCGGTAAAGCACGTGTTTGCATCTTCCGTTATCTGTTTTCCATTGTTTTATTCTCTGTTTTGTGTTCGTCACGACGAGTGCCCCTACTCATCATGACGCATCCGTATCATTTTAATTTCGTATGGTTGTCTTTCTCTTTCTTAGTTTTCTTAATTATGTTGTAAAATGGGGTCCTTATTGGGCCCCTTGTTGGATCCTTTGTAAGGGACCCATCATGGCCCTATATAAGGCCATGATGGCCCCACGTTCTGTTCTTAGATCTGGAAGTAGCATTTGCCAGTTATCGTTCATCATCCAGGTCTCACCGTGAGAAGTGAGAAAGCAAGAAGAAGAGGAAGAAGAAGAGGAGAGAAGAAAGGGAAAAGAGAGAGAAAAGAAAAGGGATAGAAGCCACCATTTAGGCGCCGCCTCTAGCATCACCGCCCTTGCCAATTCTCACTCTCAAAGCCTTGGTTCGCATCTGTACTGTTGGGGTTGATCCACAACCTTGCGGTAATCCTTTGTACGGGTTCGGATCTATTTTAGTCACTTTTGGTGGATGCCGATCGTGATTTTAGAGTGCACACAGCCTACAGAATCTGCCCATCTACGGGGAAGGGTCAACGTAGGAAGTGAACGATTCACCGTTTTTTCATCCCTTGGTTGCGGACAATGCACCTACGGTATTTGAATAGAAAATATCGTGGCATGTTTCTAGAAGATCTTCCCCTCATCCTCGACTCCCCACCTGGAGAACGAGGCTCTGTCCTGTATGTCGGGATCGCCTGCTAGGATATCAGCAGTTCACAATCGTGTACCCTAAAAAAAACTAGGTACCTAACGGTAATCTGCCGCGGCGACGGTATCCCGAACTGTCCATCTGGCGATTGGTTTTCAATAATGTAGATTATTCTGCACTGGTTGTGCACATATCCACCTTGGTGTCGTGGTTCTCTACGCCTGCTCTGCCCACACTCCTCTACTCTGATGTTGACGATTTCACTAGGTTTGTAATACCGTGCGCCTGATCCAGCTTGTGTAGTCAAACAATAGGTTATCTTGGCAGTGCATGCGAGAGTGGTGTAGTTGTATCCCAACTAGTCTGAAGAAGACTGCTGCTTTGACTGTCACTAGCTGTCACCTGGCCTGGACACCACCGTAGCTTAGTTTGTGTGGATAACGCCTCATGCCCCTACTGCTACTCCACTCGCCTCGATCACGATCTATGCCGACGAGCGCCATCGACGTGACTACGCAGCACCGACCTTCCCATAGTTACAGCCGCGACAACCAAAGATGGACGTTCGTTGTGTTGCATCGAATTTGCTCCTCCTTGTCCTGGACTTCCTCCTACACCCCACTTCAGTGACGTATTCCTGCCTCCTGTTGAGCCTTGCCGCGCATCTTCGGCACAACTTCTCCATCACATCAGCTCGTGCTGGCAGGTGCATCAACGAATATATTGACAACGAGCGTCACCATCCCCTTGGTACATCGTTCCCCTTGTTTTTCTGTTATATTAGTTCTTTAAGTATATTTTTGACTACACTCCACCGCGCTCGGGTTAGTTTAGGTGAGAGAAAAGTATCGAGAAAACCATGTGTTGAGTGTCTTCACAGGTATAGGTTGAGCCTGTCCGTTATGTGTGAGCCCTTACAAAATCCTTCCCTTTGGCGCCGTAGTCGTCATCGTCACTCCGATGAGGGTCCGAAGGTCACCGTCATCATCATCAGTAGCCCGCTGCGGAGCTTGGAACTTGGCGGATTCCCTACTCATCGGCCCCTGCATGTACAATTCACTTAGGAAATTCATATTACGTAGTTACATTCACTTAGTGATTTTACCCGTCGGACGATGGCCTCGACGACGTCTGACATTATCTTGGTATCAGAGCCAGGTTGTGGACGTTCACAGCACGCCTCCGTACCCTTGCATCATTACATCTACATACATCCATTTTTGAAAACCCATTTAGGTGTCCCATCGAGGAATTGGCCATGGTTGTCGAGAGGCAATCGAGTAGAAGGATGCAGTCCGAAGGTTCACCTCCACCGCGACGAGACGAATCGTCGCTGCTCGAAAGAGTCAGCCCTATATGACTCTTAGAGCCTCGTCCCATCATGCCCGAAGGTGGTGTACCACCGCCTCATTTGGAACTTGGATGAAGTGCACCCGACGATAGAGGTGCCGACGGATCACTTGATCCACGCGGACACAGTTCGTGGACGCCGAGGATGAGCTCGATCCCACCACAGCACCTCACGGTCACTAGGTGCTACCTACCATAGTGACGCCGAGGACAACGCGACGACGAGTCATTGTCCCCAAGGAAAGATCCCGTGGACGAGCCTACAACTGGGGTTCTTGATAACATGATAAATGAACCTATAGGTGTATACATTTTAGATAATTTTAGTATTATTAATTTATAATTTATCATTTTATTGTTTGAATTAACCAAATATTTATGCATTAGCTAATAATTCCAACTTTTGCACATTATGATTATTTTTCACTAACTTCATTGACTTCTATGAAGTCAATCAGTTTGATTTCTGATGAATATTTTATAGTTCCAAATGTGCAGAAATTTACAGGAATTAGAAGATATCATTCTGAGAAAAATTGATGGATTTTTCGGAGCTTAGTGATTATCAAAATGAGCTGCAAATGATGAAACGGTATTGTGGGCTTTTAAAGGAGAGATCAGAGGGGCTTGGACCACGACGTGACCTACCTATTGGGCCTGCAAACACATTACAAAAGAAACAAACTGGAAATTACAAGGCAAAGCTCTCAACCCATGGAGAAAAAGAAGCAAAATGGCAAGAAAAGAGAATAGATAATGCCCAAACGGGTATTTTATTAATTCTCACAATGTATAAATAGACTTTTCTTCCCTCATTTTCCCTCATTCGGGACGTGCTCTAGCAAGTGGCTGGCCAGCAAGACAAGGCATTTTTCAAAATCCAGGTTGTTCAACCTGCTTAATGTAAGTTTATTGAAGTTTTCTCTTAATATCGTCTCTTGTTTGCATTAAAAAAACCTGATCCTGGTGAAATATAAGGATCCATACTTGAGAGGAAGCATCGAGGGCTCAGTAAACTTGCATTGAGGCTTTAGAATCTTAGATTTCTACCTTCTCCCTCATTTCCCATCCATTTACCCTTAAGATCCATCACTTTCCCACTCTAGACACTCAATTTCTCCATTTCCTCTCTCTAAAATAGGTTTTTTCTCTCACTAGACCCTCATCTATATCCATAGTTACTCATCTAAAAATTTCATAAAAAATCCTCTTCATTTGCTCATCCAAATTCTATCTCAAACTCCTACACTCTCTCTTCATTTTCTCTCTCTATCTCCTCATTTCGGCCCTTTCTCTCTCTGGAATCTGTTCTTTATCTCTCTAGACCTCCATCCATAACCAAAGTTCATCACCTCAAAATTTCATAAAAAATCTCCTTCATCTACACCTTCAAATTCCCTCTCAAACTCTCTCTACACTATCTCTTCATTTTCTCTCCATCTCTTCATTCTCTCTCTCTATCCTCTCATTTCGACATTTTATCTCTCTAAAAACATTTGTTTCTCACTCTAAAATATGTCTATATGTCTCCCTAGATCCTCAAGTGTTCCCTATTTCGAACCGCAAAAAATCGCATTAAAATATCATTTTTTATCTTTTCAAAGCACAAGTTTTTGTCTTCTAGCCGCCACCGTGCGGTGCCGTGCGGTGCCCGTACGGCAGAGGCAGCCCTCTGCCCACCGGTCCGCGCACAGCCAGCGCACAGGACCACAGGGCACAGGGTACCCTGTGCAGGACTTAGCCAAATCGGCTAAGTCCTGGCCATTGGGTTAAGCCCAATAAGGCTTAAGCTCAATTTGGCTAAGTCTTCACTTAGCCAAATTAGGCTAACCTTAGTGGGCTGACCCACTAAGGCCAGCCCTCTACGGGCCAACCCAGGCCTGCCGGCCCATTTGGCTTGCCGCTGGTGCCGCCGCCACCGCCGCCGCCGTCGCCGCCGCCACTACGCCGCCACCGCCGCTCCGCCGCAGCCGCCGCTCTGCCGCCACTGCCGCCACCACCGCGCTCCGCCGCCGCCGCCACCGTCGCCGCCGCCGCTGCTCTCTCGCCACCGCTGTCGTTCCGCCGCCGCTGCCTCCGCCACCCCCGCCGCCGCCGCCGCTCTGGCAATCACCAGAGTAGGTAAATTTCATATTTTTAGAATTGAAAAATGATTAGAAAATAAAAAAAATTCAGAAAAAATTGGAAAAATTATTTTCTGCATTGAAAAAAATCCAAAACATTTTGGAAAAAATCTAAAAAATTCATATAATCTATTGAAAGTCATTTTATCACCCAAAACATATCTAAAAAAATCTCTATTTCTCATTTGTTAATACTTATTGTTGTTTTTGTTATGTAAATTAATTCCAGAAAACTCTAAAAATATTTATTTCTGATTAATTTGCTAAGATAAAATAGAAAACTTAGTTTAAAAATATGATTTTGTGTTTCTCTTTGTACTTTGGCTTAAATAAATCATAGGGAATTATGAAAATTACCTAAAATCTAGAAACATCCCAAAAAATTGTATTTTTCACGTTTAAAATCATTTTCTTCATCCCAAGCTTGAGAAAAAATTCTGAAATTAAATTTCTGCCTCTTTGTGGATCGACCCCTTACTTGCCCTATATTTATTATAGAGTATTTAAGTGGAAAATTTTCATAAATATTGTTGGCGAAGTCTGAATCAAGACAACAACATAAAACCCCTAAATTTGGACTTATCAGCTCTCTCTGCCCATGGCCAAGGAGCAGGACGTGGACGAGGGAGGATGCAGCAGCAGTATCGACCCTACGAGGAGCCGAACGAGGAGTGCGGAGCGTACCTCCGCACCCTGACCGTCGTCGCCGAACACGTGGAGCAACTACTAGCACGACCCACGGTGCCTCTGGTACCCGTTGTTGTGTTTGATCCCGCAGTGCCGGAGCGAGCCCGCGACGCACCAAGGGTAGCGCGCCACCTCGAGCGACCACGAATGCCCATTGAAGCTGAAGAGTACCCTGACGATAGGTGGCAGGATGAGATGCTTCTGGACGGATGTCGTGACCGATATCCTACACATGACCCACAGGACGTCCGTGTCCAGGATAGACGATACCCAGGAGACGACTATCATTGTGGGTATGAGGCCGACTTACCGGCCCGTCGAGACGACTACGTCCGGACCTACGATCGACGGTATGACGAACCCAATAAGGTTCCCTGATACCAGCCGCGCGTGATAACTGATCACCGCGCTCCTTTCGATGGTCAACCAAGACGATGGGCTGACCACGAGTGCTACCCGACCCCACCCAGACGACATGTCAAACCGTGATATGGAGGATACCAGGTACCCTATCCATGCTTAGACGACTACGAGCGCTGATGAGAGGAGCATTGTGCCAAGATCCAGAAGAGCGTACGAGCTGACGTTGCCGTCTTTGAGGGGTTGAGGAAGCCAAAGAAGTTCATCGATTGGGAGTCGAGTATGAACTCCTACTTTCGATGGTATCGTATGGACAACGACTTGTGCGTCGAATATGTAGAGATGAGACTTGGCGGACATGCAAAGATTTTCTCGGAGAACAAGCGCGTCGCAGCTGAGCGACGAGGGCGACCCATCTTGTCGTGGATTGAGATGGCCTTAAAAGCCGAGGAGAAAGTACGTCCCCCGACAGTACCAGATGATGTTATTCCTTTCATGGCTCGATCTACAACAAGGTCGGCAGTCCGTGACGGAATACATAGAGGCTTTCGAGGAGTGCTGGATGCGATGCCAGTTCATGGAGGACCCGCGAATCGTCATTGGTCTGTTTGCCCACGGGCTTTAACCGACCTTGCACAATAAGGTGCTTAAGTTCAACCCAGTCGAGCTCGATGAAGCCTATCATATCGTGGAGCACTTAGAGCATTGTAGAAAGGAGGCCGTTACACACATCACCCCAGCACCACAACGGGCCACACCCGCCCGATCTACTCCATCTGCGTCAGCTCGGACTTCACAGAATACCGGAGGGCAAGGACATGCCCCGATCACTTCCGTGGGATCAGCACCACCTAATCATGCTGCCACGATCGATACCACAGCTTGTAGCGCTATTGTGAGCCAAGCACATATCACGTGCTTTAAGTGCCATTGGAAAGGGCACTGATCCAGTCAGTGCGCGTCATCAGCACTACTGATCGACATGGGAGACATCGACCCTAACCAAATGGACGAGATGGAGCCCCTACATGATGACGAGTATCGTGTTGATGAGTAGTTCACACAGGAGTACGAAGAACCCGACGGACGAGTTGGGTACATTCAGATCACTGCCCCTAGGCTGACTCCACCACCGGCTCCCCTACACACTAGCTGACACTTGGCCAACATCGCAGTAGATCGCCGGGGCATAGTGGAACACAGCCACCTCCTCAAGCCACCCCACTCACTCGACCTGCACCTGTAGTGCAACTGTCCGACCCGATGGCCGATGAGACCCTTAGCACCTCGATCTTCTATTCCTATGTCAAGATCAACGACAAGGTATGCAAGTTGATCGTGGACAGCGGGAGTTGCATCAACGCCATCTCCGATGTGATGGTCGCTCGACTAGGGTTGGTGGCCATACTCTACCTGACTCCCTACGACGTGTCATGGATTGATGCTTCATCCTTACCGGTGAAACATCAATGCCGCGTCCCGTTGAAGGTGAGCACCTATGATGAGAGTGTCCTTTATGACGTACTTCCTATGAAAGTAGGAAGCATCATCTTAGGCTGTCCTTGGCTAATATGACCACGACGTCATTCTAGCTGGAAGGACGAACATGTGTTCATTCATGTACCGTGAGACCGGCGAACAAGATGGTCTCGACCAACCCAATAAGGTTAGTAGTCATTCGCGGCACCTTGATCGCCCGAGACCTGGGACGTGAGATTAACAACATACCAGTATGTTTAGCCATCACTCTCAATGCATCCCTAGAGGCACCCGTAGCTCTCCCACCACCCGTTGTCGAGACCCTCATATCAGAGTTTAGTGACGTGTTCCTGGACGAGCTACCGGGCGAATTACCGTCGATGCGTCACATACTGCATGCGATTGACCTCGTGCCCAGAGCATCATTGCCAAATCTGCCCCATCATCGAATAGAGCCGTAGAAGTACGAGGAACTTCTATGACAGGTCAATGAGATACTCGTGAAAGGCCTCATCCAGGAGAGCCATAGCTCATGTGGCGTACCCGCACTTTTGGCCCCGAAGAAGGATAGCACTTTTGGCTCATGTGCTGCGACAATCGAGCCATCAACAAGATAATGATCAAGTACCATTTTCCCATTCCTTATACAGGATCTCTTTGACATGATGGCAAGATCCACTATCTTCTTGAAGATAGATCTCCGTAGTGAGTACCATTAGGTACGGATTTGTCCCGGTAACGAATGGAAGACTGCCTTTAAGATTAAAGATGATTTGTATGATAGGAGAGTCATGCCCTTCGACCTCTCCAACGCGCCGAGTACTTTCCAGCGGCTCATGAACAAAGTACTCTGCGCGTGCATCGGCAAGTTTTTTATCATCTACTTCAATGACATTCTCATATATAGTTGTATGCAAGATGACCATCTCGAGCATCTTCGACAGGTCTGCACAGTTCTCTAACGAGAACAATTATACGCCCATTCGAAGAAATGTAGCTTCCTTACCCTGGAAGTTACCTTCTAGGTTTTTTTGTATCAGCTCAAGGCACTGTTGTCGACCTGGAGAAGGTTTGAGCCATCACGTCAAGGCCTCCGCTGGTTAACATCCATGATGTACGGAGTTTCATTGGGCTCGCCACATTCTATCGGCGATTTATACAGAACATTAGTTTTGTGACAACTCCAATCACCGACTGCCTGAAGGAGAGCCGATCACGTGGACACAGGCACTAGATTGTGCTTTCCAGCGAGTGAAGCTCATGATGACTCAGGCGCCAGTTCTCCGTCTATTGAACTTTGGGAAGGTCTTTGAGGTTACCGGTGACGCTTCTGGTGTCGGGATTGGTGGTGTGCTTAGCCAGGAAGAGCATCCCGTGGAGTTCTTTAGCGAGAAGATGAACAACAAGAGACTCTGCTACTCGACCTACGACAAGGAGTTCTACGCTGTCGTCCAGGCCTTGAAGCATTGGAGGCACCATCTCCTCTCAAAGGAGTTTGTATTTTTCTCAGATCACGAGGCGCTCAAGTACCTACATTCATAGCAAAAGTTGAGCGACCGCCACACGAGGTGGATCGAGTACTTATAGGATTTTACCTTTGTCATCAAGCACAAGAAAGGAAAAGATAACATCTTCACCGACGCGCTCAGCTGAAAAACACATGTGCTTAATATCATGAAGGTAAAGATCACAGGGTTCGAGAAGATTTGAGAGGAGTACACTAGCTGCCCTGACTTTGGGCCTATTGTCATGGAGATTCAGCGAGCACCGTTCCGCGAGCTCAGGGACTCTGTCATCACCGACAGTTATCTGTTCTTCCGAAACAGTTTGTGCGTGCCACGCACGTCACTACATGACTTCCTAACTTGGGAATGTCACGCTGGAGGTCTTAGTGGCCACTTTGGCCGCAATAAGACCATAGCAGCGGCAGAATACCAATTCTACTAGGTGAGTTTGAAGTGCGACATTGGCAACATCGTCGCCTAGTGCCGCGTATGTGTCTTGGCCAAACAGTTCAAGAAGAGCACCGGATTATATACCCCGCTACCGGTGCCCAAGCGTTTGTGGGACGACGTCAGCATGGACTTCGTCCTAGGGTAGCCTCAAACCGCACAATGACATGACTCTATCATGGTCTTCGATGATAGGTTCTCGAAGATAGCGCACTTCGTGCCTTGCGCGAAGACATCTGATGCCACTTAGGTTGCACAATTATTCTTCAGAGAAATTGTGCATCTACACGGATTGCCTACTTCAATCGTCACCGACCGGGACGTCTGCTTCACGAGCTACTTCTGGAAGACTTGTGGAGTCTCCTCAGGACAAAACTCAAGTTTTCGACGACTTACCACCGTTAGACCGATGGTCAGATGGAGGTAGTCAATCGAAGCTTGGGCAACCTACTTCGGTCTCTAGTAGGCGAGCACCTCACGACATGGGATTTGATTATTCCCCACCTTGAGTTTGCATCCAATTCTTCGACGAATCTAACCACCGGTTGAGTCCTTTTGAGATCGCTTATGGCCAGGCTCCTCGTCGACCCCTCGACTTAGCACCCGTAGATCTTCATGTTAGGGTTTCTGAGGATGGTCTTGCATTCACCCAACATGTTTCTTCGTTGCATAAGCATATTCATGATAGGATTACGAGTCAAAATGCATTGTACAAGCAGGCTGTCGACTTGCATCACCAACCGCGAGTGTTCAACATGAAAGACCGTGTGATGGTGAGACTTAGACCGGAGAGATATTCTCTTGGGACGGCAATTAAGCTACATGCTCGTACCGCCGGCCCATTCTCGATCTTCTGAAGAGTGGGAGATAACACCTAGGTCGTCAAAATCCTTCCTATGTGGGGGATCAGCTTCACGTCTAATGTGGCGCACCTGGCTTTATACCGAGCCCATTCTCCCCCCTCCGAAGCAGCCTTTCTAGACTCCTTTAGTGTGAGTAAGTTTGCCGTGACCACTCCCCCGATGATTTCACCTGATTGGCACGAGTGAGTTGATTATATACTGCAGGAGGTAATTAACTATGCAGGGGATGAGGTAATGTTGAGGTTCTTGTTGTGTTGGTAAGGATGCAGAAGCACAAATGATTTCTGGTTCACGTAGAATGATCTACGACGCCTACAGCTGCATCTTCTTTAGCCAGTGCCATTTGCCAACACAAATTCGTCGGAGCCGAGTTCTTTCGACCGATGACATTTGATGGAACGCATCCAGAGGACACCGATGAATCATTAGCAGAGCCATCAGCGACGTCATCACCATCACCAGTATCGCCACCGGTCCGAGTCCAACCCGATTGGCACGCCAAAGCGTCCGTGAAGACGCCAAGGTTTAAGTACCCTCGGTAAAGCACGTGTTTGCATCTTCTGTTATCTGTTTTCCATTGTTTTATTCTCTGTTTTGTGTTCATCACGACCAGTACCCCTACTCATCATGACGCATCCCTATCATTTTAATTTCGTATTGTTGTCTTTCTCTTTCTTAGTTTTCTTAATTATGTTGTAAAATGGGGTCCTTATTGGGCCCCTTGTTGGATCCTTTGTAAGGGGCCATCATGGCCCTATATAAGGCCATGATGGCCCCACGTTCTGTTCTTAGATCTGGAAGTAGCATTTGCCAGTTATCGTTCATCATCCAGGTCTCACCGTGAGAAGTGAGCAAGCAAGAAGAAGAGGAGAGAAGAAAGGGAAAAGAGAGAGAAAAGAAAAGGGATAAAAGCCACCAGTCAAGCGCCGCCTCTAGCGTCACCGCCCTTGCCAATTCTCACTCTGAAAGCCTTGGTTCGCATCTGTTCCGTCGGGGTTGAACCACAGCCTTGCGGTAATCCTTTGTACGGGTTCGGATCTATTTTCTTCGCTTCTGGAAAATAGATCATTTTTTCATCCCTCGGTTGCTGACAATGCACCTACGGTATTTGAATATAAAACATTGTGCCACATTTCTGGAAGATCTTCCCCTCATCCGCAACTCCCCAACACGAGAACGAGGCTCTATCCTATATGCCGGGATCGCCTGCCAGGATATCAGTAGTTCATGATCGTGTACGCTCAAAAAAGCCAGGTACCTTATAGTGATCCGCTGCGACGACGGTGTCCAGAATCGTCCATCTAGCGATTGGTTTTTGATTGTGTTAACTATTCTGCACTGGTTGTGTGCGTCTCCACCTTGGTGTCGTGGTTCTCTACACCTGCTCTGCCCACACTCCTTTGCTCTAACGTTGACGATCTCACTAGGTTTGTCATACCGCGCGCCTGATCCAGCTTGTGCAGACAAACAATAGGTTATCTTGGCAGTGCATGCGAGAGTGGTGTAGTTGTATCCCAACTAGTCTGAAGAAGACCGCTACTTTGACTGTTAATAGTTGTCACCTGGCCTGGACACCAACGTAGCTTAGTTTGTGTGGATAACGCCTCATGCCCCTACTGCTACTCCACTCGCCTCGATCACGATCTATGCCGACGAGTGCCATCGACGTGTCTACGCAGCACCGACCCTCCCATAGTTACGGCCGCGGCATTCAAAGATGGACGTTCATTGTGTTGCATCGACTTTGCTCCTACTTGTCCCGGACTTCCTCCTACACCCCACTCCAGCGACGTATTCCCGCCGTCTGTTGAGCCTTGCCACGCATCTTCGGCACAACTTCTCCATCACATCTGCTCGCGCTGGCTGGTGCATCGACGAAGATATTGATGATGAGTGTCACCATCCTCGAGGTACATTGTTCCCCTTGTTTTTCTGTTATATTAGTTCTTTCAGTATATTTTCGACTGCACTCCACCGCGCTCGGGTTAGTTTAGGTGAGAGAAAAGTATCGAGAAAACCACCTGTTGAGTGTCTTCATAGGTACGGGTTGAGCGAGTCCGTTACATGCGAGCCCTTACGGAATTCTTCCCTTCGGTGCCATGGAGTAGTGGAGGGCTAAAAAACCTGATTGCTAGTGAAATTTGGGCTTGATCGGATGGTAAGATCTTAAGCTATCACCAATTGAAATTTGGTTAATTAGAGTATTTAGACATAATACCATTCATAATTTCAAATTTAGGGGTTTTATCTCATTGTTTTGATTCAGACTTAACCAACAATATTTATGAAAACTTTCCACTTAAACACTCTATAATTAATATAGGGCAAGTAAAGGGTCGATGCACAGAAAAGCAGAAATTTAATGTCAAAATTTTTCTAACTCTTGGAATGAAGAAAATGATTTTAAACTTGAAAATATGTTTAGTAGGTTTTTCTAGATCTTTAATGAATTTATATATTTTTCTATCATTTAAATCGACACAAAAATAAAAAGGAAAACATTAAAAATATTTTACAACAGAATTTGAAAATAAATATGTTTCAAATTTTCTAAAATTTAGTTTACACCAAAGACCACTATAAATATAAGAACGAGAGTTAGGGGTTTTTAATAATTTTTTTAGATATTAAAATGAGTATAAATTTATTATTTAAATTTCATGGATTATTCCTTTTTTTGGAATGTATATATGCAAAAAATAATTTATCCTTATTTGTTTCTGTTTTTACTGATTTTGATCAATTTTTAAATGCAAAAAAATAGAGAATTAACGTGCTCCGGCGATCGCTGGTGGCGGAGCTGTGGTGGTACTGGCAGTGGTGGCGGAGCTGCGGTGGTACTGGTAGTGGTGGCGGAGTGGCAGCGACAACGGCCGTGTTGCAGCATCGGTGGCAGTGGCAGAGCTGCAGCAACACTAGTAGTTGTGGTGACGGTGGTGGCGGAGCAGCGACAGCGTATTGGGTGGGCCGGCGGCCTCGTGTGGCCTGTATAGGGCTGGCCTTAATGGGTCGGTCAGCCCACATTAACGCAGCGAGTTGGGTCAGCCCAATTGGATCAGTCTAATTGTGTCAACCCATTTACGACACCCTCTTGGGTCAGCAATATTAAGGCATGACTTAGCCGATTTGACTAAGTCCTACAGAGTGCATTTTTTTGCCCTAAATAATGGAATTCAAACGTGATTTGTTTTTTAAAATTGAAAAGCAGAATGAAGGATCATCTAGAGAGAGATAGAAATGGATTTTAGAGAGAGAAATCAATGGTTTTAGGGAGAGAAAATGACTGAAATGAAGAGATAGAGAAATAAAATGAAGAGAGATCATAGGAGTTTAAGATAGAATTTGAAGGTACAAATGAATGAGGTTTTTTATGAAACTTTGAGGGCATGAACTAGGGTTATGAAGTTTTTTATGCGATAGAGAGAGAAAATGAAGGTCTTGAGGGAGAAAATATTGATTCTAGATAAATAAATTAGGGAAGATAATTTTTTAGAGTGAGAAAGTGATAGTTTTGACAGGTAAATGAACGACGAATGATGGGGAAAATGTAAGTCTAGGTTCCTAAAACCTCAATGCAGTTCTGCTGAGGCCTCAATGCTTTCTCCCAAGGCCGGATTCTTATATTTTGCCTGGATCAGGCATTTTTCAATACAAAGAATATACAAGATTGAATGAAAACTCCAACAAACTTAGATTAAGCAAGTTCAAAAACTTGGATTCTGAAATATGCCTTTTTCTTGCTAGCCAGCAACTTGTTAGAGCACATTTACGATGAGGGGAAATGAGGGAGAAAAAAATGTATTTATGCATTGTAAGAATTACTAAAGTACACATTTCTCCATTTTCTGTTTTCTTTTATTATGAAGGCCCAATAGGCAGGTTACGTTGTGTCCCAAGGCCCTCTCATTTCTCTTTTTGAAGCCCACAACACCATTTCATAATTTCAGCCCATATTTATAATCACGAATCTCCCAAAAATTCTTCAATTCCCTAAGAAATATATATTCTTATTCCTGTAAATTTATGCACTTTTGAATTTTTAAAGACTCATTAGTAATCAAACTGCTTGACTTAAAAGTAGTCAATGAACTTTGTGCAAAATAACCATAATGTGCAAAAGCAGGAATTTCGAGTTAATGCATGAAGATTTGGTTGATTCAAATAATAACATGAAAATTATAAATTAATAATACCAAAAACACCTAAAATGTATGGAAATCTGTATGCGTTATCAACATCCCCCAACTTGATTTTTTTCTAGTCCTTCGACAATGGTCCTCAGGTTCTCCTTTCATTTCTTCTCTTGGAAGATATGATCTCATATGTATTGTTATTGGTCGTTCACCCCTTCAAAAAAATGAAGAAGAAGAAAAAAATGAAAAACTATTGTGGGATTTTTTTGTTTACTTCTTCATTCCCATTTCTCTTTTCCCATGATTTGTTGGTTATTTTTATTACCCTTGTTTATGTGGATACATGTGTCAATAGACCTGTTGTGTTAGTGGTCCTTAGACCTGAGACACCGAATACGTCTCGTGGACGGCCAACTGTACTTTGTCTACGACCTCCATGTCACTAGTCATGGAATTCGAAATAGTTTAGTTCGGGTGCATCAAGAAGTTCACGAAGACAATTGAGGAAACAAGATGGGATCGTCCACCCTCAGTATATGAGGTGACAGCTCAAGGAATATGATGCGATGAAGTCCTTAGCTAAGATATTGAAATATCGGGAGAAGAGTTCGTGGATGATTTCCAAATGCATCATTGCTAACTCGGATGACCAATTAGGGTATGACAATTGACCATACCCTAAGTCATCCAAGGAGCATCAAAATGGATGGGGGATTATACATACACGGTAACCGATGACAAATAGGTTCCATGAGTGAGTGGATGAACCTATTATATGTCATGTATTTATACATATTTTAAGGGCATTTTGGGATAACATTATGTGTATTTAGCTATATTTCATGAAATATTGCATGTCATGCACTAAAAAGAACAAATTCTGAAAATGATGCATTTTAACATCATTTTATGCATGTTTTACAGAATAATAAAATATACATTTAGGATCCATTTAATTTCCTAATATTCTATTTGGCATATGTTCTAGGAAATCGCAGGGAGAAGGATCTATGTTTAATTTGCAAGAAGAGATGGAAAAATTTCATTTTGAAAGAAAAATATAGATATAAAAAAAAAAAAATAACATTAAAAACTTCCTTTATGGATCGACTAAGGAGCAGCCCAAGTACTAGGCCTCAAGCCAGCAGCCAGGGCCACGCGAACGGTGACGCTGTAGTCCGGCCCAGCTGCCGGCGAGGCCCATGCACAAGGGGAGTCCAACACTGCGCACAATAGGTCGACACTTGAGCCCACATAGGCCCACAGCGATCGCACAGGAGAGGTATGTATTTTATTTAAATTCAAATTGTAATACCCTCAAATCATTATATACCACTTTTATTTTCAAAACTTTTCAATATGGGATTGTGAAATCCCATATCGAAAGTTTAATCGGGCCGGGCCGTAGAGTAAAAGCAGGATCGCAGCCCGACGAGCCGCGATCTTAAAGAAACTTAGAAGAAAATGATACCGGGCTTCGCGCCAATCCGGCCCGAAGCCCGTATCATGTCGGGCTTATTTAAAGAGGCGGATATGATCTCAGCCGTCCAATCTTTAAAAAAATATTGGACGGTGGAGATCGATTGCGCCAAATTTAAAGCTTTTATTTCTTTTCTTTAGGCTGACGAAGCGCGGGGCCAGGTGGCGAACGAATCAGAGATGGTAAGGGTGACGTGGATGACCTATGTGGACGATGACGAGGCATTGACGAGGCGATGGTCGGGGTGCACCGTAAGAGAGGGTCCACGGCTGCAATTAAATCGCAGCCGTTGGAACGTTATAAGCTCGATCGGACGGCCAGGGACCGTCCTATTTAGCCCCTGGCTGTCGACTCCGGCGGCCGGAGGTGATTCTCGGCCGGTGGAGGGGACCGCAGTACGATCCAACGGCCCGGGAGGACCCCTAGAGCAGCCCCCTTCCATCTGACGGCGTCGAAGCTTCCTCCCAGGCCGATAAGAAGGGGCCGAGAGCCCTCAATTCGCTATCTCCAGTCGCATGAACAAAGGGACGGGGGAGAGCTCTCGTAGGTGACCCAGCAGTCGACGAGGTGCCGTGACACACCTCCGAGTTCGGAGGACTCTCGAGGAGGTTTAGGAGATCAGCTCTTCATCAAGTCGCACCCGTACGGAGGAGGAGAACAGGTGAACGACCAGACGGAAGCTCAGCGACGGTGACCGGCGCCGCTATCCCTATTCTCCAAATTAGGGCGTTCGGTGAGAGCTAATCTTTGTAGATAATTCCCTTATTCATCCGCTTTGAGCCTAGCGGAAAGATTTATCTAACATTTCATGATATAGCTGCATTTCATGATATAGCGTTTTCTTGGGGTTATTTCATCGAACACCTAGAGTGTTCGATGAACAGTATTTGATTTACGTAAGTTTTAAAGCAGTCAACCTTATAAAAACTAAAAAAATATATCTCCGTATCTTGCGGGCATTCTGTCGAACACCTTGCGGTTGTCCGACAGAAGTACGCGCCATACTCTCTTCTCTCTTAATTATGATTCTCTTTCGGGCATTCTGTCGAACACCCTGTGGGCGTTCGAACAGAAATACATTAAAAACCAATCTCCCGCTTCTCATTCGGGTCATTCGTCGAACACCTTAAGGGCGTTCGACAGAAGATAGTGGTATCTTCGATTTCACCCACAAAAATTAAAACAAAAAGTGTATAAAAATTACAATATCTTATACATATCTACAAACTTCGACCCACCTTTGGGAATTTGGTCGAACACCTACCTGGTGTTTGACTAAATCCTTCTATATCTCATTAAATCCATCATATACAAATCTATAAAAATATATTCTACCACCTTCTTAACTTAGTAATACTTCTCTTCACTTCTATCTACATACCAAAATCCTTACTTACCATATTTATAGTTAGATGCTCCTTTATAAATCCTTCTTGCTTCTAACTTCTTATTACTAAGTAATCTTATTAAATACTCTGTATTTATTTACTAATTACATTACCCCTATTCTTAAATATAATATCTAATTATTCACCTCCTTACTATTCTTAATATCTCTAGTACATATATATACATACATAACCAAATATTTTTCTCTTCTCTCATATCCTTATTAAACTAATATTCTCTATACTTTCTTATCACTTATCTCTTCTCATTCTTAATAGATTTAGTATTATCATTATATTTTAGTAAAGATAACTCGACTATCAAATTTAACCTAAAGGCCAGTCCATGTGGAGACGACCTTACTCTCATCTATACGTCTTGAGTAAGTTTCAACTTTTATAAATTTATTTGATTAAAGGCAATTAATTACAACGACCATAAAAATATAATTACGCAATTTGCCATCGTCATGAGTCGATACACACTCCTCTGTATATTTTAGAACTCGAGGTGTAGCTTGGCACCCCACGTGTTGGAGACTCGACCTATTGATTGGGTTATATTGATCTGACATTAATAAATCTAAATGATGATATAGTTAATTAATTTGTAACACCAATGAAGGTTATTGAGCCACTAGAGTTGTAAACTAGATTGATACATGGGTCTAAAGGGTCACACACAAATGGTCTTTTGGACATCGGAAGACATACTTAAATATTGGGGGAGTTTTGTGAAAAATGCCCACTTAGTATAAAAAGGGGAAGGCTAAGAACAAAATTCACCCAGGCCAGAGAGTTAAGGGGACTTCCCCTTATTCCCCCTTCTCCCCATGACTCTAGTCCATGCGTGATGTGATCTGGATGACACGAATACGTGACTTACGATGATGAGGATCATGTGGATATGTCTAGAGCCTGCACACTTTAGTAGATTGACTCGTGTAGCTCAAAGATCAAATAAATTGCAATGTGATCAGTTGTTAGGCCCCTAACTAGGTGGCATTCCCTGCCCAGAGGCCTGCATGCTTATTGGGAGGGCGTGTTCGTTGTATTTTGGCTCACGACATTTTAAGGACTAAGTCATAATGGGTAGCGATGCCCAAATACCTGATCTTTTAGGCCATTGCCATTGTCGGTGCTGATTCACGGCAGACTGTGCAAGTGCCTGTCCGCGCCCAAGGCGAGAAGGATCAGGTACGTTCTGCGTGTGCTGGGCGCACGGGCTAAATAGTGTGTGCGCGCGCGCGCCAAGCGCCGTGCGCCAACGCCAAGCTCCACGCTCGGGCGCCAACGCTACCCGCCAGCGCCGAGCGCTATGCGCGGGAGCGGGAAGCGCTGCGCGCGGGTGCGGGATGCGCAGGCCGAGCGGCGTGCTGCAGTTGCAGCGCGCGGAGTTATGCGGGGTGTCGCGCAGCGGCCGCGCGGGCAGCGCATGCATTGCGTGTGCGGGGAGGGGGGGTGGGAGACATCCCGCCAGGAGAGTAAGGCATGTTGCGCACAGAGAGCGCCGAGACGCCACAGCGGGCACGTAGCGCTCCCTGACAGGTAGTGCTGGGCACGCAGCGCCTAGCTTGGGGGCATCTAATGTGACGGCGTTGCGCCGACTGCGCGCTAGAGTGTTGACAGGGGTGTTGGTGGAGTGTGTGATCGCCAAGCCCATGAGCGCGCGCCACGCGGCCCGGCTCACTTGTGTAGCGGTCCCGAGGCGGTGTGGCGACATTACCTCGGCGCAAGACACCTCGTCTCATTTGTTGTATGACCCCTCGTCTTCCCCCATGTAATTATCCCCAATGATGATGTACTCTTTATGACATGAATGCAATGAGCCTATTCCCCAACGGTGCCTATCACCACCATCTCCTCTAACCCTTTCTATGCGATCTTAAGCAATTGCAAAAGCTTCCGCTGCAAGAGATCAAGGCTGCTCAGTGCTCTGCTCCAAGCACTATGGCCGGCACACGCCAATTCTGAGAAAGAAACCTAGGTCGAGATTTGACCGTGTGACATCATTGCATAGGTTCTTCTATTCAATGTTTTTTATGTTTTCGTTCGATGATGTGATGTGTCTTACGATGCATAGAATCTTTGTTTTCATCCAAATCTAGGCCTCTTGAACCCAATAGTGGTATCACAGCCAGGTTCTACCATGACTTGGATGAAGAACGACAAAATAGTCCAAAATAGAGTGCAAATAGATAGTTTTTGCACTATTTTGGTTCATTTTTGTTTGGAAGCCCCTCCCTTTCATTCTATGCTTTATAGAGCTGGAACAGACCTTGTTCATGGCTGAATGGGGATCTGTTTAGGGTGTAACGTCCATGTTTAGCTTTAATGGGATGCCTGGACTTTCTATGGCAGAAGGAGCCCCTTTAAACTTAGACGGGGCCTTCCCATGGCATAATGAGGCCCCATTCTGCTTTAATGGGGCTAAATAATGGTGGTAAAAAGCCCTGTTCAGACTAAGGGGGGGGCCGTTTGGCGGCGGCGGGCCATGGCGGCGCAACTCTAGCCCATCGCGAGTTGAGCCGGTCCAAATCGAACCAAGCTGGCCTAGTAACTACCCTACCTCAAGTGGGGTTCGCGTGAGGCTGAGCAGGTGACACCTGGCGCGGACCGTGTCAGACATGATCCGTTATAGGTGGACCCGCCCACTTAAAATGTGGGGCCCACATCCCACGTGGCAACGTATGCAGGGGTGGCGGCCTTCGGACCCGTAGCAACTTGGTGGACGTCCTGCATGATAGGCACCAGCTAGGCTGGCAGCCCATAGGGCTCACGCTAGCCAGGCAGACATCCACATGGGCACGCCGCTAGCAGGGCCGACACTAGGTATGCATTCTGTCTACATGGCGTGGGCCACGTAGGTAGGCTTAGCACATGGCGAGAGCTCACGAGGCTAGCATCCCACGTGGCAAGCGCCAGCTAGGCAGCCATTCAATTGGACCCATGCCACCTAGGCACGAGTCCCGCGTGGCAGGCCAGCTAGCCTGGCATCCCGCAGGACTCACACCATAGGGGCGCAAAAATACTTCTGAAAATATTTTGGCCACGCTAGGGTTTGATTACACAGCTCTCCTAAGAGAGTGGCCAATTACCAATGGGCCAGCCACGATTTCATGAAAATGAATATAGTGAGACTATATGCATTGTCGTGAAAGTCAGAATAGATATTTTTTATCTAAAATAATTTAGATTAAAATTATTTTAGGCATGAAATAAATTCCTAAATTTTATAGAGAATCGGGAAAATTTTATTATTGATTTTTTGACAAGAAATAAATTTAAATATTAAATTTTAATGTAAAATAAGTCATAAATATAATTTGGAAATGTTGATTTCCGTTCATTTGAGTTGAATACTTTGACATTTAAGTTATGGATGTCAAATAAGTTTCATAAAATCAGGAATAATATGCATTTGAGTTTATTTATCATAGTAAATTAAGAGCTCATTTATTAGATGTCAATGGAATTCCTTAACTTATAGAATGCATATATTGTTTGGAATAAATATAATAATTCAAGAGTTAAATTTCTTGGACCGGTGTTCATCGGCGCGCACAACCATCAAAGTGTCTATATCCGCTTCCAAATGGAAGCCGATTTGAGGGAAGCTTGGAGCTGTACCACCTAGAATATTAGTGGTTCCATCATGCATATGTACCAATCGACGCCATAACAAATGAGCAGCTCGCATGGTAATTCCCCTCACTCTATCCTAGTGTGGATAGGCTTCCCGGGACTACCCCCCTATCTCTTTACCCCCTTCGCCCTGGAATCCCAGGCCAGCATTGTAGGGACATTGATATGTCTTGATAAAGACGTACATCTGTTCAACCGCCATGGCTATCAACATGTTTGTGTGGAGATTGATCTACTAGCCCCTATTCATCACATGATACTTAGTAGGAACGGGGACGAGATGATCTAACAATCCATAGTGTACAAGAATATCCCATAGTTCTGTACACAATGTTCACTTTTGGGACATACCATCCACACGTGTCACCAAAAGGCGCTATAGGCCACCTCATCCCCCCAGACGGAGTACCTTCCCCCAATGCCCTAAGATGATTATATTGTAGAAGCCAAATCCATTACCCAATGGCGTTGCCCTAACTAAAGACTGCCGCCTATTGTACGGCCCACCCCACACCATAAGGTGTGTCTATTGTGCTGCCCTCCCTCGCCCTATGACCCGTATCAGCCAAACCTACAACTACACAGTGGGTGAAAAAGGGTGCTGATAAGTGCCCCAGAGTCCCACCTCAGGCTATATATCCCCATCTACAAGCCACTTATCGGCCAAACGGAAAGAGGCTAGGTCACTTACACCAACCTCAAGTGCATTTGCCCTTTTAAAGGTAGTAGATGGATTAATACTCAAGGTCGCAATGAGGTAGGAGTGACTCACATTAGTGCCACACATGCTGCTTCGACTTCCTCTTCCCCCAGTTTCTCTCGATCTATATCCTCACACTCCACACCACCATCTATTCGTCATCTATCCCCACAACCTCTACCCCCTCATGTGTTTTAGCTAGCCATTCCTTTCCTACACCTTCCCCACCTTGTCTTCCCTCTTCCCGATGCCTGCCATCGCCCACAAGACATACCCCTTGACACCCATCTCCCACACAACGAACTACTTCATCTGGCCACCTGACCTCCCTCGACTCTTGCCATTCTCGCCACCCACCTTCCCACTCATGCCCATTCATTGATCCACATCCTCACCGTCCCACCATACCCACTCCCCACCTATTGGACATAGATATCGTTCCCCTTCACCACCCACCTAATCCACCCACTCCGCCTGATTCCCACACACCCCTTATATCACTGGCTATGGAGAAATCCTTGACTAAACGTCAAGCCTCTCTCCATAGCAATGAAACATGTGGGGACACTAGTGAACTTGCTTCCACGAACGAGGAGGAGGATGATGTCTCCATATCTGCGGACTCAGATACGGACACCCCACCACCTCCTGGGCATCACTCAATTACACCTCACACTCTGCGCATATATAACACTTGATCGAGGGTGCGCCACACAAGCCGATAGTTCTATGATTCCAAGTCTCATTTTGAATGACCAAGGGTTAGGCAACCCTCTTACCTAGTCTCACCTTCTGTCACTCATCAACAAGGGCAAACTATGAATAGTTGGGCTTACTGAACCGATAACGAACCCGGATAACATACACTCCATTGAGGAAACTCAGAATGGATCACGTATACTTACACTCCTCAATCAAGTTATGGCCATTTTGGACAAGAGACTATTTGTTGGAGCTCCTTGACGAAGGGACCTAGAATGTCACCTTTGTCGTTCAGCCCTCCTCGGTGCCTTGCACGCTCATGGTAGTATATGGATCGTATAGATCCCTCGAGCAAGAGGCACTATGGGAGGAACTAGTCCGGCATATATGATGGAGCGCACCCAAGCATCATCAACAACACGTCATCAGAGCCATCTTCGTCGACATCAGCATCACTGTCGGTATGTGTCCAACCCAACCGGCACGGCCAAGCATCCGTGAAGATGCCCGGGTTTAAATACCCCCGGTAGAGCACGTCTACATTCGTATCTTCGTATTTTCCGTTATCTGTTTTTGTTGGTTTAATTTCTGTTTTGTGTTTGTCATGATGAGTGCTCCTACTCGTCGTGACATGTCCATATCATTTTAATTTCATATCATTTTAATCTCCTAGTTTCTCTATTTATGTTGTAAAATGAGGTCTCTTATTGGGCCCCTTTGTTGGACTCCTTGTAAGGGGCCCATCATGGCCCTATATAAGGCCACGATGAGCCCCATGTTCAGACCAGATCTGGAATTTCTTTATTGCAGTTACTATTATTTTCAGATCTCACTCAAGAGAGGAAGAAAAGGAGGAAAAGAGGAAGGTGAAAGAGAAGATTGGGCTTGAAGAATGGAAAGGGGAGGAACTGTTGATCTGTGACATTGTCTCACCACCTGTTTGCCCAGGGTTCCTTTACCTTTTCTGTTTGCATTGAGCTCTCGTCGCAACGTTCATTATGGTGTGCCATACCCATTGCTTGACTCGTCGCATGATATCCAAGGCGCACATGGGAGTTCCTACAAAACGAGAAGAATTTTGGCCTTTCTAGCCTTCCATAGTAAGTAAGCTATAGTGACGTGTAGGATGGAGCTCCGTTTAGAGCGTGTTGGTGAGAGAAACATCTTGCCAAAAAACTCAAACGGGGTCAGTGTAATATCAAGGAGTGGACGCCAATAATGTGTTTTTTGGCACAAAAAATCTAGGGTTGTCTCAGTATGGAAAAAATATGCTCCATAGTCTTAGTCTTTGGGGATGCAGGGCAACAATGGCAACGCAAACTAAGGGAGTGACCTATACAGGTCACTTGATCATCAGTGGGGATGCCACGATGTAAGAGTCTCCAGAGGAAGAAGGAGATGCAAGTAAGGATCGCAGGATGCCAAATGTGACGACCCTAGCGTTGGATGGGGGATCTCTCAAAAATGCTCCCAATAAGATCTATAGGAGTAGGACCCATCGAATGTAAGCGTTCAAATAGCACAATCGTGAGTGGTCCCAATAAGAGTACTCTAGACCTAGGAGAGTGTATCTAAGGGGAGGCCATGTTGCGCCAATAGGTGTCAAATTTTTCTTGTGAGCAGTTGGGCCACTATTACTTGCGGTCTATGCGGTACAAAGTGTGGCAGAGAAGCTAAAGGCTCGTCGGTACACCAAGTATCATACTAAGTGCAAATCGCACCTCAACCGACGACATACCAACGCATGACCTGGGCTATCTCTACCTAGTGTCGGTGCCACGTCTGCCATCTGTGATGGCCCCAGATGTCCATCTCTCTTCCGGCCCACTCACCATACTTGGCGAAAATGAATCTCCCCACTGTTAGTCATGGTGTGCATTTGCCACATGAGCCTCTTTTGAAGCATGCATTGGACGTCTTGGAGGTGTTTGATCCCTAGACCTCCCTCGGTAGTCGGCTGACAAGCTTTCTCCAAAGAAACCCAATGGTGATGGCTCTCTCCCTCGAGGTGACCGGACCATAAGAAATGTGCGCATAGTCGGTCCACTGAGAAGAGGACTGTGAGAGAGAATGAGTAGAGCATGAGGGTATGCAGCGTAATACTCATCTGGACGTGTCTAATAAGTTGGATGCGTCCTCTAGGGGATAGAAAATGAAGTTTCAATCCCTCTAGTTCTTTTTCAATTTGGCCAGCAAGGCATCAAAATAATGATGCCTCGCGTGTCGGGGAAAGATAGGGCATCCAAGATAGTCAAAAGGGAGGCATCGTTGTTGGTACCTAGTATAGTTTGGGATAATCTAAGAGCGCTTCATAGTGGTGGATTGATGTAATATGATGGGCGTGCCGGGATCGGACGGCTCGTATTACGTCACAGAATAATGATGAGTGAGTTCGTAATTAATGAGAAATGAATGCACGTTGAGAAACCCCTTCAATGAGCAAAATAGGATGATCCCGAGTGAGGGTGGATGATCAACATCGTCCACCAAGAGGAGATATTGATCTGATTAGACTCCTGATGACCCTTGGGACCAACTACAACGTCTAAGGAGTAACGGGTGTTTAACGGCCCGAAGCTGTTCAACGTCTAAGTCTACGACTAAAACCCTTTACCGCAAGAAGAATCCTATCACTTGACAAGGTGGCTACCCTATAGACGATATCGTATAAACCCGGCAGAGGAAGTGATAGGGGTTGACGGCACTACAATAAGTAATAATGCTGGAAATAACAGAAGGGAGACAGATAGGTACCTCATTGTCGATAGTCCACTACGCGGTAAGTTGCTAGAATGCCAAAAAATGATGACGGATCGACGATAGAACCACGAACAGCAGACGTGCAGACGAGGAATCACGTGTGGCTGCAGGCGGACGACTACGGACGATCCCGTGGTGTGTGTACAAAGCGTGCACACGCGGACGTACGGCGGGCAGGGGCACAATCAGGCGCCGAAGGCACGCGCGGTGGCTGAACAGCAAGATGCGCGCGGGGCCGCGTGGGCAGGGTGAGTGTGGGCGCCAGAGGCCGCGCGGGCGCCAGATGGCAGGGCGCGCACCGGCGCTGGAGACGCACGCAGGCGCCGAACGGTGGGGCACACGCGGGGGCCGCGCAGGCTGGGCGAGTGTGGGGGGGGGGGGCAGACGCCGGGCCGCACGCGGGCTGGGCACGGGTGTGCATCGGGGCACGCACAGGTGCAGGACGATGGCGTAGCCGCAGGACGTACACGGGAGCAGGCTGTGCGCGAGCGGGGCGTGTACAGGTGGAGACCAGCGGCGGCGTTTGGCGGGGGGTGGCAGCTGCGGCTGTGCGATTACTTCCAAGAAATGGGCTTTCTTGAAAATTAACCACCCAAGAACCTCTAGAATTTGCCGATTTCTTGATCTGGAGAGGACTCTTGCTGGTGGTTGGTGAGTTCTTTGGGAGGAATATAGACGGCGCACACCCGGAGTGGTCTCGACGAGAACAGCTGGCGACGCTTCTCCCTTTAGGAGCTTTCTTGAATCCTTGAGAACCCTTCAGAGTGATCTCGACGGAGGAATCCTCGGCTTCAAGAGGGGATGATTTCTTGAATCTTTAAGCAGCCCAGAGTGATCTCGATGGGCGTTGGGACACGTCATCACGGAGTGATCTCGACGTGACGGCGCGGGCTCTAACGACTGAGTGGTCTCGACGTGGACGAGGACAACCACTCCTCTCTACACTCTAGATCCTATCTAAGCTAAGGTGGAGACAACTTTGTAAATATTCTTCAACAAATGCCTCTCCCTCTCACTTGGGCATGCTATCCCCTTGTATAGCAAGGATAGGAGCCAAGTGAGATCGTGGAGTGGACGAACCATCGGGAGACGTGTTTCGGCCTCTCTTTAACAGTTACAAGCAAATAAGAAAATATAACAGGGACGAGGCCCAAACACCGTCCTAGTCCGTAAAATCCAAGAATGAAAATAACAAAAAGACAAAACAAATAAAAGTCGAAAATAATAGGCTTACGCGGAGTACTTAAACCCCGGATGGCGAGCATCGGTGCGAGCAGCTCGGCGTGGCTGGATTCGTCCCATCCTGGCATCATCTGGATGGTCCCCCATCATGGATGGACCGACCATAAAGCTGCTCTTTGAGGCCTTGACGAGCTGGCCATAAGTTTGCTCGTACGTAGTTAGGACACTCATAAATTCCATAATGGAATTTTTAGATCCATGTAGGAAAAGGATGGAATCATCTGCAAATAAAGAGTGCGAGAGGATCGTGCATCCCCTTTTTGTAAAATATGGTTGGATGAGGCCGCGGGCGATCGCTCCTTTGACTGATCGGCTAAAGACCTCCTCCATCATCATGAAAAGGGTGCGTGAGATCGGATCACCTTGTCGTAGGCCTCTCATGGCCGTGAATGAGCTAGTGGACTTTCCGTCCACCAGGAGAGAGAAGTGATTCTCTCCAATGAAAGCATCGACGAGATTGATGAATGCATTGGTGAACCCAAAGCAATGTAACACTTGGGTAAGAAAATTCCACTCAACTCGATCAAAGGCTTTCTCCATATCCAGTTTGATGATGATGTTGGAGCCCCGAATTTGAGTGTCTAATGACTAGGCTAACTCGTGAACTAGCATGATAGTGTCATGGATCTCTCTACCCTTGACAAAACCACACTGCTCAGGTGAGATAAGTCTATCAAGGAAGGTCCCTAGTCCATTTGTAATGATCTTGGATGTAACTTTGTACCATAGATTACAAAGTGATGTAGGACGACGTCGTTGTCTTCCTACGGCGGGAAGGGTCCGGTCGTCCTTCTTGGGGACGAACGTATCGGACTGCACATCCCGCTCTGGATGGGGTGTCCCTAAAAGGTCCTGTGTGGGACCTCGATTCGTTGAAGCCAAGGGTGTTCCAGTCTCCACATGGTCTGCGCCCCACGTAGTCTTTGTCACGTTGTTGGCAGGCCCCAACGACGAGAGGGCGGATCAGTCCGCCATCCTGATGACGAGGACGGCAGCAAACTGTGACACAACAGGCATCAATGATAGCGGTCGGCGGCATGCAGTGATCGAAGTGGCGGCGGGCGGTGGCAGCAGTAGTTGGAGGCGGCGTCAGCGACGGCTGGAGGCGGCAGCGGCGGCGGGCGGCAATCAGCTGCAGAAGGTGGCGGCAGCAGTGGGCAACAGCCAGAGGTGGCGACGGGAGGCAGCCTGAGGCGGCGACGAAAGGCAGCAACAGGAGGCGGCAGCCGGAGTCTGAGACGGTGGCAGCCGAAGGCAGCCTTGGCTGGGCCACGAACTAGGTCGCGGGTGGCTGGCTCGGGTGCGGTGGCAGCATGGGGCGCGACGGCTGCGTCATTCATCACGCGGTGGTATGGAGCGGCGCGCGGCGGCGAAAAGTGGCACGCGGCGGCCACTCCCAAAAGCACGTGGCGGCCAGGCTCGAGGCGGCAAGGCGTGCCTCGGGGCAGCAGGACGGCATGACACAGCGGCCGCGGGGGCGGCACGGGTGCGGCGCGGCGGCGGCCCGGTGCGGCGGGTGTGCGCGCACGTTTGCGGTGTGGGCTGAGGCAGTTGCCGGAGGGGTGCGTGCACATGCGTTAGTAGGCACGACGCGACGGCAGGTGCGCGTAGCGGCGCTCGGGGGTGGCGTGCGGTCTTACGCAGCAGGGTTCACGCGGCGTGGCGCGGTGGCAGCAGGGGGGCATCGGCAGCGCAGCGCAACGGGTGCGCGTGTGGCAGCTGTGGTTTGCGCTTGCAGGCGGATGTCGAAGGGAAGCGTGTGCGGGCGTCGGCCGGAAGGTACCGGTGGCGGCGACGCCGCCTTCTTCAACTCTCTCTTACCTCTCGGTGGTTTTCCAAAAATTGTTATCTTCGAAAGATAAATCTGTCTTTATCTTAACCTAGGGGTCCTTTATATAGGCCCCATGAGGTACAAGGAAACCCTAACTAAAAAAAGATGAATACCTTGAGCTTCGCCATCAATTCTCCCCCTCTTGGAGATCTCGACTCCGTCGAGTTTGTGGAAGACTGAATACCTGGAATTCCATGGCATTCCATGGCTCGAAGAGGTCGATGTTGAGTAAAGGCCTCGTGCTGTAGTGTCTACCTTTGTAGCTGTCTGCGGCTGCGCTTGGCAGCATGGCAACGACGGCATTAGGGTGATGCAGCGGCATCTTTCGCACCGGCCTCAACCGTGCGGCGGTTGCATTCCATGGCAGCTTGCCCACGGGCGTTGTTAGCAGCAACGACTAGGGCAAGTGGCTCATTTCCATCGGCACCGGACTCAAATGGTGACGAGCTTCGTCATCCAATTCGTGCGTCGAGTGAGCGCCCAGAGTTGGCTATGATACCAGATTGATGTAGTTGACGTCCTACAGGGAGTGGTCCACTCATCCTTCTCGGGGAAGATCATCTCGGAGTGCACGTGTCGCTCTGGGGGTGTCCCGGAAAGGTCCTACGCGGGGTCCTCAATTCGTTGGGGGCGAAGGTGACGCTATCTCCACATCGTCTGCGCCCCACCTAGGAGTCATCGAGGCGTTGTAGGCCCGACCATCGGTGGGTGGGCAAATCTGCCGGCCGGATGACGAGAAGGAGACATACGATGGCCGAAGGCGGCGACGGTGGCGGCCGGAGGCGACGGCATAAGGCGGCGACCGGAGGTGGCGGTGGCAGCCGAAGGCGGCGGCGGCGGCGGCAATGACGGCGGCCGGAGGCAGCCATGGCTGGGCCACGAACAGGGCCACGGGCGACCGTCGTTGCACCACGGGCTGGGAGGCAATCGGGACCGCGGGCTGGGCCACGGGTGACCACGGTCTGAACCGTGGGACACGACCGCGGTCTAGACCGCGGAGCTGGGCCGCGGTCCTGGTGGGTTGGCCCAGAAGGCCAACTAGGCCGGTAGGGGCCCAATATGATGGCCCATCAAGGGGCTTACAGCTGACGTGGCAATATAACGGGATGCATGTAGGGAGTGGCTTTGAATTGGTGCCTCGAGGCACGGGCCGGGATGGCTAGGGTAACAATTGTGCCTTGGAGTGCGGGTTGCGGCATCTCGGGGCGCGTGGCCTGAGCTAGGTGGGCCAAGTGGTTCTGGCCGGCTAGCGCCGGCCCAATGGATGGGTTGGTCCACTAGGTCGGCCGGTGGAGCCCAGGGCACGTGACGGCGCTGCCAGGACTCACGGCGGTACGGCTCGGGCGCGGCTCAGGGCAGCAAGGCGGTCCATACGGTGGCGCGGCAAAGGCGGCGTAGCAAGGTGGTGGCTGGGGGTGGCTCGGGGCGGCAAGGTGCGGCAAGGCGCAGTTCAGGGCGGCTTAGCGGTGCGACACAGCAGTGCCACATAGGCAGTGTGGCAAGGCAACGCACAGGGTCTGGCACGATGGTAGGTGCGCGTAGCGGCGCTCGTGGGCAGTGTGCGTTCTCGCGCGCCGGCGCGGGCACGATGCTCTGGGCCTGCGCATGCGCGGCACGACGGCAGCTGCGTGTAGCGGCTCTCGGGGGCGCCGTGCGGTCTTGTGCGGCGACGCGGGCATGGCGCGACCGTGGTGTGGCACAGCGGGGGCCACGTGGCGTGGCGTGGCGCCAGCATGGGCGCAGCGACGGCGCGGCGGGGCTGTGTGGCGAGTGCGCGCGCGGCAGCTACGGTGTACACGCGCAGGTGAAGGCCGGAGGGGAGTGCGCAGGGCGTCGGCCGAAAGGGACTGGCTGCGGCACCGCCTTCTTCTTCAACTCTCTCTAACCTCTCTCTAGTTTTCCGAAAATTGTTATCTTTCAAAGATAGATCTGTCTTTATCTTAACCTAGGGGTCCTTTATATAGGCCCCATTTTTTTTAGGTACAAGGAAACCCTAACTAAAAAAAGATGAAAGTTTAACCTAAAACCTAGGGAAAAAAATTAGATAGGTTTAGGGCTTCGCCATCACAAAGAGTAATAGGGTGAAAGTCTCTAAAGGAAGTTGGAGTGTCCACTTTGGAAATGAGCGCCAGAAAAGTGGATTTCCAACTCTGAGGTGAAACTTTACGTGTAAATACCTCCTTGATAGCAAACACCAAGTCTGTGCCGAAGATATCCCAACATGTAGTATAGAATTCTGCTGAGAATCCATCCGGTCATGGAGCCTTGTTCCTACCCAAGGAAAAGATTACCTCCTTGGTCTTTGCTCGAGTAGGAAGGGCTGTGAGTAGTGTGCTTTCTTGGTCGGTCACCGAATGAGGGATGGAGGCGAGTAGGTCCTCACTCATTACAAATGGTTGTGAGGATATGGAAGGAACATCCTCACCCCAGGGTAGGGTTTGGAGGTGCTTATCAACACCCTTCTTCACCCATTGTGAAGCTGTGGGTGTAGGCTTGGCCGGGACAGGCTTAGCCGGCATAGGATCACGAAGAGTCACACCCTATGGTGTGGGGATGGGCCTTATACGTGGAGGTAGTTTTTGGTTAGGACGATGCCCTTGGGGAGTGGGCTTTGCCTCTACGATGTAGTCATCATAGGGCAAAGGGGGGAGGTACTCCTCTGAGGAGAGCGAGGTGGCGTGTGACGCCTTTTGGGGACATGTGTGAAGAGTGTGACCTTAGAGGATACAGTGTGTAGAGAACTGTGGGAGGTTCTCATACACGATGGGTTGGCAAATCAATCATCACCATTGCGAATGAGAATTATATGATGGATGGGCTTGAGTAGATCTATGTCTACACATACTCGAGCATATCCTGGGTGGTTGAACAGATGTACGTCTTTGTCAAGACGTACAAATGTGCCAACAACACTGGCTAAGGATTCCAGTGCAATGGGCGTGAAGAGATGTGGGCATAGTCTAGGGAAACTGATCCACACTAGGATAGAGTGTGGGCAATGATCTCGCGAACTGCTCGTTTGCTCGGGCCTCCATCGATAGATGTGCATAATGGAGCCCGTGATCATTCAGGTGGTGCGGCTCCAAGCCTTTTTGAAGTCAACTTCTAGTTGGAAGTGAATGAAAACACTCTGATGGTTGCGTGCTCCAATTACCACCAGACCGAGGAAGTACCATGGCGTTAAGTATACTCTCATGATGTCATCAATTGAGGGATGCTTCTAGCAAATCTCCCTATCAAGATATCTGCGAATGGTGCTGCCATTCATGAGACCTCCTCTTTAGAGAATGCTAGTAATCGCACTCCCTCAGAGTCGGTATAACACCTCTTTGGGGTCGTAACATCATAAATAGGGGAAGCATAGTCTTGGGTAGTTGTTGGATGTTGCTCAAGTGTGAAGATCGTGCCACTCTCCCCGCCCAGGTCATCTGTGTTGTTGGTCCAACTAGTTGCCCGTCCGACGTAGATCTGCCCTTCTCGTTGTGTGTGCTTGTGCTTCCGAGCCAATAGGACCCAATTCGAATGAGTCAACTCGATCAACAGTGGGCAAAGCGATGACTTGGCTCCCACCAGCGAAGCCCTCTCAGCCCAACTTGTGTCAGTCGACCCGAGTCGGATTAGTAGACTTGACAGGGTCAACTTGGGCAGAGTTGGCCGAGTCGACCAGGTCGGAATCCACCGGGTCGATCAAAAAGGGCCCTTTTGGGTTGATTGGGTCGAACCCTGCCGAGTTGACTCAACCCTGCCAAACCGGGCCGACTCAGCCGTAGATGACTGAGTTGACTTAACTGAGTTCATTGGAGTCAGCCAAGCCTATTTTGTTTGACTCAGCTGACTTGGATTGTTGGCCCTATTGTTGCGCAGGCAAGTGTTCCACCAGATCTACACCATCCATTCTGTGTTTCGATGAAAGATCTGACAATGATGATGATTTTGAAGAGTAAACAATTGCGGCTGCCATAGTTGGTGAGGCAGTAAACAATGCATTTAATGCATTGTCTGGTTGCTAGGGTGGGGATGTTAACATGGAACATTCGACGAGAGGAATGGTGCTATCAAGCCTCCAAATTCAATCTCATCCGTCAGATCTGGCAAGTTCAAATCGAGCCCCCCAAGGTAAAAACTTGTAGTTATTGAGCCGTTGGCAATTATTGCCAATGGCTCATTTTTTCCAACTCGTGGACAGTGGTCCATGGGTTCATCGTATGGACCATCGCGACACCCACGTGTCTCAATCGTCCAGTCCAGATGGGCCCATTAATCTCGTTCTTGACAACATTCAATGCTGTCAAGGGCGCAATGATATCTGCGTTTTTTTTTTTGACTTTTTTGATTTTTCATTTTTGCTGAGCCATTAGATATGTCTAGGTTATTGAATCTGATGGCTTGGATGCATCTCACAGCTGATGTGGAAGAAACATGGTCCACTGAAGCATCAGTGGATTGTTGTGTCTCCGCTAGCTGGGCTGCCAAGGTTGGTCCCCCCACCGACAATCCAGCTATGTCAGGCGAGCGCCCATGGCACCCATGTGACTCAGCAGCCCGCATTGGATTACGGGAAGCGAGTTTTTTATTACGCTAAAGACATCTTTCAATTGAAAAATACAAGCTAAAATAACAAAATCATTGTGTAAAATCTATATAGATGGATGCGCCGTGTCATGATGAACAATTTGAGTCTAGATTTGACGAGTTTACTTTCTCAGAATCAGGCAATTTAAACTAATTAAAAATCGGGGAGAAAAACATTTATGTAGTGAATTCTAATGGATATCCGAATGAAACAAAAATCAGCCCGATCCGATGCCGTTAGCAAACGTTATAAGCAAATCATCAATTTTGGAGGATAGAGAAGCTCGGGAATCAGATCTCATTTCACACTCTCATTTCTTACTCTGGCCAAGGTCTATCTACTCTCCACTTCCTCTCTGTGTCCATTTCACGCCTACTCACTTGTTACCATCAAAATGCCCCTTAGAGGGGCAGTACGATGGCCCTGATTATCCTATTTCATCCGGAAAGGTTCTTGTTGGTGTCTTCCCAACATTCCCCTAGATACCCTCGAGAGGCTCTTAAGTCCAATGATCTAAAACCTCCACATTCCCCTTCGAAATATTTATTAAATCACCAGCAAAGAAAACCACTTCCATATTCTCCCAAAGACTTTCCTGCCATTACGACACCTTCTCTTGCCTTGATTCATCAATAATATCCTTAAGTACCCAGACCTACTTTACTCATCATACCAGGCCCTTTGACTCCAACAAGTTCTTCTCCACAATCCTCTCCACCAAAACCCTCTACGTCAAAAGCTTCATCATATGTGCTACCTTTTTATCCACCATCAAATCCAGCTTCTACTCCTGTAGGTTCTGCGTAAAACCCAGCTCTTACTGTTCTGATAACCTCCCCACCAGTCACACCTTCACCTCCAACTACTACACAAATGATTCTGTCTAGTTCTCCCCCTGAAGATGATTACACCGGCTACTCCTTTGACATCAGCCCCACCTTCTACTCTTGCAGGTCCTATATCAAACCCAACTCTTACTCCTTCGACAGCCTTCCCACCAGAGACAACCTTCTTCTCCTCCAACTACTGTACCAATAGTTCCCACTAATTCTCCTCCTGAAGAAGCACCTTTGGCTCCACCATCTACCCCCCCTTCTTGTCTACCATCAAGCCCAGCTTTCTCTACTCCTGCAGCTTGATGACGTGAAAATGGGGTGTTAAAATTATAATTTTTATTATATTTGCTTTAATCAAATAAACTTCTTAATTTCTAAACTTACTCATAGATTTATAAGTAAGAGTAAGGTCGTCTCCACATGGATTGGCTCTTAGATGTAAAATTAACTAGTGAGTTGGGGGATGTAGAAAGAAGGTGTTTTACAATGATAATACTAATAGGGAATTGTTATGATACTTGATAATTGAGTACTATTAAGGAAAGTGCTTACGAATTTTTAGAAGAATACTTGGTTAAGATGTAGTATAGGTTGAAGTAACTTTCCACAATAGTGATAAACAAACACCACTAGATGTTTGTTGTAGTGCCTAAGAGACAAGGAAATAATTTAAAAGTAATTTTATAAATAAAGTTCCATCTAAATATTTTATTTAGACCTCAGGTTTTATTGATAGATCGTGGAATTATATTAGTTATTTTAGGAAACCTTTACAGAATTTTTAGAAATTAATTGATAGGATAACTTTGCGGCTCAAATTGCGAACATAAGTTGTTTGATAAAATGTCTAGTAGAACAAAATGGATTTCTATGTATTTTTTATAAAGAATGAGAATGATTTTTACGGTATATTATCTAGTGAGTCCTATACTTTATTCATATATTTTTAGATTTTTTAATTGGTTTAAAACTATTTTTAAAAAATTGTAAAAATTCGTGTTCAAGACAAGCACAGCACGTGTTTGAAGAAATGCTCAGATGAAAAAAAATGCATTCAATAAGAGTTTTGGTTGCTTCTTTTAGTTTTGTTTTATCAAGGTAAGGTCTAGGTGAATGAAATTTGTGAGTTACTACACTATGTCATTGAGTGGATGATTGTCGTGGGCTTCACATCTCCACGCTCGTTGAATTCGTCTTCCATGTTTGGTACGCAAATTCTTCACCCTCTTTTCTCACTTCTCTCCCCCAGATCTCCCTTCAAGGTCAAGGCTCTGTCACAGCCGTTGACCGAGAGAACCAAGAGAAAGGTGAAGGAAGATTTGATTTCTACACTAGGTGGAGGTCGTCGACGGCTCCTGACACCTCTCGGACAGCGTCGTCCTTCAGATAAGCAGTTCACTTTCTCTTATCTTCTAACCCTCTCTTACTATTCTCCCTTCAGGTCACGGGCCTGTCACACTAGTTGGCCAAGTGAATCAAGAGGAAGGGAAAGAAAACGAAGATCTTGCCCCAAAATGTTATTTCAAAAATGATATTCAGAACTTGATGGTGAAAGATTATTTAACAAGCAATTTCAAAAGTATTTTACAGGTGAGAAATGATCCAATGACCTTCCTAAATGATATGGGACATCCCGCCGCCATATCTGGTGACAAATCAGTGGAAGTCTGCCTTTTCATAGCCGAATTAACTGCTCTAGCAACGGAGATGATGGCGGAAAGAAGGAAAGGTCCGAACTGCCCCTATACCATTAGATCCCACCTTGACAATTCCATGGCTACGACTAAATCGTAGCCCTGGACCCTACACAATCAGCTGCACCACATCAGCTTCAATCGTCCAGGTTTTTGCATTTGATTCATTCACAGTGGCACCTTGCTAAGCTGTCGCCTGAAAATAGAAGAAAAGAAAAAAAATAAAATATGATCTTGACCGTTGGATACTCAGAAGGAAGATTGACGATCAAGATTAAATAATCGTCTTAAGAAATGCCCGAACCGATATAGGCTTCGGGCCAGGTTGGCTTGAAGCCCGGTCAGGTTTGTTTATAGTTTTCTTAATATCAAGGCCCATTTGAGGCCCAACGCAATCCTCTCTGAAATGTAGTGGTCATTAATCCCATAGTGCTTTCTTTATAAAATGCAAGCGGTATACAACTTCTGAACTTATTAACAATATGAATTAAAATAACATGCATGTACTTACCTTGGGTGTGGGCTATTGAACCTGTTGTTAACTTAGGGGGGTCACGGCCTGGCTGAGGTTGCGGCATGTGTCGACTGCACTTGCGGCCTTGGCTATGGCTGAGGGAGGTGCTTGTGGTGCGGCCTTGGCTGCAATCCTTGGCGACTCAACTACTCCCTTTGTTTATTGATTTAATATTATATATATTATTTTTACTTAATCAACAAGTTTCGTAATATTTTTTGTAATGCAAAAACTCACTAAATATAGGACATTTTACATGATGAATAAATAATTACATTTAAGTGGAATTTAACATAAAAATGCATCTTAATTTTATTATATGACTTCATCAACCCTTAAAAATTGTTGATTTGCAAGCTTGATTTGTGGTACATCACAGCTCCAGCATCAAACCCATCTCTTACCCCTCTAACAGTCTCCCCATTAGGGACATGTTCTTATCCTCCAACTATTGCACCAATATGACTTCTCCCCCTGAAGCTGCACCATCAGCTCCAGCATCAAGGCCGCATTCTTTTCCCCCATCAACCCACCTTCTACTCCTGAAGCTCTCGCGTCAAACCCAGCTCTTACTCCTATGACTATCACCTTCTTCTACTCCAACTACTGCACTAATAGTTTTGTCTAGTTCTCCCTTTGCAGCTCCACCATCTACTCCCGCTTCTTTTCCACCATTAAACCCACCTTCTTCTACTCCTGAAGCTCATGCGTCAAACCCTGCTCTTACTCCTCTAACAGCCTTCCCAAAAGCGACACCTTCTTCTCCTCCAACTACTACACCAATAATACCATCTAGTTTTACCCCTTAAGCTACACCATCAGCTCCACCATCTACGCCGCCTTCTTTTCTGCCATAAAACCCACCTTCTTCTACTCCTGCAGCTCCCGCATCAAACCCAACTCTTACTCCTCCAACAGCCTCCCCACCAATGATGCCTTCTACTTCTCCAGCTAATGCACCAATAGTTTTGTCTAGTCCTCCCCCTAAAATTGCACCATCAGTTCCACCATCGACACCGCCTTCTTCCTTGCCATCAAATCCACCTTCTTCTATGCATGCATCATCCCCATCTCTTACTTCAACAACCTCCGCATATGTGATGCCTTCTTTTCCACCAATTGCACCCTCCAGCCGCATTAATAAATGTTCTTGTTTCTCCACCAGGCAATTCAATGACAGCTCCTGTTGTTCCATCTATAGTATTATCTCCCCCACCTCCACCATTAAACAATGTTAGTTTCCTCATAAATGTCTTGAGACTGTCTATCTGCAAGAAAACCCTTAGTCTACTCAAACCTTTTTTTTCCACCTCCGTAGGGTTTGCTTTGTTGTAATGCTGGCAAATGATGTGTCCCTAGTAATATTTTGCCAAACTATGACATCAAGACACAGCATAGCAGCCAATATCTACATCATTCATTGTCTACCCTAATACATGTTTCCCATTCCTTGCTTTTGTATGTTTAGGGCAACTGGTTGAAGCCGTCTAGTTGATACAAGTCTTTATTCAAAACCAAACCAGTGTAATGTTTCCCTTCTAGCCTTCTGCTTTGGACCAACGTGTTAACCAATGCCCTACTCAATAATGGTTTAACCATTTATCCGTTGGCATTTATGTTATCCATTTATGATGATGTCCTGGTTGGCTAGCAGTATTATGCATCAAGTTTCACATTTTGAATTTCAAATAATTTATGACTCGTTCTCTGCCATATTTTGAAAAAAATATATATCTAGTCTGATTTATTTTATGAAGAAACGTCTTCATTGCTTTTATTATTAGCTGGTACATAGGAAGATAAAAATATAGAAAAAATTAGTAGTCCTACTTTTACTTAGTCAGGTATGGTTCTTAAAGCATGCAAGGTGATAGAAATGCAACCAACGCTGTTGTTTTTAGCTGAAAGGCTATCTTTGTAAGCACCAGTAAAAGGGCTTAGTGTGTTTGTATTTACAGAACAAAAAAACATTTAACAGGTAAAAAACATAATTGTTCTATAAGTGGGGACAATCATAAGCTTTAGGTTTTTCCCATCAAAGCCCTAGTTTTTATTTTTCAACCCAAACATACTTGAGATGCCATATACGCTTTAGATTCAGCCATGATTAATATCTGAGATGCCATATAAGTAGCCTAACAAATATGAATGCCTGTATTTTGATTAAATATGAAGAAAGCCTACTACCACATGGTATTTCCAATAAGAGGTTTCTAGCCATGCAAATGCACAAATAATGAAACTGATATTAGGGGTAAATATGTAATTGAAGGTGATGGAACGGGGTCACTAGAGAGCAGACCAGGACCTCTATCGGCCGAAGCAGAGATGGCTCAGTGGCCGCAGGCAGGTGATAAGCCAAAACTTGGTGTGTTATTAACGTGAGTTACTCACATCGTTAGACTATAGATTTACGCTTTCATATCTATAAATTTACATCTTTTAAAATATATGCAGTATACGATAAGAATGGGATTGATTCAAAGGGAGGCTGCTATCTATAAAAACCCAAATTTATATCTTGATTCAAATTATGGAATAACATATGAGATTATAAATTTGTTACAGAATTCTTATTTATGATTTGCTAATTATATGAAAATATTATAGCTGGTTAATTTTATATTATAGAGTTTCAGTACTGAAACTTAGTATTAAATCATTTATTCAAAAGAAAAAATCAATTGCAGATATCAATTGCAGTCGGAACAAAATATTACCCTTTTTTGTTTTTTTTTTAATTCTAAAGAAGAAAGACATAGATTCAATATATAGATGAGCATCACTGAATGTTTTTATGAAAATTTTCGAAAAGTTATTCTACATATTGAGTGGAATTTTAGAGCAATAAAAGTTCAAATCGAGAGAGAAATTAGAGACCGAGTGATTAATAGAGAGAATAGAGAAACACAAGCTAAATTGGGAAATTTGGATTTTTAGGACTCCTGGATAAAAATCTATGTAACTTAGATGGAGATATAGATCATAACATATTTGATAATCTTTCTATGTGCCAATACTAATTCTAAATGCAAATAAGTGATCTCAACTAGGCAAATTCATCTTGGGGCATGAATATGTTGCCCATACATTGGGGTTTTGTATGAATCAATAAGGAAATTAAACACGGAAGAATGAACTTACAAACTGGATAACGAATCATGCATTTTTTTCTTTAGAAGCAGCAGTTGTGTCCTCCCCTCCCAAATAGGTTGGGGCAAGCTTCCTGCATGATTTTCTCATTCTTCCCGATGTAATTTTAAAAATCTTACTATAGTTAGGAATGGAGGACTAAATTTGGGTTCGATCGAATGGTTGGATCTTAAGATAGCACCATTTGAATTTTGGTTAATTGGAGTATTTGGATTATTCTTTCTTTTGTCTATATAGGCACAATCACGTTCGTTGATGAAGTTTTGCCCTTATGTTCACCTGTGAACAATGTCACGCCAGCTGACATCATGGTAAAATGTTAAATATTTTGTTATTTAGTTATTGCTAGAAAAATTGTGTCCCTTTTTGGCGTTACTTTTCGCACTACAATGCACCCCGTTGGGCACTAAGAATGTGTCACTTTAGCATGGGCATTAAAACAAAAAAACTTTATACGCTTTATACTAATTCATGGGGAATTTATTATAATAAAAAAGGATGAATTATTTATTCTTATATGTTTCCCAGTCATCATTGTATTTTCTGGATGAAACAAAATTTGAAATCTGGTGCATAAAATTTTGAAAGTACAAACCAATCAAGGTTTAATTATGGCATTGTGAATCGCGATTCAATAATTATCCCTTTTCAATGATTGGCCAAGAGAATTATTTGTCAACTATTGGTTGGCACATGACGCATGAGATTTAAGGCGTAAAAATATGTATGAAGTGCATTTAATGAACAAAAAAATGCAGTTGGATGTTAGCACCGATATTTGCATTGTGGCGGCCAAAGCTAGTTGGAGCTGCTCTAGAGGAAACCTAGTGAGACACAGCCCACGTAGGTGGATCACGTCACATGTACTTGTAGCTGCCTAACTCACACAACAAGGCCAAACAGTGGACACAATCCACAGGGGACTACATAGGCAAACACACTAAGTGTGGGTCAGCAGTGCCTACCCAAGTGACACGTAGTGAGAATCAAACTTACAACCTCTGGGTTAAGTGTTGGCGCACGCCATCATAACTCATCGAAGACGTCACCCGAGCCACCGTCACCGTTGTCGAATACCTGCCGTCGCGTCCAGCCGACAAGCACACCAAGGTGCCAACGAAGACACCCAGCGTCGACAACTTGGGTGAATTATGCTCGTTTATCATATTTTGATTTTGCTCGTATTTGTTAGTTGCATTTCGTGTTTTTTGAATTCGTTGAGTCGCCTTCGTCGCATCGCGATGTGTCCATCATTTGGTTCATGTGCTTGTGTCTTTGTCATTGCGTGGGGAGGGGTCCTTAGCCATTGAACCCCTTCCCTTTCCCCCTTTATCTTTTTATGTTTTGTTTTTTCCTTAATTTTTTATGGGGGCCCATTATATAAGGTCCCCCCTTGAATGAAAACTCCCCCCCCCCTTGTGTCCTCTTGGGGCCCAATTGACCTCCCCCTTAAATAGGAAGAAGGGCGCCCTAGGAGAAAGACAGGCCAGGAAGAAGAAGATTTGTGATTTGTTTCGTTCTCTCTGGTCTCACCTTGTTTGAAGAACACGTGAAGGGGAAGAAAGGGCGCGAGGTAACAGGGGCGTCTAGAGAAGATGAAACATTGGAGAAGGAAGGAACCTGAAGATTGGGTGGGAGGATGCTCGTGCTGCAGGTTGAGATTCCCACCGTCGAGTTTTTTTTTTCTCTCCCACCAAATCACTCGAATTCCCAATCTCCAGCTCCAATAGATAGGCGTGGATTCCAATGGAACCTCCTCCTTCAACTCCGTCACGTCAATGCCACACTATCCCAGCTCGGGCAAGTTCTCACGGCATCCGATTGTGCACCAAATTCCCCCAGCGGGAGTTACCGATGCTCAGATTGTTGTGCTCAATTTGGCTGTCGTTGTCTCCCCAATGATCGTCCGGCAGCAGGCGACCTGCTGGCAGTCTACGAATGTGACCCTCTCGCTCAACCTCTTGACGGCTAGATGGACATCTCCGGTTGGTGGAGTCCCCAAACCTGTGGTGGGTTGATCGCGTGGGGTGGCTGCCCAATTGAGTGGCCGACGATTGTGGGAATCAACCTGCTGCCCACTCCTGGTCGGACCTGCCCTCACTGCCAGCAAGTAAAGGATTGGCCCGACTTCCGACCCTCACACCACCAGACCCCCGTGAGTCAGTTGTGTCGCCTTAGAGCAACGGTTGTTCCATTGTGGCGCTAATTGACCGCGTCGTTCCGCGCTGTGCCGGCGTGTTGTGACTCTACCATCGGCCGCTCGTGACCCGTAGGTGTTGTGAGCTGCTGCGCCCTTGAGCGTCAGCATCGGCGGCTCCTGGCTGTCGATAGCCTAGTATCCGGTCGATCCTTGGCCAGCTCAATCACCACACTGCAACTGAGTGTCGTCACTCGCGACGTGCTCTCTACCCGTCGGCCCCCCTTCCTCGGGCTCCGTCTATCGCTCATGCGCCAGTTTGCCAGTCGAGCCACCAATACTCTCTGGCTCCTCTCCACCTTATCTGCTCGGGTCACTATATCGACGAACAACCTACACGACAAGCCGTCCAATGACGAGATATGTCCTCTTCCTGTCGCATATTATATTACCTTTCGCAGTGTATTTTCTTCTTGACTCCACTGCGCTCGAGCTAAGTAGGCGAGAGAGGTAATTGATAGAAACTACGAACACAATTGAGGGTCTTACTTGTACGAACGAGTTCATCCGTTATGTGCGAGCCGTACGGATTGATTCCGTTCGGCTCGTAGACTTCGTGGTTCCCTCCGACGAGGTTTGAGAGGCCACCGTCGCCGTCACCAGCGACCCCTTCAGAGCACGAAGCTCGGCATCTCCCTCGAGTGGGGGCCCGCAAATACGACGAAACCATCGATGCCCAACACCGTCGACGCCCGACACCGTCGACGTCCGACATCATTGAGGGTGGGCCAATGACCACTATGTCACCTATGCTTTTATGAAAATATGCATACTAGGACTGTTTGCAACTCCTTAAAACCGGAAATAATATTGAACTAAAACAATTTACAAATAACTTATTATGAAAGTTCAATAACTAAATAAAAGTATTTAAAAAATAAGGAAACATTTTCTATTGATTTCATGACATGAATTGTTTAAATTTTAATTTTAAATGTCAAATAACTCATAAATATAATTTGAAAACTATCTGGGGTCAAATGGATTAAATAAAGGTCTTCTAAAATATTTGAGTGTTTTCAGTGGTGTAAATAAATTAAATTATTTTATGTGAATAAATTTCTTTATCTTATGGAAGGAATATATTTTTCAAGAAATAATGAACAAATTTCTTATTAAAATTATTAGATTCAATCAAAGTTCTACAAACATTTTAAATCAATTAAAGGTTGTTTCTTTATTTATTTTACATGATTGTCTTGTTTAAAAGTTATTGTTGATTATATTTGATCAACTGTGTTGGTTTCATATTTCATTTTATTATGTTGTAGTGGTTTGTTTTGGTATGTTAGATGGAGTAAGAACCTAGAAAAATCTAGATGGAACTATTCTAACATTCCTAGATATGGTTGACCAACATCAAGAGATATTGGACATAGACATTTGACTATCAATGACATTCAAGGTGTGAGCAATACCTTGCACTACACATGTGACAAGAGCATTTACGTCATGCTCTTCATGAAAACCAACAACCAACAGAGTCTAAACTTAAACCCATTAAAGTAAACCTGAACTGTATCGCGAGATTGACAAACTTAAACCCCTGTTCTCCTTTGCTATAGTATTAGAATCCAAAACACTTTAAGTTGGGTTGGTGGAGTCCACTCCAAGCTCACTTATTCATGAGATGAGATTAAGTACTTCAATATCACATATGTTGAGGTAGAGGAGCCTATAGTTTGGGGGGGGTGGAATCCAGGATCACTTCCAAAACTATTTCCATCATGTAACAAAGCTACTGCCAACACCACATTCACTGGTTAGTGGCAGTATAGTCTAGCCCTCATGAGCATTACGAACCAAAATACGAGTGGATACTACAATTGGTTGCAAGTCTCTTGAGATGGGTGCTCCGTAATATGTAGTATAATATGCAAGAGTATCCTCCAGGTCGTAATAAGTATTATAAGATTCAGACCCCACCAAAAAAATCAGTTACCCTGATTTCTTACACTGAAGGGTTGTCTAGAATGATAAGTTATAGTTAGAAGTGAAATGTTTACTATGATGTGGTTCCATCTTAGGCCCACTTGATGAGCTATTTGCCATTAAAGTATCGTGAAGAAAGATAAGCAAAGACCATGAAACACTTAATGATAATCATTTGACAAGAATAATAGGACTTATGGATGTGCAGTCTCAGCTGTTTATTCAAGCCATGCGTGGTTCAGGGTTCTTCTCCTAGCATATCTCACCTTTAAGTCATAATTAAATAAGAGGTGAGATAGACTTGGAGAATGGTTCTCCCTTAAATTTATTCATGACCTCATCATTTAATTCCTTTACAACCCATAATTAACTTGCTTAATAATGTCAAGGGTAAGCCTTTATGAAGAAAATCTTTGAGACCCCTCGGTTAATATGATCAATAATTAGGTATTATGTCCATGAGACGGCCAATCAGAACAAAGCCCATAAAGCTATCTCTGTCACAAAAGGATATATGAAACAAATAATGTTTATATTATTGTCTCAAAGGTCGTTAAAAGAGAACCTGAAGGTAGTACTTGCTAAGATAGATCTATGAAATTGGAAAAATATAGATATTTCAATTTTGTTAAAGGGCAAGAACATTGAAAAGAAGGCTATTAGATTAAGCAGCTGAGGAATAACCTAACTGGGGGATGGAGGTGAATTAGTTTCTCTAGCTATATCATAGTTTTCTTCTTAAGGAACCCATGATATTTCCATGTCGGAAATAAGATAGAGCAAATGGGAGCGATAATTATTGGTTTTTAGAGAGCTTATGCTAATCCTTAATGTTGTTTGGCAACATCTGTCCCAAGTTGATGATGTGCCCTAACTGTGTTTGTGTGAATGCCTCCAAAGTTCTGAACTTTGAAATAATGCTGAACAAAGACATCAAAAACAAAAAAAGTTGGTAAAGCTTCATTAACCTCGACCCCCAAAATCTTTCATTGAGGCAAAACACTTGACCTACTTGAACTTGTCAATTGAAAGTATTTTCTACTTCAGCACCAATGCCTTCTTCTCATGGCCACTGAAAGCCTTAACATAAATGGCCATAAAGATCTAACCAGAACAATATATTTCTGAATAGTATGTATTTCTCCTTAGAAACACTTGGTATATCACCACTTATTAAGTAATATTCAAGACAAGCCCTAATTGCATGGATTTCAGAATGACTATTTTGCATCAGAAATTATTACTGTAGAGATAAAAAATTTGAACTTTAGTTATGACTTCCATGTAGTAATACCTCCCTGTTCGTAGTCAGTTTTTATCCAGTACTGTCCACCTCCAAGTTTCCCTTCAGATGAAATTCGTTGAATCATGTTTGACCTTTGTTGATTAAACCTAAGATGCCTTATTTATTCCAGCACCAAATGAGACAATTCAAGATCAAAATGGTTTTGAAACATGATTGAAAACAACCTTTTCTCATGAAAATTATTCAAGTTTGAATAATATCAATGTCTAGATTTCAATATTTTTATGTTCTTAGTCAAACATCTGACTCATCCACATTCAAGTTCAAACCTTTGTCACTCATTCAAAATTCAACCACAAGTTGTGATTCAAAGTTCTATGGATTACTCAAAACATTATCAACTAACCATAAGTTCAAAAGATCTCAGAACAATTTTTTTAAAAAAATGTTAAAGATGTCAGACTTATCACAAGGGTTGTAAATGTGAAACATTCAGAGCTCAACCTTCTTTTCTATGAATCTTGAATCAACCTGCACTAAAAAACACAATTCCAAGTTCTATGGCTTTGGATTGATCTTATAAAAAATATCCACTTGAAGAAATGTTGAAAAGCTACTGCAGAAAAGTTTCATGGGTTGAAAGAACTATCTAGATTTTGAATTGCAATTTTCAAAGTCCAATGAGAAGGGGAGTTTGAAATTGGGGTTAAAACTGTATACATGGACTTACAAGTCTGAAAGATCATAATGAAAATTTCTCAACAGTTTATCAGTCTTGTGTACTGATTAAGATTAGACAATATGAAACAGTAATCATTCTCATTTCTAGTTGTAATATTTATTATTTCACCGTAAGTTCAAAACACCTCTCGAGTGTTAAGAGTAAAAATTAGCAGTTATGCTGATGGTTTCAGCTTTAAAATAATCATAATTTTTTTGGTATGTTTACAAAGATATCACCATTTGATAGAAATATCTTCCTATCATAATTTTTTATTTAATCATCAATAAATTTAGCCTTGAATACCTAATGGTAGTCAGCAAGAATTTGACAAAGTTACTAAATCAATCTAATGATGTCATACTTAAACAAATATTTGAACGATGTTAGAGAATATGTTTACCTTCGTGTCATATAAAATTTAAGTCTTAAATCAGTGATAGGATATGTTCACCATAAGGTCAAACTAAGTAGCCTTTCATTCAATCATTCTCTCTAGGAGGAGATGAGCTTAAAGACGCTTTTTACATAGATCGAGGGCTTAATTTATAGATCCAACCGTATGGATGGATAGACGACAAATAAAGAAGCTGCCCTTAAAAGTTCAGCTCAATCCAAGTTCTGGATCATCAGATATCTATCTTGGAAGTGGTATGATTCTAGCTGTCAATTTAATTCAAATATTTCTCTCGCCTTGTCCTCATCAACGTTGTCACGTCATCTGACTAGGGTTTTGTATCATCTGGGATTTAAATATGATGATTGGTTGAGATTCCTCCTTGTCATCTGTGATCGACAGCTCTCGTCGCGCAAAGTATTGCCTTCAAATAAGACAAGAAAGGAATGAAAATAGAATATTATTTAAATATATTATAAAATACTAGCTTGCAGCTGACAGGGGTACGGATCAGTGTGCGCCATGTCAGAAATTTATCCTTTTAATCCAATAAAAATGTGACATTTGTGGGCCACGTGTACACGTGTACCCCACATGTATGTGGCGCTATGTAACACTACCTAATGGAGCGTACCCAACCCACATCGACAAAACATCATCAGAGCCATCGTCACCATCATCAGCATCACCGCTGGTCTGTGTCCAGGCCGATCGGCATGCCAAAGCATCCGTGAAGATGCCCGGGTTTAAGTACCCCAGGTAGAGCACGTCCGTGCACGTGTTTGCCTTTCAATTATCTTTTTTCGTTCATCCAATTTTGTGTTTCGTGTTCATCATGAAGACTTCACTGTACTTGTCGTGACGGGTTCGTATCATAGTGTTTTACCCATTGTTTTATTTCAAATCATTTAAAGAGTTCTCCTATGTTTTTTGATTTAAAATGTTACAAAGGGGTCCCTTATTGGGCCCCTTAGGTGAACTTTGTAATGGGCCCATCATGGCCCTATATAAGGCCATGATGGGGCACGTTCTGTTCAGATCTGGAATTTGTGTTGCAGTTCTACGATATTTTTTTAGATCTCACACAAGAGAGGAGGAGGAAGGGGAAGGAGAAGGAGAGGAGGAATAAAAGAGAGGGAGGAGAAGAAGGAAAAGATTAGAGCAAAGGAAGGGCACCCAAGGCGCTGCCTGAACACTCTACGTTCTGTCAGATCTGTCTCCAGCGTTCACGTGTGACAAGTATTCCGGGCCTGATTGTAAGCATTGCGTGGGCTCCATTGATGGCATGTCACACTCAGCACACCCTGGTGCAATCCCCTGGTGGAATCCGTTCCAACCTGCGCGTGGCCTAACTCGGTCCGCACCTGAGTTCTAGTCCTGAACCGGCTGCCATCGAACGTCCATTTGTTGCCTGGGTCTACAAACGAGCCACACAAAGAACGACTGACAACCCTTGTGGACTCCACTGATCAACACACGGCATCCCAGGACGTGTTCAAGTATTCCATTCCTGAATGCCTCACGGAACCGTGTCAACGATTAGCAGCCAGACTTCTACTTGCCGTGAGAAGCCTGCATCATCTAGCCGAAGGGGAACCGCTGTGTACAAATCTACATAACCCCAGGCTCATGTACGCTCCTGTACGCTGCTGCAGATTGCACTTGGCGTGCTAACACGAATGTTCATCAAAGACAGAGGGAAGCGCCTGATTTAAAGCTGTCATAATTGCACTCGTTTGCACGCTCGATTGTCCGAAGGTGTTTCCTAGCCTCTGCGGTTATCAGCCACGTCAACATCAGCGCAGGCAGTCAAATACCTGGTGTGGCAATCCTCCTCACCAGATCTTGCAACACTCGTGCCACCAAGGTACGTCGTTGCACCACCATAATGCATGGACAATTACCCTAGGGACGTGCCATCTATGCCGCCAAGGTACGTCATTGTACCATCCACGCCGCCAAGCCATGCCACACGCAGTCAGGTCGAGCAACTGTGCCAGCTGCGCCGCTTGGGCCCCACTACTGCGCTGTCCCGGTCTATGCTGTCGTGATGCCCCCCCTTTCCTATCACCAGGTTTCCCTCTCACCACCATTTCGACTACCGCTCCTACGCAGCGACACTGCTGCCAATCAAGCCTCGCCGAGCCTCCTTCCCGAATGACCCCCCCACATCTACCTGCCCACTCCGACCCTTGCTCGATGAAGACATTGACGATGACGCCGCCATCAATTAGGTAAGCCATTCCCTTGCTCATCAATTGCGTTACGTCTTCCAGTATATTTTCTTCCACACTCCATCGCAATCATAATAGATTAGGTGAGATAATTTAATCGAGAAAACTACAAATTTGAGTGTTTCCTTAGGCACGGGCCGAGCCCGTCCGTTACATGTGAGCCCTACGGAATTATCCCGTTCCGCGTCGTAGTTGCCATCGTCGCTCCGATGAGGGTCGGAAGGTCACTGTCATCGTCATTGGTCGCCCGCCCCAGAGCTCGGAACTTGGCGAATCTCCACAAGTCCGAGCTGCGTGCACACTCTAGGGCTTCACTGCATCACGTAGTTACATCTCCGTAAGGAAATTACCCGTCGGACGATGCCCTGAATGACGTCCGACATCATTTTGGTGTCAGAGCATCACCTCGATACACGATCAGACGACATCCTTCATGATGTCCAGCATCATTGCCACGTCGCTCAACTGCCATTCTTGATCATTCGAACGAGAGAGAAAGGAAAGGAAAAATAATATTATTTTCATCAGTTCTTTCTCGGTCGACAAAGTACATGTATTGCAAAAAAGCTGTTCTTTTTGTCTGATTCATCCATGTCACCTGCCCAAAGGAAAAGTAAAAAAGTAATTTATTATGCATTAAATACAATTAGAGTATTCCTAATCGCGATGTTATAACTAATTAGTTAAATAATTGGATGTCGCCGATCATTATAATTAATCCTGATTCGTATACGTTCGTGGTATAAAAACTTAAAATAAATCCTAAAATTCATATTAAATAAAAAAAGGGTTCAGAAATACAAATAAATATATATATACTGATTCGTATATGTTCGAGACATGTGTTGTCGCAGAATAAAGAACTTAAAATAAACTCTAAAATTCATATTAAATAAAATAAAGTCTTCAAAAGTACAAACAAATATATATCTATAAATTGCAACTTAGAAAAATCACATCTTTTCGAATTTAATGTGGAACAATTCCACAAAATTCATATTATGACTCAGAAAACTATATTCTTTCAGAATTGGCTGCAAGAAAAATCACTAAAATACATAAAAGTGTCACAAATCCAGAATATGATTCTTAAATGAATTTAATCATTTTTAGCTTGCTAACATGCACGTATAGTTAAAGTAATGCAAATAAACATTTAAATATGGTCAGTTTAAGCTACTGAAATGCTTACTATCACATATATTAAAGCCTCTTACTAAAATACCCTTAAAGCATAATCTTGAAAGGCAAAAAGAACTCGAGCCTTAAGACTATCATGTAGTTTTCGATTATCAATATATGGATAATAAATATTAAGCTTCGCTCTAGATATATTATTGGACAATTATTATGTTCCTATCATAATGAAGAACATCACGTGTTATGAACATATTTGGACTGTCTATAAGTATGGAGAAATATAGTTTCTCCATTTATTTAGTAAACAATTGAATATTTTCCCATTAATATTAAAGGTATAAATATATTTGATGTTTTCCCCACTATTACGATGTGATCTTGCTCATATGAAGAACGAGAAGACTAATCCTTAATGGCTTGTAGAATATAGCTAAAACATATATTAGTGTGTTTGTCTTTTAATTATATGCTAGATACTGCACATATCTCAGGGGTAATATACCCACATCTCCAAACTTGTTAAGCAGACAAAATGCCAATGACCTAGGAGTTAATAGATGGTACTGTTTACGTCAACCTACCTGAGATAGTACTGAACTCTTTGATGAGATCCAAAAACAGAATACTTGGAGTATGGAGTTCACACAATTCCTGAAGAATGAGAAGACTAATCTTTAAGAGCTCGTAGAAAATAGCTAAAACATATATTAGTGCATTTGTCTTTTTTATATATGCTAAATACTACTCATACCTTAGGGGTAATATACCCACGTCTCCAAACTTGTTAGGCAGACAAATGCCAATGATCTAGGAGTTAATATGTTGGGACTGTATACATCAACCTACCCGAGATAGTACTAAAACTCTTTGATGAGATCCAAAAACGGAATACTTGGAGTATGGAGTCCACATGTGGGCCTGCATTGTTTGTATGTTTGGGTTTTGTGTTTGGCCCACGGGTACAACACGGCACAACCCCGCACTACACTCCATAGTCGTGCCCTTTTTTCACCATGCCATGCAGTACCTACAATTGTGCTCACTTGCTCCACAGCACTGACGGTGCTACGACGCATCCCGCAATGCAATGCCTTCACGCACTGCCTTACATCACAGTGGTGCCCACACTGCAACGCATCCCACGTCACGGCCGGCCACACCACTCGTCAGCCCCACGCAGCACACATGTGCATGTGTGCAGCCAACGTTATGCCATCCTCAAAGCAGCATCGCACGCCCCCACGCTGCCACGTTACCCATAGTGTTGTGTCGTTGCCGATCACTTCATTACGGTGTCACCTCTACGCCACTCGCGCCACCTTACACTACCCTTTTAGCCATTACTGCCTCAACCATTCGTGCATTATCAGCGACGGCGCCATCACCTCTACACTCTACTACAGCGGATGGTGCGCCTTCACCATCATCGTGCCACCAACACTGCCCCCGCTATCGCTGCCGCCAGTCGGGCCGCAGTCACACCGCACGCACTACATCGCTGCCATACGCCATTGCCCTGCACATTTGCCACCGCCATGCACATTCATGGGCCCTACCACCTACTGCCAATGCTGTTGCGTGCCGGTTGCCCCTGCCGCCACCTGCATCGCCAACCACATCGTCCTACGAGCCATTATATTCACATTGCAATCTGCAACCCCTGCTGAATTTGATGGACAGACGTCACCATCGTGCTTTGACCAATGACGACATTGATTGAGGGATAGGATTCTTGTCCGTACACCCTTGGTTGGAACTATTGAGGTGTGCACCTAAGCGAGGGTAGCTTTTGTTACACCATCGTCCTTCAACCCGACATCTGAGTCATTGGGAGCCTAAGGACGGTATAGTTTAGGATTTACCTAACCTTGCAAAACTAGTGAAATTTGATTGATTGACCTGTACTTTTTTTGGGGTCAGTTATGAACCTTGAAATGATGTTTTTCTCGAGATTCACATCCACGAAGTTTTAAAACCATCAAGTAGTTTATGTATTTCAATCAAGGTCAGATCCACATACAACATCACACTAACAGTTAATTGTTTTCGAAGAAGTCTTGAATGGATTGGATGTTAATGGTATACATAACATTAGCCTCCAATGATTTTCCTCCAAATTTATGGTGATAAACCCCTAAAAAGTTTTATAGTTTACTTGCATAAAAAAACAAGTGTAAAATGTTAAATAGTTTGAAGTCCAAATACTTATGACTTAAATGGCATGTAATAGGTAAATGGTATTTCAGACAGGTAGTAAAATTGGTAAATGCATAGTTTATGTGTATAACTACTTGACAAACAAGGAACATAGAGGCATTTACACCATAGAATATGAAATACATTTTTGAACTGTAGGCATTTATGCATTTACTAAGAGGCTGTCAAAAGTTTACAAATGTTTCTTGGTGTACTAATTGGAATAAAAAGAAAATATCTTTTTTAGCAACTTTTTTAGGTTTCATTTTCTGGAAATCATTTCAATGGGGACTGAGAATTGTGTTTATATTGAAGTGTGTGTCAGTACATGCATTGGTCCATAGTTTGGCACAGATTATGTGTGGAAGCAGTATCTTGTTTATAATCAGGGGTTGGTCAAACTCTATTTTTCTATAATTCGGATGTTTCGATATTAGCTTGTGCTCCTCCAATGTGTGCCAATAATCGCTGGGTAGCCGTCTAATGTAGGTTAATTGCATACACAATAATGCTCATCGACCGTCAACTAAAGATGGATTTGGAAATTTTAAATTTGAAAACAAGTTTTCAAAGGAAAATGTTGCGGGTAGATATAGAAGTAGGGAATAATGTTTTACAAGATATTTATAAATTGTAGAGAGAAAAATAGAAATCAAGAAAATAAAGATAACATGGAATATGAATATGGTGAAATATATTTTTTATCGGAGAATTTGAATATTTCCAAGGATTTTAATATGGGATTTAATTCAAAGATTTATCTCAATCCATTATTTATTTTAGTAGCATAATTGATTGGCATGCATTTGTATTAATTATCAAGCTTTTTCCTGGGTATGTACATGCCATTATTTCATTGGCATGTTGAAAATGAACAATAAATAATGGGAATTATCACGAGAAAAGTGGTGAAATCAGTTCACAATTGAGGGATGTTTGGCTCTATAAGCAAGTTGTATCTTTCCTATCATGCTTAATTGGGGCAAGGTTCAAGAATGATTTTCTGTACTTTGTTTTGCATTATAAAAAAAATACTATCCAAATTTTAGCTCAAACTCTTTAAGTTCCCATAATCTCATTCAATAGATATTATGTTTTTATTTCTACATCCCTGCCAGATAGTTTCGAGTATGCTATCTCTAATTCCCTCTCAATAGGAGGACCCAAGTGGCAGAAAAAATATGTCCCGTGATAGCGGTGCCTAAATAATTGTTAATTGAAAAAAATATTAAATGTTATTGAAGGGAACATTAGTAACATTTTAAATATCTGAAATTAATACATTGAATTATCTCACAAGTTTGTCTACCTAGTGTCTCTATGCACCTAAATACGTATTACTAGTACGATGATTTGTCATTATGGCTTTAGAAATCATGATGATGGCCAGCCATTACCCAAAAAACACGATTAAAATGAAATATGTCAGAGAGTGATTACCTTGGAATAAACCTCAAAGTAAAATATTAATCCCAGTAATAATTCCAGTGCTGGGGGTGAGAAGGCTGAAAGGCTTTTAGATCTCAATGACGTGGGCTCCAATTAAATCACTCCTATGGCCCCTTTTTTCTTTTGTTGTAGCCCCTTCCTCATCAGCTCTCCTCCTATCACACCTAATCAACAGCTAGCCTTCTACTTGGTCCATCACATTGCCCCAACATCCACATCAGCAGCCACAAACAAGTCATGAGCCTACAACAGAATGATAAAGTAAGAAAAGTTAGATATAAATTGACAATGTGATCGTCCTTTATAAAAAGCAGATGGTTAAGATTAGATTATCTATTTTAAAAACCTATTAGGATGCAAGCTTTGGCCCGTATCGGCTAGAAGCCCAACCAATTTCTTATCTCTTTATTTTGTTAAGTTGCTATCCATTGAGCTGCGATCTATCTGTTTTTTATGGTCTATCAACAACTTAAAAGAAACACTTAAACATATATCATATGTCAAAATAATTCAGAAAACTAGTTATACAAATATTGAGGCCTCATAGCTCTACATAAATCAACAGCCTATCATGTGCATATGCAATGGCCCGCACACCCTTTGTTACTTGTGTACTCTCTTGGCCCTTGGGCTCGCATTTCTCGGGCCCTCCATCTGCAGTGCTTCCGAATTGTAGCTGTGTACCTTTGAATGCATGTGTTGCCGATTCTCGTCAATATGCATCTCACTTTAGCACCACTACAGCTAGGTGGCTCAACCACAGGCACTACTACGATTAAGTTGGTTTCCATTGAGCTCCGACCTATCTGCTTTCAGCAGCTCACACAGGGAAAGGAATCACATGCACTCACTCTATTGATCTCGCAGAAGGAAAGAAGAATAAATAACACTTTGAGAGAGGAGGGAACTAGGGTAATCCACACAGCATACTACAACAAAATAACTAATGCATATTTATAGGCGTTCCCCCATAACTGCCTATGGACTCAAACTAAGCATGACCGCACACCTGTCCAAGGACTCGGTCTTCAATGACACCTAATCATCTGCTCCTAAAAGCTAGCTCTTGCCTCCACATCTCCCTAAAGCCTAGTGATCCATGCTGACTTTGTTTTTTCTTTACTTGTTGAAAATTAACTCCCTCAATTAAATCACCCAAGATTAACTATCTAACACCGGCAACTTCTAGAGAAACACTTAAACATATATCACATCTCAAAATAATTAAGAAAACTGCATCTACAGAAATGTTGAGCCGTCATATATCATGCATAAAACAACGACCTAATAAACACATGTGCATGGGCCCACACAACCTTCCTTAATTCTCTTTTCTCCTGGTTCCTTGGCTAGTTTAACTTGGGCCCTCAATATACACTAATGGTGACTTGTAGCTGGATACCTTTTCTTGCATGTGTCCCGACGCTCATTTGCCTACAGCTGGTGTTAGTGCTAATACGGCTAGGTGGCCTGGCCACTGATGCTACATAGATACACCCACATAATTTTATTGTTTTTATTTTTTCAATTTATTTTCAACCCTCAAAATATAAATTAATATAATTGAGAGAATAATTAAGCCCAAAAATACGTTCCACCTCTTTATGTCATAATACTAATATATTGGACGCGTAAATAAGATAAAAATAACGATACCAAGTTAAAAACTAAAATATTTATGAAAATATAAAATTAGTTATAATAATGCCAGCTTAATGACCCCAAAATAGCCTTAATAAGTGTTTGAATGCATGCATTAAACTTGTAGTTTTTATTACTGATAGAATTGTTATGTGAATATATAGTTGGTTAAAGATGTTTATTTTTCTAGTGGATAACAGTTACGCTCTTAGACTGTGGCCACATTCTGGTTTGGGTGGGGATCAAATTATTCATGGTCTGGATCAGAACTGCTACCGTACAGTGGTGCTTCATGACTTGGCAGACCTAGTAGGTATTGGCGTAAACTGAGTTTTGTTAGCATATACACCATGGATTTCTTTTTATCTTCCATTTTGTCGATTGATTCCATCAACCTGTTGGGTTTGACTAATTTTGAATCGAGGATGCCTTCCTTCTTATTCAATGAAGGTAAACAAGTCATTTATGAGTGATTTCCTTGTGGGCCACTTAAATTCATCACTTTGATTCCTATATTCTGCTAGGAGCATGCATTGTTCAATTAAGTAATCATTAAGACAAAGACAATAACTACAACCCTTACACCAACCAGGTTTGTGAACCTGAATCATGGGGAACACTATATCCTACAAACATAATAGGAGGGTAGTTATATTCAACGCTACACCTCCCTGAAAAATCTGTCTCATTTATTTGATTTCTCTTTCACACCATCATGCTGTTACTTCTCATCAGATAGGGTCTTCTTGGATTGAAATGGCTTCTCTTCGAGGGTGAAATATTATTTACTTCTTGTTTATAGTATAATTCCAAACTCAGTTAAAATCTTCATCGTCCAAAATACCTTCAATATCCATCAACACCAATAAAAACTTAATTTCCACCCATCTCTACCAGTACAAACTCACTCTGTAGTATTTTCTGCTGGATGAATATCTCCCTTTGTCGTTCCTAAATGGGTTCCCCCATAAGTTAATGCATGTTTCTTTCTCTATGCTTTCATTAGGGTATGTGTGCCATGAAGCCACTGCTGTTATTGAATGCTCATGAAATCTCCATAACTATTTTGACTAGCATGCCACATCTCTACTATTATAAGCAAGACCAACATCAAACCTCTATGCATCGGTACAATTAGTTCCACATACCTGTTTTCCGCCCACCACTGGTGTCTTCCCAATGGCTGATATTATGTGGCTGTCAAGCCAATCACATTTTCCTTTCATATTTAATTTCATTCAGAATATTTTCATCTTATGAGTTTTGATCTGTGACGAATTGAGATTTGAAAATTGGGATAAGAAGAGTATATATGAATATTATCAGCCACTCATGCATATTTGTACTTAAGAATTCGCTGATATATTCTGTTTACAATCATTGGTAGATGGTTCATACACATAATTGATTACGTGTAGGGATAGTTTCCTTCAAATAACTCGACAAAAAAAAAATGATGAGTTAATCTAGGAATCCAAATCATATTTTTGGATATATCTATAATTTTTAACATTTATGGGTGAAAATGATACTCAAATATTGCATCGTTAAAGAGAAGCTAACAATTTTTATGACTGTGTCATTGGGCTAGCTGGATCAGATTCTTCTGTAAAAAATGTGGAAAAAAGTTTATTGAAGTGTTTTCTTCTAGCTGACTGATGCACTCACTTTAGACATGAATAGATCTTGATATTCCCAATCAAATCTAGTACACAATTTTTAATTGTGACATTGACTATATAAATGATGTGCTTAACCAGAAATATATAATAGGAAATGATAATAGTTTGGGATATATGACACAGTTATTAGATAAGAATATCATAATTGATAAGAAATGTCTCCTTCATATCCAAGTTCTTAGAGAAAAAGAGACAGAGATAGAGGTCAATGGATATGGATAGGTAGAATGAGAAATGAATATAGGTAAGGGTTGTGAGATGATAATATGAGAATGTATGTAAGAGAGATAAATATACATAGGATGGACTTATGGATTAGGCTATGGAGAAATGAGGAATAAAATGGATATGTGCGTAGATATGTTGTTGATTTGGGGTGGATGTGAGGAATGGAGGATATAACAAAAGTGCTAAACATTTTCCTTAAATAATGAAAATTTTAATTTAATTTAGTTTATTATCTTTCACCAAGTAAACTAATTTAAGTAATGAAAATTTTAATTTTGATAATGAAAATTTCAATTAAGAAAATTTAGTTTATTTTCTTCCACCAAATAAAAATTTTAATTTTTTTCCGTTTTCAAATTTTCCCATAAAATCATTTATGATTGACCTGAAAATCAGGTCGCTGAAAAGTATCACAAACAATAATGCGATAACAACTTTGGAGCAATAAAAAATTCCTGACCTAATTATGTTGGCATGAAACATCAAAAAAAATTATTTAGAATAAAGGTTTTGACTTATATTAATGATGTTGACATTGAAATGTGAAAAATGTAACATGCAATGTATAACTCTATTTTTAAAAAGCTTTGGGAAACATGTAGAAATTTGGATATTCCTTCTCCGGTCAAATGAATTCATAAAAATTATTTAAAAACAACACAATTAGTCACGAGATTTGTTGAAAAAATTAATTAGTTTGTCATAAGATAAAATAATATATTTTTATCATTAAAATAAGAATGGAATGGACATGTTCAGGATATAACATAAGATATCAAAGATAGAATTAACATTTTCTGATCACTGTTTGTCATTTATCTTATAATGGAATGCTTAATCTATTATTTCACTACTATGAAACATAAATCACTATGCATTGGTTTTGTTGAGACATCAAATCAGGCCTTCTAAGTCCAATACATTTGGCTTAAATTTGTGTAAATTATTAATAATTTAATTAATAAATATGCACATAATAACTCCCTTACTTCTATAGCATATTTATCTGATATTAAAAACCTATGAAGGACCAAATAACTTACTAAATTTTGTATCATAAAATCTAGGACTAAGCTCACACTGTAACACTATCATATATTCCGACGGTGCATGCCATCTTGACCTGTCGAAGGCGTCATCCGCGCCGCCGCCATTGTCGCCGACTGACGGGTGAATAATGCTCGTCTATCATGTTTTAATTTCTTGACTTCTTCATGAGATGTGTTTCATGTTTTCGGAATTGTCAAGTCCGCTTTGCTGCATCGCGACGTGTCCATCATTTTTATCCATGTCTTTGTCATCATGTTGGGAGGGGCCCTTAGTCGTTTGGACCCCTCCATTTTTCCTTTTTCTTTTTTGTTTAATTTCCTTCATTATTGTAATGGGGGCCCATTATATAAGGGCCCCTTAATGGACCAATACCCCCCCTTATGGGTCCTCCTAAGTAGACATGGTCGTTCTGTTCCGTTGTAGCGAATTGCGCGAACTGTTTGGATTTTCAAACAGAACACTGTTGAAAACGGACAGAACTTCGCACAGACAGCTGTGCGGTTCGCATTGCGCAAAATGTGCAAATTTTTTTAAAGGGATTTTTTTGAAAAAAGATTATTCTCGTTCTCTTTCTCATAGTCCCACTCCCACTGTCCTAGTCTCCCTCCCTCATTCTCAGAATCCCATCTCTTCTCTTCAATCCCGTCTCTTCTCTCCATCTCTCTTGAGTCTTGATGACTGCCTGTAGACACCGTAATCCCGCCTCTCTCCCGTAGACTCCATCACGTCTTTCTCCCGGCCGATTTGGCAGCTCTACTCCAAACTCGCGTCACTAGCGCCGGAGTTGGGATTTGGTACGTTTGTTTGATTCTCCTTTCTTTCTTTCTAATATTCTGATGCTATCTTGTTCGGTTCTAACTATCTGATTCTCTCTTACTTTCTCTCTAATTTTCTCTCTATAACTCTCTTATTCTATCATTCGCTCACTATAGTTCTGTCTGCCTATCTCTGAATCTCTTTTATGGTCTCTCCCTAATTCTCTGGTTTTCCTCTTGCGCTATGTCTAATTCTCTCTTCCTCTCGCCCTCTCACTAATTCACTATCTCAAAACCTCTTTTCTTCTAATTATCTCACAGGCTCTCTAATTCTCTGAGTCACTCTCTCCTTCTAATTCTCTATCTTTGTAATTCTCTGATTTTCCCTAACTCTATCTCTGAATCTATCTTTCTCTCGCTCTAAATCTTTGATTTGGTTCTCCTCTGACTCTGGTTCGCTCTCTCCCTCTCTATTTCATAATTGTGTATCTCTAAATCTCTATTTTCCTCTCTCTCTAGTCCCCAATTCTCTCTCTAATTCTCTCTCATTCATTCTCTCCTCCTCTCACCCGAGTAATCTCTTTATTTCTCTCTATCATTCGCCGTTTTTCTCCATATCTAACTCTAATTATCTCTCTCCCTAATTCACTGATTTTCATCTTGCGCTATGTCTAATTCTCTCTTCCTCTCGCCCTCTCACTAATTCACTATCTCAAAACCTCTTTTCTTCTAATTTTCTCACTGGATCTCTAATTCTCCGAGTCACTCTTTCTCCTTCTAATTCTCTATCTTTGTAATTCTCTGATTTTCCCTAACTCTATCTCTGAACCTCTCTTTCTCTCGCTCTAAATCTCTGATTTGGTCCTCCTCTGTCTCTAGTTTGCTCTCTCCCTCTCTATTTCTTCAATTATCTATCTCTAAATCTCTATTTTGTGTTTTTTTTATTATTTTAGATAGGTGATGGCATTCGATTGATCAAATAAGTAGCTCTTGTATCTGCTTCGTCTCATAATTTCTCCAGCACTATAGTATTATGTAGTATAAATATGTCTCAGTAATGTGACAACGGGGTGAATAATTCCTTTCTTAACATGCTGATGAAGCTATTTTAATTATCTATGCAATTAAATTCTCATAGAGGGAATCTTTTTGCTTGAACGCATATTGAGGATGGGATAATAACATGCGTTCTTCCACTTAGATATTCTCGTGCTGCAACTAATTGCTAAGATTGATGATTTAACCTCTCGATATGTTCATCCGATAGTATGTTGCATTTATGGATTTATTAGTCAACTTTGCAGACACATATTTCTTTAGGTTTTAACAACCCCTGATTCTCTTTGTTGATCTCTTTATCGCAGGAAGTCATCTCTGGTAATCTAAACATTTCTCTGCCTTTCGATACAAAGCTCTATGCGGCGTTCTCTGTACTCTTAATAACGTTCAATGCAGGCGCGAGTGAGCGGGAGTCAATTCAGATTCAGATTCAGGTTATCGGATAAGAAACGTTCTACAAGAAACATTACGAAGTCAATCAAACAAAGGTTATGTTATTTTGAACATAAGAAGTCAATGAACAATATGCGAATAAAGAAACAAGAATGAAAGAGAAGTCAAAGAAACTAAGGCGCGAGGGAGCAGAAGCGAGTGAGTGGGAGCGAAGGCGCGACTGAGCGGGCGCGCTAGCAAAAGGGGCGAAGCGAAAGGTTCTGAAATGATGTTATCTGACTTTCAGATAAAGAAGGTTCTGAAATGATGTTATCTGACTTTCAGATAAAGAAGGTTCTGCAAGGTTATCCAACGTTACGAAGTTAAGGAACGGATAAAGAAACGAAGTAATTGGAACTCAATATTCTCCGGTCAGATTAATTTCTTGCTTCCAAGAAATCAGAACCTCTTATGCGGCATCTTTTGAATTGAATCCAACTGCTGTCTCTCCCGATCCAAACCCAATCCCCACTAAAGCCGATCAGGCCCAAAACACAACCCACGGATCCGGTTACTGAAAAACATGCCCAACCTATTTGTCCGATATCAATTCATGCTTGTGCCAGCTTTACCCATCCAGGAAGTCCTCGTCGATCTCAGGATTCAAGCTAAGGCCAAGGAACCCGTGACCCCATTGAGCGCCCACGCCCAAAATCCACTCTGGTTTTTCAGCCGTCCGGATCCTATCAAGCTTCATCCTCACGGCTGGTCCAGCCCATAGCCCGTGCGTGCATCACAGAATCCTCCTCAACTCAACAACCTCGCTCCTGTCTCTTCCTAGCCAATCCCTCCATCTTCTCCCCCGCTTTCGCGCCTCCGATTTAACTAAATCCTGCGCCTATCTCAATCCAACCAGTTGGTCAGTCTGAATTTGCGTCGGAGGCAACTAAAAAGGTGCATACTTATGTGACAAAGGCACATGGGTTGGAGAATTTTTCAATTTATGTTAATTGGCTTATATTTCACTTTGTTTGCTCTATTTACCTGTGGGATGTATGAATCTACTTTTCACATTTTTAGTTGTCATACATTGCTTACTTTTCTATTTATGAATCTGTTTGAACATGTGTACTTCATGAGTGTACATCAAGCAATGTCCGAATTCAGCTTGGTATTGTATAAATTTTTAAGTAATACAAATTTTGAATTGTAATTTAGGATGCCTAGAGAACCTCTATCGTATGCCTCTGGTTCCCATGGAAGCTTTTCATTGTCCGAGGAGAGTGTTGGCCACGGCAGGAAGAAGAAAAAGAGAAAGAATGAATGCGTTGCACGTATACACTTCACAGAGGTGGCGCCAAAGGGGTTCACATGCAACCTTTGTGCGACCCGTACTCGGGGTCGTGTAGTGACTATAGAGCAAAATAAGTATAGTTTCAGTACCATTCTATGGCGTCATCTGAAAAATGTGCACCGTAAATAGTATAACGAGCTGAAGGCTTAAGATTGCAACTCTTCCAACCAACCATCGTTGGCCAACATCTTTGATTGACAAGGTACTAAAAAACTGTACTTCACTGGTCGCTCGCTAGAGACAACAAAAGAAGAGCTTGTACATTTCATCTATCAGTAAGCCTCACCGTGGAACATTTTATGTCAGAAATATTTCATCCGACTACTTTGATTCATCATTCAGAAGGAGATATACATTTTATCGACAAGGGCTGTTAAGGAAAAGGCTTTCAAGCTGTATATTGAGTTGAAGAGCAGTATTCGTGACCGTCTGGAGAGTGCTGATAAAGTGGCCATCACTCTGGATTGTTGGACTTTGGCCAATTGAATATCATTTATAAGGTTCACCGTTCATTGGGTAGACATAGAATGGAAAATGTGTAAATGTGTCCTCCCTATACGCCAGTTGGAGGGATCCCACACTAGGGAGTGCTTGAGCGAGATTGTATTGGAAGTTCTGGCAGAATTTAAGTTGAGTGAGAAGCTGTGCGCTATTACGATGGGCAATGCTTCGAAAAAACGCAACAATGATGGTGATATTGGAACGAGAGTTGCAGCCAGTGAATGCCTGTTTCACTACAAAGAGACATGTCTTGTGTATTGCGCATGTCATCAACTTAGATATGCAGGCCGGATTGAAGGCGCTCAATGTCGTCGAAGATCGCCCCGAGTCGTTTCATTGATGAAGTAGACCTCACAAACCTTGATGTAGTTGTGGATGCGGAGGAATATGATTCTCGTGCAATTTCCTCAGGGGATGTTGTTCGACGCCTAAGAGAGGTGGTGATTGCTATATGAGGATCGACAAGGCAAATATGTCAAACGCGAGGAGACAGCTAAATATGTCAAACGCGAGGAGGATCCCAATTGATTGCCCTACAGGTGGAGTTCCACTTATAAGATACTATGTAGATGCATTGAAAAGAAAATTGTTATCGATATGATGATGTCCAGCACCCTTCAAAAACAAGCCTTACTTGATGCAGAATGGGAGCTAGTGCAAAAATTTGTCGACTTACTCAAACCACTCTAGCTTGGTACCTATGTTGCTATCCAAAGTAAGGCACCAACGTCAAATGAGGCTATAGTCATTATTAAGGGATTGATGAGGCATCTAGAGCGAATTAGTGTGGGCGTATCGAACTCATCCATGCTTACAACTGGTCATGCTATCTCTACTAGGCAAAGGAGTGCCTTGTCTACTGTTTGGTCTGCTATGGGGGCTAAGCTAGATGAATATGTGTGTGTACTAAAATGAAATGAGGCTTTCACTATCGCCTCTTTACATGATCCATCTATGAAGCTTCACTTGATTGATCCACAAGCTAAGAATGCGGTTCTATATACCGTCCGCAATATCATGGGGATGCCTTCAGTATCTAGGAACCCCGAGAATCGGCGCACCAAACCAACTGCTCTATCAATGATGAGTGAGTTCATACAAATGGAGCTTGAAGAAATACTAGATCCGTCTGAGCTACCACAACGAGTTGATCCGATCGCAGAGCTCGACGTATACGCGATGGCCCCCCCAACATTCTGTATGGAGGTGTTACATTGGTGGAGGACGACAGGTATCATGTAATTTCCATTGTTTATATTCCAAATCTTGTGCTTCACTTATTAAATTTCTGACTAATTTTACCCCCAAAACAGGTCAGCTTTGTTACCCCGCGTTAGCACTGGTGGCGAAGGAATTCCTAGCAGTTCAAGCGATGAGTGCCGTGTGTGAGCGTCTATTTTCAGAGGGTCGCCGAGTAATCAACTACAGACGATCGAGGCTCACGGCAGAGAGCGTTGAGGTGTTAATAATGTTGAAGTCATGGTACATCAACGACGACCTGAGAGCAGATGAGGACGAAGACGGTGATGAACAAGATGGTCCATTTAACATTTGTTTGCATGCACCGGCGAGATAGACTGTGTCCTTGCTCCTTGACTGGTGTAGACTGCTCTATTATTTATCTTTGCCTTCTTGAACAAAAATTATGATCATGTGATAGCAAATTATTTCAATTTTTAACACGCAGATTAGCCCTCCAACACACAAAACCGGGGACAATGATGGAAGAATCCCGCGGTCTAAATGCGACATGCCTCTATATTTTCCTTTCTCTATCATTCTCTGGTTTTCTCTTTATCTCTGATTCTCTCTTCTGCTCTCTCTCTCTAATTAGACGTTTCTCTCTTTTCCTTGCTTTCACCTCTCTACTTTTCTCCCATTCCCTAACTACATCTCTAGTTTTCTCTCGATCCCTAATTCCATCTTCCTCTCCCCCTAATTATCTTTTTCTCACTTTCTATCATTCTCTCTTGTTCTCTTTTTCTATCTCCGTTTCTCTCTCTCCCTCTAATTCTCTGAATCTGTCTCTCTCTTATTATCCCTTACTCTCTATCTATCAAATTCTCCCTTGCTCTATCTTCAAATCCCTCTTTCTCTTCGTCTCTCTAATTCTCTCTTATCCTGTGCAGAGCAGGAGTGCTGGTCATCAAGCTGAGACTCAGGATTCAACTATTGCCAAAAGACCATACTCGGCCAGGAGGTGGAAAGCTGGTTCTGCAGCTAAAAAATACCCAGCCAAAAATCTGACTGGAATTTTGAAGGTTTGGGTGAGAAAAGGGACTTCAATTTTGAAGAGAGTTATTTTCCTTCAAAAATGTGTCCTACTCTTCAAAACTAGACATGGTGTACCCCACGTTTTGCATTTGGTGGATTAAAAGGCATGGTGTACTCAAGGAAATGTCTCCACACAGTGTTTAATATTTCTTCAAAAATTAAATTTTCCTCCATGACGAGAGATAGCAGCCTATGAAGAAAAATTACTGATGAGAAAGATTGCAGAATCTCTCTGTCTCTCTATCTAAATGTGTGATTTTCTAAATCTCTATCTCTGAATCTCTCTTTCTCTCTCTCTAAATCTCTGATTTGCTCTTCCTCTATCTCTAATTCTCTCTCTCTCTATCTATTTCTTCAATTGTCTATCTCTAATTCTCTATTTCTCTCTCTCCAGTTCCCCAATTATCTCTATAAGATTGTCTTCATCTAATTCTCTATTTCCCTCACTTTCCAATTTTTTCTTTCTACCTCTCTCTCATTTTCTCTTCCTCCCTCATTCATAATCTACCTCCCATTCTCTCATTCTCTCTCTCTAATTCTTTCTTTCTCTCTCTACCATTGTCTGGTATTCTCTCTATCTCTGATTCTCTCTTTCGCTCTCTCTCTAATTATCCAATTCTCTCTTTTCCTCGCTTTCTCCTCTCTTCTTTTCTCTCATCCCTAACTGTGTCTCTAGTTTTCTCGCGGTCCCTACTTCCATCTTTCTCTCTCCCTAATTATCTCTTTCTCCCTTCCTATCATTCTCTGATCTTCTCTTTTTCTATCTCCGATTCTCTCTCTCCTTCTATTTCTTTGATTTTCTCTCTCTCTCTCTCTTATTCTCCCTTACTCTCTATTAATCGAATTCTCCCTTTCTCTATCATTAATCCCTCCTTTCTCTTCGTCTCTCTATCTCCCTATTCCTTTCCTTCTCCAATTCTCTGTCCCACACTCTCACCGTCGCTCTCATTCCCTCTGTCTTCGTCTCTCCCTCACTCACCCTCACCATCTCCCTCTTCTTCTCTCTTTCACTCACTCTCTCCCTCTCCCTCTCCCTCTCCCTCTCCTTCTCTCTTGCTCTCTCTCTCACAAAACTAGGAACCCTAACATTTGACCTCAAAAATGGCATCTTGAATTCATTACGGTTTGGATACACCCATCTTACCTTATTTCTTAGGTATGGGAACTAAAAAAAGTTATATTATTATTGAACAAATACCTAAATATATTATTATTGAAATCTAATCGTTCCACCCTCTAACCAAAATTCTAGAAAAATATGGAAGTACACTCTGTTTCATGTAAGTCGTTTTAATAAAATTAATTTTCAAAAATATATTAAATTAATTAATTCCTTTCCTTTAAAACCAAATGAATTCAGTTATGTCACCCAATGAAATGAAATGAATTACCAAAATGAACTCAGTACAATTCCCCCTTCTAATTAAATTGCCAAGTGAATTCATTAAAATAATCCAAAGTTTTTTCTTAAATCTAAGTGACAACCATGACATAAACCCCTCAAATATCAGGTACCATGAAAATATAAATGCCATTATGACTAGATTCAATGACTGTTAGATTTGTACTGATAGAATTATACTGAATATGGTGTTTTGTGACTTGCGAGTTGTGAATTAGTATAATATACTTTGGTAGATGCATCATATTTTTTTGCAATTTAGTGCATTTTATGCAATTTCCGAACAACTATGTTCTTTTTGTGCGAATTTTGTTCGATTGTGCGAATTTGTTTGTTTTGTTCAAATTTGTTCATTTGTGAGAATTTGTTCGTTTGTGCGAATTTGTTTGTTTGTGCGAAATTGTTCGGTTGTGCGAATTTTGTTTGGCTGTGCAAATATTTTTTGGTTGTGCAAATTTTTTTGTTTGTGCGAATTGTTTGAACATCTGTTTGAATTCTTGCACAAAAAAAGGACAGCACACCGAACAGACCACTGTGCGGTTCGTTTAAGTGAATTTTTTGTTCGTTTTAAACGAACAGAACAGAATGAGCATGTCTACTCCTAAGGCCTTAGAAGAGCGTTAGCCAAGGAATATCATCAAATAGTTTGTTTACCAGAGATCTTGGTCTCACCCCTTTGGGAGAAAGAAAGAGGAGAACGGATGGGAAGAGGGAAGAGGTTTGAGGGGAGCAGAAGGAGTGAAGGAGTCCCCCTTCCCATCAACTGGGAGGATCTCTATTCGTCCCACTACCGCTTGGTCCATTCGGAGGACCTATTTTGCACGCCTCACATCAATCTGCCGCACGCACTTTCCGAGTCCACTGCCCTGACTCCGCGTGGCCATTTCTCGACGTGGATGTTGGGTCGTGGCGCTCCATCTCCATCCTACCATGCCCGTCTATTCCTTGAGACGGCGTGGCATTTCTCGCCAAGCCTGCTGCATCGTGTTGCTCCTAGTGTGCAGTGGGCGCTCCTCCACTGACTGCCCCGCTTTCTCGCCGATCGACGACCACCATCGTATCTTGCACAATGGCCACTTTGACTCACTTATTTGGATCGCTCGAAGACCCCGATTCTGTCGTGATAAGCTCTCGCCAGGCAACCACCAACGCGGCTAGTTGGCTTGATTCTCACCTGAGCGAAACTCCATTGGATGCGGTTGTGGAGCGTCAAGCCACATCCATCTGGCAGGGTTTGACCCCCGTTGGGAACGGCACGTCACCTCGTTCTGGCCGACTACTGCTAGACGACCATTGACGTGCTTAGCCGTGTCACCAAAGACTGCCGACTACCTCCGCATTGCGTGAGTCTCGCCATTGCCATCCGCAGTTGACGCGACGATGCTGCCCTTCGCCGGCCAGTTATATAGACTCACATCTACTCTCGGTTGCCAGTCTCCGCTCACCTCTATTGATAGACTTTGTCCGTGTCGAATAGTAAAATTGCTGTTAGATCAGCAGCCTACTTGAACCTCATCCTCGGCCGTGTCCTTCTCCTCCTACCTCTACAAATTGAACCTACGCCTTGCCGCCAGTTGAGCACGCCGACCCTCTCTGGCTCCTCCCCGCCACAACCCCCATCGGCTACCGCAATTGACAAAGAATCTGCACAAAGAGCCACGCACCAACAAGGTACATCATTCCCCGCTTACTCGTTATATTATCCTTTGCAGTATACCTTCAATTGTCTCCAACGCGCTCCGACTAGATAAGTGAGCAAGGAAAATTGAGAGAAATATGAGAACAATTGAGCGTCTTTACTGGTACGAACGAGCCTGTCCGTTATGTGCGGGCCCCTACAGATTGACTCTTTTTGACGCCATAGTTGCCTTCGTCCCCTTCAACGAGGCTCAAGAGGCCACTATCGCCGTCACTTGTCGAACCCTTTGGGCCTCGCAGCTTGGCATCCTCCATCAAGTCAGGGCCTTCAAGTATGACACAAAGGACGCATTCATCTTGCATCATAGTTACATCTCCCCTTTAGGGTTTATCCCTCGGACGACGACTCTGTCGACGTCTGCTATCAGTATCTCGGTACCCGAGTATCGTCCTCGGTACCCCACACGGATGATATCTGCAACTTTATCCAGCATCAAATTGGTATCAGAGCATCATCTCGATACCCGCACGAATGACGATGGCATCATATTCATTCAAAAGTCAGCCATCTACTAAATTGTCAGAAATATGGGTTGTATGTAACTCAATATGCTTGATATTAAGTTATTGATACAAATGATGTATAAAAGTGTAATGGACATGTGTAAGTATCTTACAATAGGTTAATTTAAGTTTAATTGGATTTATTTGTCAGTAGCACTAGGAAATAGACATTAGCTTTCAGCACTCATAAAAATTATTCAAAACATTCGTTAATGAGTGCCCTGTGTTTACTTATTCACAATAGTCAGTGTGATAATTATCAATATGGACAAGAGATAGATACTTTGTATATTTTATAAGGGGAAACATAGGATTTATAAATTAGGGGCAAACACTTTGTGTCATTTAAAAGTTTACTTTGCTTCAATAATATTAGATTCATAAATTCAGTCTTACCCAAGGCATATATCAGTCACTAATGCTATCTCACAAGGAACTGGCACTTAGGAATAAATTTATTTCGGAGTCTGAGTTTAAAAAAGATATATTTTAGGGGGTGACTACTTTCGATAAGGAACATAAGGATAATAATCAGATTGTATGAGTCCAAATATTTTTGTAGAGTGTAAGTATCTTACAATAGTTTAATTTAGGTTTAATTGGATTTATTTGTCACTATCACTGGGAAATAAAGATTAGCTTTCAGCACTCATAAAAATTATTGAAAAAGTTCGTTAATGAATGTCATATCTTTAACTATTTAGCGACAAACACAATATTCAGTGTGATAATTATCAATATCGACAATACATAGATAATGTATATATTTTGCAAGGGGAAGCATTTTATTTATAAATTAGGGATACACATTTTGTGTGATTTAAAAGTTTACTTTGCTTAAATAATATTAGATTTATAAATTTAGTCTTACCAAAGATGTATATCAGTAGCTAATGATATCTCACAAGGGACTGGCACTAAGCAATAAATTGATTTCGGAGTTCGAGTTAGAAGAAGATATACTTTAGGGGAAGAGTACTTTCTATAAGGAACATAAGGATAATAATCAGGTTATATGGGTCCAAGTATTTTTGTAAACTGTATGCATGATAAGTGGGAAATAGGTCTTAACAGAATTTTCATTTAAAAGATAAAATTTTACACATATCTCATAAGGCATTTGCTGAACAATTATTAAGATATGGAGATATCGAACTGTAGAAATAGAATTCTAAATAAAAGGGAATGAAAAATTATAGGATATTTAGGGATAACACTGAGAATTACCAAAGTAAAGAATGTGATCATCTACGGGGAATGTAAGTGGAGTTATCTTTGTAGGATTGGATAGTTATTTAAAATATTCATTAATGTAAAAGCCAAGAAATAAATACAAAAGATAAAGCAGAAATAGATAAATGCACCAAGGGTTGGTGAAATGTTTCAAAAAACAATCATTGCCTCATTTGACTAATCAATTTACTTCAATACATATCAAACTAATAAAAAACACTAAATCTCATCCATAAGGAGATCAAAGTTTGGATAGGGTCCACTATGATGGGACTTGACAGGACAAATGACCACAATGATGGATAAAATGGTAACATATATTTTGTCACCTCTCCCATAGCATTACACGTCCCAAGTTTTTGAAATATTTCACAGTCACACGTCACGCCCCTTCACGTCTCATTCTTGTCCCACAACTGTAGAACATCACCATCACTCTAGATATAAAGTTAAATAAATCATTTTTCTTGTGCCTCTAGATCTCCCTTGCTGTTTATCTTCCCTCTCTCATTCTCTCTTGATCTCTTTGCTTTCTCATGGTCTCTCTTGGTCTCACTCTCTCTCGATGTCTCTCTCCTCTTTTAGTGTCCCTCTCTCTCAGACTCTCTTTCTTTTCTCTCTTGGTATCTCCCTCTCTCAGTCTCGGACTTTTTTACCATCTCTTCCTCTTTCTCACTTGATCTACCATTTTCTCTTTCTCACTCTCTCATTCTCTCTCTCTTTCGATTAATCTTATCTCTCTCTCTTTCTATATATCTTATCTCTCCCATGGTCTCTCTCTCTCTCTCTCTTTCTATTTTTCTCTCTCTCCCTTGGGTTCTCTCGCGCTCTGTTTTTTGTCCCTCTGTATATCTCTCTATTGTTGGGTTATAGTTCCTTGCTTAAGCGATAGAAAACAGTTTTCTATGCAACAGAACTATTCATTGATCAATCTCTAAAACATAATACCTCACATGTACCTTGTGGAGAACTTGTTCCATTTTTAACTTCATCTATTGGAGATTTTTCTGAAGCCATTCATGTGTTATGCTTCTAGAAGCATTCATGTAATGAAATTACTCTTCGGTCTCCACTTCTTCTTCTTCAACTCTTCTTGATATCCTTGTAGACCTTCTCACCATTAAGACTCTCTTCTTGAATGAGAGGAGAAAACTTATAAGAAATAAAGTGGGGAACCCAGCTCTGGCTGTTTTGGGTGGCGAACTCATGGTGCCCCTCCCTGTTTATATTTTACTTAAAAATGTTCACAAAAACACATGAAGTAAAATATATTCACCAATGCCCATATGAACGTATGCATGTGACTTTCTAGGCCCAAGTGTTTTATAGTTAATAACATTAGTGGCCGAGAAATAATTATCATACAACCTTATAAATTAACAATATAAATATTAATATTAATTAACTAAACCTTGGTTTAACTTTATTGACAGGTTAAGTTTCAAGCCCGTAAGGTGCCCAAATACACCCCCAACTCTAGAAGGTACCAAGTAGCATTCCAACTCCCTCATGGAACCTTTACAATCATCAGTTACTGTATATATATAGATAATCATTCATTAGCTCGAGACTCTCAAATGACTTAGTGTATAGTTCATCGTGAAACCTTAATCCACCATTTGATCAGTACTGATGCATAACAGGAATCATTAGAGAATGCCTTCTCCAATATTCTCACTACCCTGGTCAAGGATTTAGGTGCACCTTCTTTAAGTCAATCACCTCTTATAATGAGGATGGACAATCCCATCTTGATCACTTAATCACTTATGTGTACTTATTTATATATCTGAGCCAAGACTTGTTTCAATCCCATCACTAGAGACTTGTAAGCAGTAGTCAAAACATAGTCGTCCATCCACAATATGTCTTTGTTGTGTCAGGTAAATGGATCTCTCATACAAGAATGACATGAATTAACCTGATTGATGTTTAGGTATTATACTATTATGTGATTCCTACAATTCAGTGAGCTCTTTTTGCAAAGACCACCCGCCATCTGTCCTTAGTGTTTCTTAACTTACAGTCCTAGTATCAACCATATTTGTCACATAAGTAGGATTAGATAGTGATACTCTATCAGGATAATTGATGTCCATCTTGATGTCCATGGAATAAGAATATATAGAATGCATGTCTAAAGACTAGTGATCACTATATTAGGATCTCATCATAATTCACCTGGTCATTGCTCATATTCATGCACTTCTCTATAAATGTCACGTGGGAATAATAGAAAATAAATATGTCATTCAATGAACTTATATAAAAACATAGTGTTGGATTGACTTGACGCCAAAAAAACATCCATCATCGATGTCATAGTCTCCCTTTCCCTCCTCTCACTCTTGACCTATCTCTCTCTCTATTCTATCTTTATCTCTTTCTCTATCTCTCAATGTTTTTCTCTGAACTCCCCGCCACTCTGTCACTCCCCCTTTCTCTATCGGCTTCTCTGATTTTAGTATCTCGATCTCTTGGTCGCTAATTCTTTTCTCTATCTCTAGGTGACTATCTCTTTCTCAGTCTACCTTTCTCTTTTTTTCTAGTTGTCTCTCTATCCCTCTTTTCTCTCATCTCCTATTCTCTCTCTCCTGGTGTCTTTCTCTCTCTCATCCTCTCTCTTGTTGTCTCTTTCTCTCTCCCTGTCTCTCTTGCCCATGGTGTCGTTCTCCCTCTTCTTTCTCTTTTGTTGTATCTTTCTCTCTCTCTGTTTGTATCCTCTTTCCTCTATCTGTCTCTCATTCTCGCTGTCCATGTCAGTCTCTCTCTCTCTCCATTCTCCCCCTGGATGTCTCTCTTTTTCCCTCCTTTATCTCTTTCTCAGTTGCTCTCTGCCTCTCTTTGGGTGTCTCCCTATCTTTCTATTTGGGAGTCTCTCTCTCCCTCTTCTGTCTCGCTTGCTCCCACTTTCTTGATATCACCTCTCTCTTTGTCTCTATCTCTCTCTTCTCTCTTCTCTCTTTCTCTCCCTCTTCTCTCTTCTCCATCTTCTCTCTCTCGCAGTCTCTTTGTCTCCCTCTCCCTCTTCTCTATCTCTCTCTCTTTGATGTAAAACAATGGACGCCGGGATCGAACGGCTGGGAAGCAGCATCTGTTGACGAATTGTTATACAATGGTGGTCCTTACGAGCTAATATTTCACCATAGGGAGGGCGAGGACAGTCATGTCGTGTACTTGAGATGACTCATGTGGACGTAATGCAAGTGATGATGATGCATCAATGAAATCATTGGGAAGTACAAATTTGGCATACACGAATACCAACGACCAGTCGGCTACGATAAGTGTGACCTAGGAATGCCACCAGACTCCCGATGATCCGGACGTTGGGCTGAAGGCTGACGGTGCAAGCTCGACTATTGCCACTTTTGTGCACGCCTTCGATAGTCTCATACAAGGATGTATCGAATGAAAGCCTAATCGTCAGAACGTGAACCCTAACTATCACTACTCTAACCCTGGTTGTGGAGAAAATGTTCGGAGTCACTAAAAGAAATAATATAGTGCCAAGAGGGAATTGATGAGCATACCAGGAATGATAGGCCCAGGCAGTGTCTAATTCAGCAGTAGTGGAAGGTGAGCAACATGTAGCCACGATGACGACACAGGTAGGTGCGGTGACGCAAGTAAGCGCGGTGGCGCAAGTAGGCAGGGCGGCTCCAGTATGAGTGGCTGCGCAAGAAGGCTCGGTGATGCAAGTACGTGGGGCAGCGCAAGTAGGCGGCTATGCACAGAGAAGGGTATGGTGACGGCGCGTTTGATGGTAGTGATCGTGGCTAGCGCAGATCTAAATTGTCGAGCAATCTCTGGCCTGGTTGTCGGCCAGCGGTTATGACGGGCCGCGGTAGCGGTCGCTAGGGTTGGTGCTGCCACGGCAGCCTATAGTGACTGCTAGGAATGATGCGGAGGCCATGAGGGGCTGCGGGGGCCGTTAGGGTTGCGACAACCGTGGGTTGTTGTGGCGGCTACAGGCGGTTGCAGCAACTGCTGGCTGTTGCCACGGTTGTGGCTGCGACGACTTAGGCTGCTTCGGCGGCTCTAGGGGCTGCAAGGTAGTGCGGTGGCCGTGGGCGGCTGTGGTGGCTGCTGGTTGTTGTGGTGGCCAGCCACGCGTGCTACAGCAGCTGCTGGTTGCCGTGGCGGCTACGGCGGTCTCTAGTAACCGCGGTGACTGCGGTGGCCTCTAGTTACCATGGCGGCCCTTGATTGCTGTGCTGGCCATAGGCTGTTGTGGCGGCCGCGGTAGTCGTCACGGCCGCAGGTTGTTGGGGTGAAAGCGGTTGTTACGGCAGTCATTGGCTACGGAGGCGGCCGATGGCTGCTCTGGCGGCTGTGGGTTGTCGCGGTGGCTACTAGCTGCCGCGTGGTCGCTCGCTGCCATGACAGTCGCGGCGGCCATGGCGGCCGTAGGTGGCAGCTTGCGGCTGCGGGCTACATCTTGCGGCCGTGACCTATGGCTTGCAGCTGCGGTGGCGGCTGCAATTGCGGCCGCTGTTGTAGTTGTGGCTACAGCTGGTGACCAGAGGTGATGCAAGACAACGTCAGGGATGAAGTTCTGCCATCACCAAGGTGGATGGTCTCAATGTCGGGAGTGACGATGTCGGACGTCGACCCGGGGGAGTCGTCCGATAAAGGGGTCGTAGGATGAAACCTATGATGAATGCAAGGGCAGTATGTCTAGTACGTGCTACTACCGACAAGCATAAGGGATCTCGACTTCCGGGACGTCGACGGGGTCGCCTGGAGATGGTCGCTAGACCTCTTGAACCTCGCCCAGGCGGGATGCGGAGCTACGGTGCCGAACGGGAAAGTTCCCGCCGGGATGTGCTCACACAGATGTGCGACCCGACTAGTACCAAACAGGCAAGACGCTCGAATGATAGTACATTTTTGCTCAACCTTTCACGCTCACCTACATCTAACCCGAGTGCGGTTGAAGCAACCAAAAGCGTATTGCAAGAAATAAGAGACGAGATGGAACGACGAACCTTGTCGTCGTCCAAGGAGGGTTCGCGGTAGACTCAGGGCAGCTCGGAAGTAATGTAGTCGGTGATGAGGGTTTGTGACGGCGGACTACGGATCTGTTGCGCGAGCGGACACCGGAGCGTAGTAGGTAGGGCAGCACAAGTGGCCGCGAATGCGGGCGGCTGGGGCGCAGGCGAGGTGCGCGGCGCGCCGCAGACGACTGTCAATGGCACCAGTGGCGCTGGCGCGCCAGAGAGGCGGGCGACAATGGTGCGATACGGTCGCGGTCAGTGGCAGTATGCACGCGGCATGGTGTGCAACACGGCGGCGCAGCACGGCAAGCGTGGTGTGGCGGGCACGACACAACGTGTGAGGCACGGCAGGCACGGCGCAACGTGCGAGATGTGGTGTGCGCGGCGCGGCAGCGCAGCGCGGCGGGCGACGCGAGCGCAATGATAGCGCTCGCAGTCGACGGAGGCAGGACACCTCCAGGCACGCGACAGCAACGGTTGGCGGGGAAGAGGGCGGGATGCTAGCCCTACGATGGCGGGTCGTGCGGCGACAGTGACGGGATGCTCAACGGCGGATACAGTGGCGTCTCTTGCCGAGTACGGAGGGGTGATGTGGGGGCGTCAAAGGGGCAGGGCAGAACGGCTGCAACGGAGGAGGTCGAACACCCGGCAACAGGGTAATCGATCGGCGGCGGCAGCAACCCGCGCGCGTGGACTGCGCAAGCGGGCGGCAGCGGCGGTCGAGAGGCAGGGCGGCACGCATGCGGGGGTGGGGGGGGGGGGGGGGTTGCGTGTGCAGGTGGCGGGGGCGGGCCGGAAGTGGCGATGGCAGGTGCGTGCGCTCGGTCGGGGCGAGTGGGCGGCGCGGCGAACCGGCGGCGGCGGCAATCCCCTCTTCTCTCTTTTCCTTCCTCCTTCTCTTCCTTCTTCTTCCTCCTTCCTCCTCTCTTCTCCTCTTGGATCGGACCCTTCTTCCTCCTTCGTGAGAAAACGTTCTTCAAAATTAACATAAGGGTGAAACATTAGGTCATCCAACGATCCCTTTTATAGGTGAACATGGATGACCCCTTACAACTTAAGTGTAAAACACAAAACAGGAAGGTAAATAAGAAGGGAAAAAGGAAAGACGTAGATGGGAGATCCTTATAGAGTGGATCTTCCCTCGTTACACGTGATTGTAACGGAATTCAAAACAACGAACAATGAACTACGAACCAAAACACCAACGAAAATGACGAATGGAATTACGAAGATAAAGTGTCCATTACTCGGAGTGCTTGAATCCGGGCGTTCGTACCGTCGCCTTGGCTTGCCAGCTGGGCTAAATGCGTACCGGTGACAGTGTCGATGGTGACGGTGACGTCATCTAAGACGTCTCTGGGGGCTCGAGCGGTGTTGCGCCATTAGGAGGGCCGCATTGGCAGCGCAGTTGGTAGTGGCCGGGCATGGGAGACATAGGGGGTGCCATTCGTGGGTGGGAAGGGCCCGGGAGATGGCAATCAGATCTCCGGCGAAGGCGGCGGCGACAACGATTTTTGGCGAAGACAGCGACAGTTATCGGCGAACTCTGGGGGTTTTCTATCTCCTAACTTTGTAGTGACATTTTCATAAATATAATGAAAACTTGAAAACACCAAAAAATTAGTAAAAATCCTGAAAAAATCACATTTTTTAATTTTTTTTCTCTATTCTCTTCATATGGGCGTGCCACACCTTTTATAAGGGCAAATATGGGCCTCCCCCTTAGAAATAAAGGGGAGAAGCCTCGATTAAGAGTAACTAGGGTCCCCTAATAGGAGAGTGAAACTGACTAACACGCCCACACATGGGCCCACACACAAGCAAACATGTAGGTCCATACAGCAGTCCAAACACTTGCGAACAAACAAAAACAAACACATACGCTGCCGACATATATGGCCTACTAAACAAGGAAAATGCTAGGAAAGATAACATCAAACCTTGGTGGCCTGTTGACGATGCTAGGTACTCCGATGGCTGGGTATTGTGCATGGCCCTCGCGCGATGAACATATTCGACGGGGTCTTCGAAGCTGGATGGTCCCCCATCACTCTTCCTCATCTCTATCTATAGGTTTTTATTTATCTCTTTCTCCCTCTTATCTATACATGGTTTCTGTTTCTCTATCTTTCCCTATTCTATATCTATGGGTGTCCCTTTTACTATCTCTCCTTATTATGTATCCTTAGGTGTCCCTTTACTTTCTCTCCCTCTTTGCTTTCTCTCCCTCTTCTCTCTTTGCCCCTCTTCTATCTATATACTGGTATCACTTTCTCTCTCTATCCTTATTCTATATCTCTATTTAATAATTTAAATACCAAATACCACCAGGATCCATAATGGCTTTCCCAGCATGTCACCTATCAAGGACTCTTTGTCATATCATCCATTATTGATATTCCATCACTGTATACTAAAACATTGTCATTCACCACCATGTCATCTCTCACACCATCGCCATTGAGATAAATGATGTTTGGCATTCTCTATTTCAACTCGGTGAATTTTCCAGATTATACAGTTCACGGGAAAGAAGTGCCAATGGCATCTTTCTAACTCTATTGCCCTTCTTGGTGTGTGGCTTTTCTGCTAGCAAAATCTAGATGTCCAAGGGCATCTATGTGATCTTCTTGGACTTCCTCAACATTTACATCAGCTATCACCATCTGAATATGGTTCTCTAAGCTTGGAGAGGGTGTCTTCTAGATTTCATACATACCTAGAGGATGAACGAGTAGAGTAGATATTGTGGGCGAAGCAAATAGTCTATGCACCATTAGTCAGATGAGTAGATGTTGATAATCTTTTGGATGTTGTGTTTTAATACTCCTTATCCCTCTAGCTTGAAAGAACTGTCTTGTCAAGGGGTGATGGATGTGGGTAGATATTAACAGCTATACCTTAGTGTTATGCCCCTAACTAGGCGGCATTCCCTGCCCAGAGGCCTGCGTGCTTATTGGGAGGGCCTGTCCATGTAATTCGTCTCACGACATTAAAGGACTGAGTCATTATGGGTAGCAATGCCCAAATACCTCATCTTTCAGGCCATTGCCCCTGTACGTGGTGATACACTGCAGACGCTGCACATGCCCGTCCACGCCCAAGGCGGGACGGATCACGTACGGTCCGTGCGTGCTGGGCGCGCGGGCTGATTGGTGTGTGCGCGCGCACGCCAAGCGCCGCGCGCCAACGCCAAGCGCCACGCACGGGCGCCAACGCTACGCACGAGCGCGGGGCAATAAGTGCTGCGCGTGGGTGCGGGATGCGCAGGCCGGGCAGCGTGCCGAAGTTGCAGCGCGCAGAGTTGTACGAGGTGTTGCGCAGCGGCTGCGCAGGCAGCGCGCACATTGTGTGTGCGGGGCGCGGGGCCGGGAAACATCCCCCCAGGAGACTAAGGCATGTGGCGTGCTGAGAGCGCCGAGACGGCACAAAGGGCACGTAGCGCTCCCACGAGTAGTGCTGGGTGTCCAGCGCCCAGCTCAGCGGCGTCGAATGCGTCGGCGTCGTGCAGGCTGGGTGCGAGAGTGTAGACACGGGTGCTGGTGGCGTATGTGATCGTCAAGGTAGGGGTGACATGTGTGATCGCCACGCTCGTGGGCGTGCGGCGCCCGGCCCGGCACACTTGCTAGCGGCAGCCTTGAGGTGGTGTGGCGATACTACCCCGGCGCAAAGTGCCTCGTCTCGTTCGTTGTATCACCCCTCATCTTCCCCCATGTAATTATCCCCAACAATGATGTACTCTTTTATGATAGTAAAGCAATGACCCTATTCCGTGACGAGGCTGCGTCCCCACCATCTCCTCTAACCCCTTCTATGTGATCTTAAGCAATCTACAAAGCTTCCGATGTAAGAGATCAAGGCTGCTTAGTGTTTTGCCCTGAATATTGAGGCCGGCACAGGCCAGATTCAAGCCAGAATCCTAGCTCGAGATTTGACCGTGTGACACTTTGTCTTTGTACCAAAGTGCATAAATGACTATCATTAAATGGCATCCATGGAACTTTCCCCAAACTATGCCACCTTGTTCTCATAAGCATATACAAATATTTATCATCACTTATAAAATGCCATGCATTAGTGTCCTCATCATCCAACTCATATGTTGATTCATGGCCTACAAGGAATAAAACAAAATAGGTTTCACCTTGTTTCTTCACCCCGTTATTGTCTTGAAACTTAGACGATTGAGATTATAATGTAGACTTTAGGCCTATAGCTAAATTTGTATTCCACACCTTATTTACATTTGGCAGTAGCCTCAGGAGTTATGATCCTCTTTTTTTTCTCGATGTTCCAACTTGATTTGTGATGGGTAAAACATTATGTAACCCATATTGAAATATTTAGAAAAGTTGAAAACATATCTACTTAGGTATAACCTTTTAGTTATTTTCAATAGGAACCTATGTCATCCACAAGCTGTTGATTGAGGTCGTCGATCTCTATGCTAAAACTTGTAGCATCAGAGTACAGCTTGGTATAGATGGGCCCATCTCAGGCTGCGCATCCTGTTGGTGCTTCTATGTGGGTTCCAACTGAGGATCCATGTGAATTATACGATGACCAACAGATATTTTATAATTCAGCTTGATACTTTTCCCTTGTGGATTTTTCTTTTCTTCACCTGAAAATACATAATAATACGATATACTTCCTGAATTTTACTTGTTTGCATATTGACTAGCCAAAGTCGAAGAACATACTTCCTCAAATGGCCCCCATTATCCATCAGTACTAACCTAATGATGGATTAGTGTTTGATAATTGAGCATACTCTAAGTCATTCGAGTGTCTCGCGCATATGAAGGATAATACATATATGGTAATAAAATGGACAAATCTTTATGAAACAAAAATAATAAATCTTTTTAATTTATATTGATGATATTTTTATCATGTGTCCTGGTTACAATGAAATAAATTGTCTATTAGAAAATTTACAATATTAATTTCCATTATGTGATCTTGGGAATGCTTAGTAATTCCGTAGGATGAATTAATAAAAAGTCTCCACTGAGTTATTTTCTTTCTGTCAAACTATCTTGCTGCATTTGAATAGCCACCCCAAATTGATACAATTAAACAAGTGTCTACTTCATATTCTTTTTCATGCTCTGATAGCAATAAAAACTGAAACAGTTGATGAAATCATTCTTAGGAACTTTGTAGGAGCCCTTTAGTATGTAACTCTTTACAAGGCCTGGCATCTTATTTGTGTTTAATAAAGCTTTTCAAAAATTCCTTAAGCTGAATACAGATGATTGGAATGTTTAAAAACAATCTCTGTGTTATCTTGGAGGAAGTGTTTTACATGGTTGCGTCATCTATATACACTTGGATCTTACTATTATTGCGTTTAGTGATCCAGACTAGGAAGGTAATCAAACAGACAGACAATCTACCATAACGTATTTGTTGGTCAAAATTAATATCAAAGAAGCATTCAACTGTAGCACATTCAAGTACTGAAGCAGAGTAGTAAGCTCTGATACATGCAGCATGGTCAGTTCTATGACTTCAATTATAAGGAAATTAAAATCGAAACCACCCCCCCCCCCACCTTTTGTGTGATAACATTGTAGCAACATATCTGGCAGCAAACTAAGCATTTCATGCCAGAATGAAGCACGTTGTAATAGACATTCATTTCATCCAAGAAAAATTTGCTGCCAAGAATCTGAGAATAAATTTTGTCCACAGTAAAGAACACTCGCACATTGTATTCATGCCGTTTCAAAATCCCTCTCCATACCAAGATTTCTCAACATTGTAGCCACAACAATGAGGTTTAGGGTATTGAGGAGCTTCAGGAGTCTTACTCGGATCACTGGACACATCAGCCTTGCCAATGACCAATGGGATTTAATATGACAATAGACTAGTAATAATTTGACAAATACCCTATACAACTTATGAGACTAGACGGTGACAATAAAATATAGGATCATAGAGGGATAGGATTAAACATAGAGAGGTAAATATTAGTGGCTAAGATTAATTCTAGATAGGTGGTTTCTAACGGCTAAGCTTTAAGCTATATTATCGGCTATAAGTCGTTGCAGCGTAGTATGGTCTAATGCTATAAATATCAACCAAAGGTACATCATTGTTTGCGGAGAATACAACTCTTCTCCACTCTCTCTCTCCTCTCTTCTTTCTCGCCATCTTTCTCATCTTCTTGAAGGCAAAATCTCAACGTCCTCTATCCAGTTTACAGGCGCTTAGGATTCAGCGGTTCTCAACGCCTCATTTCAATATCATCATAAAGGTCATCGACCTTTATTGACGTTGATGATTTTGGCATTTATAAAGTTTAGGATGCGTAATGATAATGATGGAATTCGACATGTTAACAGTTCATACTTGTTGGACTATGACTTTGTATCATAATCTCTCGAGGGCGTGCGTCAACAGCACTCGTGAGTTCAGAGAAATTCTAACTTCTAATTAAAAAAGCATCAACTTCGGGAGGGTCTACCGGCCTCGTTGATGTTAATGTTGACATTAGTTTTCTTAAAAATCATGGATGGTTGGCGGTGAAGGTAAGTTTGATGCCCATTATCGTTTGATACAGCATCAGCTGTTCAACTGTCCGTCATCGTTGAAGTCTACGTCGTGGGGTCGAACCCTAGTTACGGTTGGTCTTCCTCTGTTGGGTGAGGCCTAGGAGACTATGCATTACGCCATACGACGTTCTTCTCCAAGAGCAGGGATAAGTCTTCGTAGTTAGACAGGCAGGACTAGCGCTGGAACTACTCCATCCAGCCTTGTTCCCTGTTCACGCTATCTTGTTTCCTTACGGAATCGCCAAACAAAGCGTATTCGCCAGAACAAAGGAACGCATAAATTATTTGATGTATTTTGACTGATATTATCTGAATTGACCTGTAACCGCAGCAAGAAGTTGGATTTCTTACACTCTTCGATTATCGATTGCTTAACAGTATGAAGGATCGTATAAATGTTACTGTTGCCTATCCTCGAAGACTTCTAGGTCCTACCTCAAATTCATTAAATAAATAATTCGTAATATTAATCAGTTTCTCTACAGTTTTCAACGATCCGACTTGTTGTACCTTCGACATGATGTCATGCCGAAGAGCAGTCGCCCGACGGATAACGCGACATGGACGTTCCTTGATATATTTTTTCTTAGATTTTGAGAATCCGAATGAAAGCGCATGAAAAAGTGGGAATTCAATGAGACTTCGATTCTCCATTGCTGACTGTCCTACGACAGTAACTAAGGCCGGACTACTAATTCATAAAGATGCTTATTTGTTAATGCACAATGCGTTTTCTACTGTTTCAACGAGCATAAATGGCCAGCACAAAAATGAGTGTTCCTTTTGTGGTGCATAACAACATAGAAAAAACATGCCGCTGACCTGCGCTTTGCCGTTCAGAGACCCACCTGCCTTGTTGCTTCTCAACGCACATGGATATTAAGTTTAGATGTGACACAAGATTAATGCGAGACTATTAGTTTCGAATAAACTGTGTCCGAATCTTATCCCTAGGCGCTAATTACGATGGGTTAACGACTCACTCTAAAATACTAGCAAGTACCGGAAACCACTCACGCCCATAATTTCTATCTTATAGATTAAGCCCGGCAAATATCCTGTAGATAGAAATTAATTGTTGGACATTGGGTCTCCGGTTCCAAATCGTTAATCTCTAGATCTGATTATGTCTCTAAGTGGGTAGAGGGCGTACCAGTGTGCACAAATGACCCGAAGAGGAATAATTAAATTCATATTCCAGAACAAATTTTCTTCATATGTTTATATGCGATCTATAATCAGTGACGATCGAAAATCCATTGACAGTTTCTATTTTACGATATTATCAAAAAAGCAGGGAATATAATATCTATGATCATGGTATATTATTCCCAATTAAATGGATAAGTGCACGGTAACGACTGGCAGATCGAACCGTTCTGTAAACAGACTTATCACTGGGAAATGATAAACATAAATACATATTGGAAATTTCCAAGCCCCCCTTCCTCTAGAATGTTTCCCGAATTTTCTTTCACTAATAGGTAGTAATATCTTGATAAATGCCCACATCAATAATACTACAGAATCAGAAAAGAAAAGTTCGGAGAAAGAAAACCACGAACATTTTCGAATAGCAGTCAAATATCGGAGTATTTATCTGGTTAGTGGAAGCTTGGAGGAGGTCCTTAGTTTTAATCTTTTAGCAGTCCTCGCACCGAAGAAATATATTCTGTGTTAAACCGTTCTTTGCACCTAGAAATTTCTTAAATCACTTGTTCATTCCCGTTCTCAAGCACTTCAGATAAATTGCTGAGTTGCCAAAATGGAAGGTCATGCAACTATTGCTAACGCCGAACAAATAGTTCAAATATTTTTTCATAATGAATTAAATTTTCTACAGTTTCAACGACCACAATGTCAACGTTCATCATAGATGTTCCCATACAAGTTAATGCTCATTTCCTGTAGAAGAGCGGGACAGAAAACATTATGCCATCGACCTATGCTGTGCTTTCTAGACAGTCATCTACTCTCTTCCTTCTCTTCGCAAATGGATACTACGTTGAGATGGCATTTAAGATTTATGGGTGGCTAGTCCTGTCGCATAAACAGCTTCATAATCTGAATTGTGGGTGCTGAATAAAAGGTTAACTTAACTGTCAACGGCTTTATGAATTCGAAACATCAAGTATTGGAACAACTATGAGAGTTAATCTACCCTTGTATTTTCCTACGCCAGATAACTAACGCCACAGTCTCTAGTTTACAATGCAGCCGTATAGCACAATAAAGGATTAGCATTGTGAATTGATTTTCAAATTGTAATAATAGGCCGGTCGAACTAAGCTGGCCTATAAATAGTCCGCATGATTTGATCAAAATCATTCTCATTCTCCTCTCCATCTTTTAGTTTACTTTCTTACATCGCCTCCCACTACCTGCGAATGGCCTCTCTGAGTGGGATTATGATGGTACTAGTTCTCTCATCTCATCTACTCTTCTTCACATTCGTGTCTTCCCAACATACCCCAAGTGTCCCTCATGAAAAACTTCTGTCAACGCCTGAAAAACAACAAACCCAACCTCCATATACAATGCCCAGGAAGCCACCACATAAAAAAAACTCACCTACCTTTACACAACCCTCTACTACAATCTCTAATTTAAAGAATAAAAAAATCACAAGACCCACTACTCCCACACCACAACCTAGAAACCCACCACGCCCTTCACCATAAATACCACCTTCTACACCAATAGATCTGCCTGCTTCGCCCCCACAAGCTCCACCCACGGCTCCACCATCAACGCCCCCGTCATCTCCCCCTTCAAACCCGCCTTCTTCTTCCCCACTTTCTGCGCCGATAAGTCCGCCTGCTTCGCCCCCAGAAGCTCCACCCACGGCTCCACCATCAACGCCCCCTTCATCTTCCCCCTCACACCCGCCTTCTTCCCCCCTGGAGGCTCCCGCAGCAACACCAACGCTTACTCCTCCCACAGCCTCTCCATCCGAAACAACATCTTCTCCCCCTCCTTCTGCGCCGATACTTCCGCCTGCTTCCCCCCCAGAACCTCCACACATAGCTCCACCATCAACGCCCCCTTCATCTCCCCCCTCACACCCACCTTCTTCTCCCCCGGAGGCTCCTGCACTGACCCCAACGCTTACTCCTCCCACAGCCTCCCCTTCCGAAATACCTTCTTCTCCCCCACCTTCTGCACCCATAGTTCTGCCTGCTTCCCCCCACAAGCTCCATCCACGACTCCACCATTAACGCCCCCTTCATCTCCCCCCTTAAACCCACCTTCTCCCCTAGGAAATCCTCCTCCGCAATCTTCTCCTTCTCAACCCATCTCACCTCCTTTACCTAGTCCTGTTATAGCTCCCGTAGTTCCAGCTTCACCACCGCCACCTCTGAATAATGTTATATGTCTTATAAATGTCTTGAGTCTTTCCATTTGTAAAACAGCATTGAGCTTACTTAAAGCCTTAGGTTTTCCACCTCCTGAGGCTTCACTTTGTTGCAACATTGTCCGTGCCATACCACGTCGCAGTTTGACTGCATGCATTTTCCAGGCTGCAAAATCAAACATACTAGGACCAACGATTCGTATCCCTGGAGATCTGAATTTGCTTCTAAGCTTGTGCAACTTGCCAGTGCCAACAATGCTCGTGTGTCCCTAGTTATCTGGTTCAAAATGGTGATGATGAAACACCACATTGAAGATCATATCTGTATCTTATCCTATCTACCTAAATAAATGTTTCCTATTACTTGGTGTTGCATGTTTCAGGAAACTAGTTCAAGCCTACTTGTTCACACCAGTCTTTGTTTGAAGTCAAACTTCTTTAATGTCTAATTATATCATTTTGTGTTAGACCAATGTCTCAACCAGTGACCTACTTGACAATCGTTTATCCATTCGTTTATACGTTATCCATTTATTTTGATGTCATGATTAGCTAATCATATTATCTATCACATCAAAAAAAATATTAGTGGTTTTAATTTCCAAATATGATGGCCCTCTATCTGCTATATTATCAAACAAATTAAATATAGTTTCTGGTGCATTTCATCATTTTCATATTGATATAGGAACAAATCTTAGATTTTTTGATAGAAAATGTCAAGAAATATCTTTCATCCTTTTATAATGAGCTGTTATGGGAACTGATAGGAATATAAAAATCAATAAATGTATTTTTCTTATACACTATTGTCCTTAAAGCACACAAGCTGAGGAAAACTTACTAAATTTTGCTCTTTGTAGCCAAAATGATATCTTTGGTAGAACAAGTAATATGGCAAAGTGCTTTGCATATACACAAACAAAGAAAACCAAATAAAAAATAAATAAATATAAGTAATGGTACTATATGGGAGGACCACCCTAAGTTTTATGTCTTTCCCATCAAGATGGTGGGTGTTATGTTTCTACGCAAACCTATGTTTATGTTACATTCTGGAATGGTAAACATCTGTGATGACATATATGAAACATAAAAAATATCATAGAAATCTTAAGTCTAAAATCTCAAAATAGAGAGACTTATTAATTGAATCAAGTTTGAGAATTTCAATCTAGCACTGAATGGTAATTTAAACAAAGTGCTTATATCTGGACAGATGCTTAGCTGACGAAACTGATATTCAGCGGGAAAATCCAGATATGGGATATGGATCTATGGGCACGGAAGTCCACTAGACATACACAAATAAATTAAATTAATGAATATAAATTATATTTATCATTAATGGAATTTGATGTTCATGATGATGTCTTATTGTATGTGCCATCTTGATTAACCTATTATGAGTCCATACTGATGTTTTAACGTGTATTCTAAACATTCATATTCATATTATATCTAATAAGGATATAAAAATATATAGATACAATAGCACTATATAGTCCTGCACAGATGGTAAGGATGGTCACTAAAGAGATATAGTGACCACTCTTTTGTTAAAAGGATGTAGTTCTAAAATCGTCCTTTCAAATGATCATAAGTCATTTATATATACACCAAAATATAAAAAAAAATAATTGATATAAATGGTGAAATTTATATAATAACTAATTTACAATCATGCAATTATATACTCTCTTTAAGAAAAGATGTCACGTAAGTGATATTTTTAAATCTCTTAGTTGTTTTTTATTTAACTATGGAGTGCATATCATGGCTGTATATATACTCCTTGGAATTGAGGCATCAAGGACACATAGTGTAGGGATAATTTTATTTTTATCGTGGGCCTTTAGTGATTAGATCCCAAATAGTGTCAGGTTAATGCAGCATTAAGTCTATAAAGGTAATTGTGTGGTAAAGAAGTGATCCTCCACCCTTGGTATTAGTAGAGATGGACCTATGGTGGATCAGTTCAATAAAAAGGTTGATCAAATCCACTAAGAGATACTAGGTGTATTTTGGCACCTCATCAATGAGAAACAAATATTTATGTTATATATAGTCTAAGAATTGGCTTTGCCATTTTAGTCATTCTTAGTGAATGTGGATGGATGACAGTGAAGTAAAATGATCTAACTAAAAGGATGGGAAGGGGAGAAACTGTATGTTTCATCAGGATCAAAGAGTTTAACTGAAATTCCTCAACCACTTTAAAGACCAAGAACAACTAGTTGGACCTTCATAATCCTCAATCTCTTTCAATTATACTCTCTATGAGGAAGTTAGTTCAAAATTATTTTTACAAGAAATGGAGGCGATGTTTATAGATTCAACTGTATGGATGGAAAGATCCGTGAAAAAGAAGGTTACACTAAAACTTTCAGCCCAAAACCTATTTTGGATAGTTAGCTATCATGATTTGAATTTAGATCATTCTCAGTCATCTGATTTTCTCTCTCCTCTAATTATCAGCCATCAGAAGACAGGAAAAAGTGAAAGAGTCATTAAAGAGCTCCAAAAAAATACATGTCAATTAATAATTAACTTATAAATAAGGATCTTTAATTTAGATTCAGGAAAAATAAAAAATTTATGTTCTTTCAGAATAAGAGATCACAAAAACCCTGAAAGATATTAACAAATTTTAAAATTCAAAATATAATTCTAAAAACATTTAGACTTCATAACACGCATATATCATCAATTTGATGAAAATAAACATGTAATTACGGTTATATTAACCTACTAAAAATGTGTGTTCTCAGATCTATCTCCACATAAGATTGGAAATCATTAGGTGTGATTAGATCATATTTATTCAACTACCTGGACCAGTTCTAAAACTGTCAGTTATTGCCAAGACCAATACTCCGGAATGAACAATCACTTATAGTTTCTTTATGAATGTGAAGCAATGCTAAATTCATCCAGCTAAGTTATTGTTAGTTCATTATTTCTTAGCAGGAAAATAGACAAATATGGACAAAAGTAATGAATTAAAAAAAATCAAGGTCGTGATACTGAAAGTTATCATTACAGAAATAATCATATTTTACAGAATATGAGGGCTTTATTAGACAAAAGTAATGAATTTCATGCTTCATAGTTTTTAATTTTATGCATAAAATTAAGTCTCATTCAGGGTATATGTATATTAGCTGTGATGTGAGACTTAAGCATAGTTGATTTACATAAATATTCATAACTCACAGAATATGAGGACCTGATTGTGGTATTGAGATAGATGGGAAGTGATTTGATTGGTAAATTGTGAAATGATGATGGATACCTTTAGAAAATTTGGCCTCCAATGGTTCTAATCAAAAACCTTAAGAAGAAAACTTTTATCCGCCAGGACAAGAGATAACAGAAAGATTTTAATAGTTCCCTACTTTGTACAAATGTGGATAGCATCATTGTGAGGTGTGAAGTGTGAAGTGAAGTGAAGTGAAGTGAAGTGAAGTGTGAAGTGAAGTGAAGTGAAGTGTGTGAATTGAAGTGAAGTGTTAGTTGATAAAAATTATCTTTAAAGCAATACACTACTACATGAAAATGATAACAAATTTTCAAGTAACCATTTTAGAGTAACTAGATAAATGTCATAAATACTGACTAAGTTTTGAATGATTTGATTTTTTTATTTCAGAATTTTAATACGAAAACCCATTTCACTCGAGTCGAGTGGATCTATTCTGACTAATTTTTTATGTTTAATTTATGCATATGACCTTATGACTTTTAATGTTTAATTTATGTGTTGGAAAGTGTTCTTTCATATTTTAATTTTTAACACATTTTATGAATTGAAATTAATAAAATGGATATAAACTAATAATAAAGTTTCAAATAATTTCAAACATAGTTTCAATAACTTGGTTAACCTTTAGACAATGATTCAGAATTCAGAGAGAGTTTTTAATTTATCTCGAGTGGAAAAGAAAATAACTTTTGTTTGTTATGATCTCTAGGCTACAAGCTAGTCCATCTTATTTTAATTTATAATTTTTCACAGAAGACGCAATTAATCTGATCCACTGGTTCTTATTTTAGATATCCATTTTTTACTTTCTATCTAGGAACCTTCGTGTTTTAATTTATTAAAACTAGTTTGAGACTCTCCACACTTATTTTTATAATCTGAAAAGTTTTGAATTATTTTTATAAAATATCAGCATTATACTTCATAGAAGAATGGAGATAAAACATGATTATCTTTCAATGAGTTTTTTTTCAATATCCTGATTATGGGTTTGGTTAGAGTTTCTTCATTCTTCTCCCATGGTTCTTTTACACTAGATTAAACATAACAATATTTCTTAAATATTCATCCTGATTTGTGCGACAGAATATTTAAGAAATATTTTGACGTAGGACGACTATGGGATGGACGATTTAGGGCGGATGACGAGGCTATGGGTAGGAATGGGTAAGGGATAAAACAATCCACAGAAATCACGGTCGATTCTCGGACTTAAAACCGATGAAATCTGGTGGTGCAGCTCCGACCCTTATCGAGGGCGGGAGTACTGTCTTCCCCCACCGCGACGATGCCTAAGCACCGAAATCAATACCTCGAATTCACGTCGCGAAGAAACACTCGAGAAAAGGAGAGAAGAAGAGGAAATCCAAGTCTAATTCTGGACGGCGTGGAAACTTCCGAGAAAATACTGAGCGGAGAACACGCCGACACCACAGGGTTCAGGTATACCTCAGCACCGTAGTGCGTGTAGAGGCTGCAGGTAATTCTGCTCGTGGCGGCGAAAGCGGCGTGATACTGGAACGGCGCTCGGGCGTTGTCCGCCCTGGTTGGCGTTATGGCGGGACGCCGGGTCGGGCGGCGAACTCCCGCGCGCGCGCGCGCGGTGCGCGGAGCGCACGGCGGCACGCAGCGCTGGCGCGGGCGCCTGCGCGCGCCGCGCGCGGAGTGCGGCGGACGACGGTTGTGGCGTGTTGACTTCTTCGTTGACTCCTGTTGACCGAGGTGGGTTGACTTCTGTTGACTTCATCTTTGGATCCGTAACGTCTGTGTTGACCCCGACTGCCTGCGGTGACGTGTCCCGGGCTGATGCATTGGCGTCCTCGCCATCATATTTTTTTTGAAAATAAATAATCACATAAAATACACTTAGTTCTCTTATATAAACAATTAATTTCAGATTAATATTAAATCACCTATTTTAAAAATCACATGAATGCAAGAAAGCTATGTCTCGTATGCTTATGATGGATCATAAAATTGTTTTTATTATTGCAGAATCATTTGTAGAATCAGAAAGATTACAATTTTTACTTTCAGATAAACTTTAAAAAAAAATTATAGGGTAATATCAATGAAAAGTGTAAATGTATGTAAAAATTTAAGGGATATAGTAAATATCCCATTTATCATTTAAAATAAAAAATTATGGTTGATATGATTCATCTCATTGATCTTTAGGGTTGCCATTTTAATGTGATCAATATATGAATGAATGATATAATCTAGACAAATGAGTTGATTGATAATCTATAACATAAGAAATGCATGTATATTTCCATAAATTTTTGATTTTTTGGGTACTATTAATTTAGAATTTATAACGTTATTATTTGAATTAAACAAATATCTATGTATGAGCTAGAAAATCCAATTTTTGCACATTATGGTTATTTTTCACTAACTTCCATCACTTTCCTAAAGTTAAGAATTTTGATTACTGATGAGTATTTTATTGTCCAAATGTGAAGAAATTTACAAAAATTAAAAGATACAATTCTTAGAGAATTGGAGAATTTTTGGGAGCTTAGTGATTCTAGAAAGAGGCTTGAAAGGATCAAGTAGAGTTGTTGACCTTCAAAAAATAAATCTGAGGAAGATGGGCCACTACCTGACCTGACAATTGAGCTCTAAAAAGCCTTCCAAAGAAATTAATGGAAGATTACAAGGGGAAGCTTTCAATCCATGGAGAAAAGTAGGAAAAAATGGCAAAAAAAGAGAATAGAAAATATCCAAAGGGGTATTTCAGTGATTATTCTTACGTATTAATACTCCTTTTCTCCAATATTTCCCCTCATTCAGGATGTTCTCCAGCACGTGGCTGGCCAAGGCATATTTCAGAATCCAGGTTGTTCAACCTGCTTAATATTAGTTTGTTGAAGTTTTCATTCAATCTCATCTCTTGTTTGCATTTAAAAATGTCTGATCATTGAGAGAAATAAGGATCCAGAATTGAGAGGAAGCACTGAGGGCTCACCAGGCTTGCATTGAGGTTTTAGGAATCTAGATCTACATTTTCCCATCATTAGCGTTCCATTTCCCTCTAAACAATCATCACTTTCTCACTCTAACCATTAATAGAATCTTTTAATTCTCTCTCTAGACCTTTATCCATATCCCGAGTTCATCCCTAAAATTTTCATAAAAGATCTTATTGATTTGGACCTTCAAATCCCCTCTCAACTACCTTCTACACCCCTTCATTTTCTCTCTATCTCCTCATTTCAACATTTCCTCTATCTAGAGTAGTTTATTTCTCTCTCTAAAACCATTTCTATCTCTCTCCAGACCTCCACCTTCCCACATCGAACTCAAAAAAAAAAAATTAAAAAATCAATTGTTATCCCTTCAAAACTTGGATTTTCCCCCCCATAGCCGCCAATGTACGCTGATGTGCGGTGTCATGCGGTGGTTGTGCGGCAGGGACACCCCTCCACCTGCCAGACCATGCGCAGGCAAAACACACAACAATCAGGGAAAGGATCACTGGGCAAAGGTCCGCCGACCCGAAACCCCAAACCCCAAAGCGCACTCCGCCCCCTCTCCACCAAACCCCAAACAGCAGATAATTTTTGTGTTTATGGCATTTAAAAAATATAACAAAAAATCACAAAAATATAATAATAAGGAAAATTTTGGAAAAATTATTTACTACATTTAAAATTTCCAAAAAATCAGGAAGAACCTTAAATCTAATATAATCGATATCTAGGAATTTAACATCTCTAACTCTTAAAAATCCTAAATTCTTATAAAATCTCTAACTCTAGGTTTTAATATTTCTATTGGTTTTTGGTGTAAATTTAATTTCATAAAAATTCTAAAAATATATCTTTTGACTTGCAGTGTCAGCTAAAATAAGTAAAATTAGAGTAAAATATTTTTAGTGTTTTTCTGTGTATTTCTACTTCAATTTAAGCCATAGGAAATTATATAAAGTAACTAAAAATTCTACAAAATCAAAAAAAATGTTTCTTGCTTTTAAATGCATTTTATTCATTACAAGGTTGAGAAAGTTCTGAAATTATACTTCTGCCTCTCTATGGATCGACCCCTTATTTGCCCTGTATTAATTATAGAGTACTTAACTGAAAATTTTCATAAATATTTTTGGTTAATTCTGAGCTAAAATAATGACATAAAACCCCCTAAATTTGGACTTATCAATGACTATCTAGGTATATAATAAGCATAAATTTAGCATGTGACTCTGTGATAGGGGGAGAGCCTCTTTAGTTGTCTTTTGCTTTCTAATTCTGATAAATGGAGAACAAGAAAGCTTCAGGGATAAAAAATTTAGAGATTTCAAGATTAATTTTACACAGATATATGGGTTTACTGAACAGAAGGAATGGATGGATCGAGGAAGATCGACGAAAAAACCATCACAGTTCACATATCAGAAGGTATGGATGGATAGAGGAACATAACCTGACATTTCTTGTACCTTTTCTGATATCATGTTTTGATGATGGATAATTCTTCACTATTGGACTTGTTTCTCCTTCATCAATCTACATATCAAATCATCATTGTGTGGTGGAATCCTCAGACTTTCTTACCATTCTGCATTGGGAATGCCCTTTCACCATATATCTGATTAGGATTCATACCGAAATGGTGCACCCTTATATTTCCCAAAATTATTCTTTAATCCGTATTTCTTCATGTGACATGAGTACCTTTACATTCAAAGATAAATTGCGCCATATTAACTTCTTTTTTCCGTGCACCCAAAATTCAGTTGAATCTAAAGAATCAAGTAAGCTTAGTTACATTGTTCGACCAAATCACTAAATTAGGACTTAGTAAAACAAATTATTAGTTAAATAATTTAATCCTAACACTCTGAATATTACATTTTCTAACATTGAATTAAAATCTCAAAATAAAGTTAACAACACCCTTTTTACTGAATGAATGTGTTGTTATCAAAGAACCTCCAACTAGCTTATTAATATTACCTTTGTGTTGGCATTCTTTTGATTTTTTAATCAGTTAATGCATCAAAACAAACAATCGACATAAAATCTTTACAAACACATACTGTTTACAAAACAATAATACCTTACATGGCAATCAGACAAAAGTATACATAGGACATGTATGTCCATCCTCTCCTTGCTTCAAAAAGCTAATACATTTTGTAAAAGGCAATTGGATTATTTCCAGTTCAGGCATTATGGATAGTAGTGCACTCGATTTTGGTAGTTGATAATTAAAAAACTATAAATCAGGATAAAATTGATAGTTGAAGAGTCTTCTTTATGCAAAAATATTAATAATACTTTTCAAAATAGGGCAAAATATGTATAGGATGAACTGGAAGACAAGGTGTTCGATCCGTTTTTATAAAATAAATATTGAATGTTTTTTAAGTTTCTGACAGTTTTCCAGAATTGAAGTCGGTAACAGGAAGCAATATAGGAAAACTAGTTTTTCAGAATTTAAATATTCATTTATTTGTTTTGATTGTATGAATTTTGTAATAGTTTAACATTATAATTTGCATTTTTTTACAAACAATGAGGTAAAACGATATCGATGAGTCGAAGTGTGCCACTTTGAATTGAATCCAATCAAGAATGACATATAAAGAGAACCCAACCCCAACAATTAGGCTAAATTGGACCAAGGTTCTATGGGGACTTTTGTCTCTGTACCCTTCATCCATATATTTGGTTTCATTTATTTAGAGTCCTATCAGAAATGGAAAAAGAAATTTGATGCTTACCCTATGTCAATTAGATTCTAAATGTCCCTCGATATTCAAGTGAAAATGTAAATTTATAATTAAACCAATGATAGCTTTTTTCATGGTCTCGAGAATGCTAAGGCATATGTTGTATATAAAGGCCCTAGAAAGATTGTGATGATTAAGATCATTAAATTTCCTTCAAGAAAATAATTAAAATGAGCACAAAACTTTCCAACATGTCTCTTATCAACATCCTTATCATCTAGATCTGTGTACATGTCTCAAATGCTTCCTCAAAATCAATACTCACGAAGTTTAAGTAATTCTGCTTTGCAACAACTAATTTATTATCAACATGTACACTTTTATATGTATTGTCATAAATTATGTTTTTTAATGTCGTCATTCTCTATATAATTTTTTAACTCTACAATTTCATAAAAATATGACCATCTTGATTTTGATTATCCGTTCAATTTGTTCATCCAAAACGTTTAACCAAACTCTGTAAAAAACACCTTTAATTATGATTGGTACTTTTTGGATATCTGCCTCCATGAGGAACCATCTCCACAGTAACTAATCATTTTTTAGGATAACTGCTTCCATGAGGAAACACCCTTTCTCATCCTATAATTTTATGTTTTAATATTGTGGTATAAAATTTAATAATTTAAATTGAAGAATGGCATTTTTTGGCTTATAAAAATGGTCGGGTCAGTGTCTTTTTAATGTTCCATATTATGTATAAAATCGATTCATAGGTATGGATTCTCAAAGTTGATAGTACATCTTCATGTATATATAAGACTCATCATCTGATATTAGAGTTTTAATCCTTGGATCTCCAATATAATTATGTGAAGGATAAAATTTACCTTCCCTTAGTTGACTTAAATCATCAGAATAAGATTTATACCAGAAAAATATCTTCATTGCCTCCCTTGATTCTTAGGCATCTTGACTTTTGAGAGAAGACCAACACCTAGATATCTCTCATTCTCTCTCTCTCTATCTATCTCTCTCTCTCTATCTCTCTCTCTATCTCTCTCTCTCTCTATCTCTCTCTCTATCTCTCTCTATCTATCTCTCTCTATATATCTCTCTCTATCTCTCTCTCTATCTCTCTCCCTCTCTCTCTCTCCCTATCTCTCTCTCTCTCTCTCTATCTCTCTCTCTCTCTCTCTCTCTCTCTCTCTCTCTCTCTCTCTCTCTCTCTCTCTCTCTCTCTCTCTCTCTCTCTCTCTCTCTCTCTCTCTCTCTCTCTCTCTCTCTCTCTCTCTCTCTCTCTCTCTCTCTCTCTCTCTCTCTCTCTCTCTCTCTCTCTCTCTCTCTCTCTCTCTCTCTCTCTCTCTCTCTCTCTCTCTCTCTCTCTCTCTCTCTCTCTCTCTCTCTCTCTCTCTCTCTCTCTCTCTCTCTCTCTCTCTCTCTCTCTCTCTCTCTCTCTCTCTCTCTCTCTCTCTCTCTCTCTCTCTCTCTCTCTCTCTCTCTCTCTCTCTCTCTCTCTCTCTCTCTCTCTCTCTCTCTCTCTCTCTCTCTCTCTCTCTCTCTCTCTCTCTCTCTCTCTCTCTCTCTCTCTCTCTCTCTCTCTCTCTCTCTCTCTCTCTCTCTCTCTCTCTCTCTCTCTCTCTCTCTCTCTCTCTCTCTCTCTCTCTCTCTCTCTCTCTCTCTCTCTCTCTCTCTCTCTCTCTCTCTCTCTCTCTCTGTCTCGCTCTCTCACCCTCTCTCTCTCTCCCTCTCTATCTCACTCCCTCCCTCTCTCTCTCTCTCTCTCTCTCTCTCTCTCTCCCTCTGTGTCTCTCTGTCTCTCTCTCTCTCTCTCCCTCCCTCCCTCCTCTCCTCCCTCCTCCCTCCTCCTCCCCTCTCTCTTTCTCCCTCTCTCTCTTCCCCCCTCTCCCCCCTCCCCTCCCCTCTCTCCTGTCTCACTCTCTCTCTCTCTCTCTCTCTCTCTCTCTCTTCCCCCCTTCTCTCTCCCTCTCCCCCTCTCTCTCCCCCCTCTAGGTCCCCCTCTCTTCCCTCTCACTCTCTCTCCCACTCCCCCTCTCCCTCCCCTTCTATCCCCTCTCACTCTCTCTCCCTCTCCATTTCTCTCTATCTTTCTATCTTTCTACATATCTCTCTTTCCATACATTCTTCAAAATTGGCTGATAAAAAGGCTCAAAACCTTCGAGTCCATCATTGTTATATTAATTTCTTACACTCTCTTCTCTAATTTATTTTCTATTTCACTCTATACTCGCTTGTAAAGTCCTCTTTTTTAGAAAGAAATCATATTTCATATTTTACATACTCTTTTTGTGCCAACCCCTTTTAATTACATACTTTATGTTGAGTTCTGAATGAAAACTGAAATATTGATTTTATATCTAACTAAAATAATGGTAGATTTATTTCTAAGGAGGGCCAGTAAGTTACAGTAACCATTCTGTATGATTGTTTCTTTTATCGGCTGAAACTGTGTGGACATTTGTGAGACACCATGAGCAATAGTTATCTACATCCTTGTCTTATATATTCATTATCGAAAATAGCAGAGGCATATGTGATCACATCAAATGGGGTCAATAAAAATATGCTTTTATAATTCATTTCTGCAACTATAACTTTTTTTCAGGTTTGTACTTTAACTGCTCACCACTCAATGATGAAGTAAAAGTTTTTTAGTTTATTTGTAAACTTATATTTTCTATTTATTGATTCATGAGACTTACAGATAACATGATAAATGAGCCTATATTTTTATACATTTTAGATGTTTTTAGTATTATTAATTTATAATTTATCATGTTATTGTTTGAATTAACCAAATATTTATGCATTAGCTAATAATTTCAACTTTTGCACATTATGATTATTTTTCACTAACTTCACTGACTTCTATGAAGTCAATCAGTTTGATTTCTGATGAGTATTTTATAGTTCCAAATGTGCAGAAATTTACAGATATTAGAAGATATCATTCTGAGAAAAACTGGAGGATTTTGGGAGCTTAGTGACTATCAAAATGGGCTACAAATGATGAAACGGTATTGTAGGCTTTTAAAGGAGAGATCAGAGGGGCTTGGACCACGACCTGAACTACCTATTGGGCCTGCAAACACATTACAAAAGAAACAAACTGGAAATTACAAGGCAAAGCTCTCAACCCATGGAGAAAAAGAGGCAAAATGGCAAGAAAAGAGAATAGATAATGCCCAAATGGGTATTTTAGTAATTCTCACAATGTATAAATAGACTTTTTCACCCTCATTTTCCCTCATTCTAGACGTGCTCTAGCACGTGGCTGGCCATCAGGACAAGGCATTCTTCAGAATCCAGGTTGTTCAACCTGCTTAATGTAAGTTTATTGAAGTTTTCTCTTAATCTCGTCTCTTGTTTGCATTGAAAAACGCCTGATCCTAGCGAAATATAAGGATCCATACTTGAGAGGAAGCATTGAGGGCTCAGTAAACTTACATTGAGGCTTTAGGATCTTAGATTTCTACCTTTTCCATCATTTCCCATCCATTTACCCTTAAAATCCATCACTTTCTCACTCTAAACACTAATTTTCTCCACTTTCTCTCCCTAAAATAGGTTTTTTATCTCACTAGACCTTCATCTATATCCATAGTTACTCCCCTAAAAATTTCATAAAAAATCTCCTTCATTTGCACATCCAAATTCTATCTCAAACTCCTTCTACACTCTCTCTTCATTTTCTCTCTCTATCTCCTCATTTGGGCCCTTTCTCCCTCTAGAATCTGTTCTTTCTCTCTCTAGACGTCCATCCATATCCAAAGTTCATCACCTCAAAATTTCATAAAAAATCTCCTTCATCTACACCTTCAAATTCCCTCTCAAACTCTCTCTATACTATCTCTTCATTTTCTCTCTATGTCTTCATTTTCTCTCTATCCTCTCATTTCGACATTTTATCTCTCTAGAAACATTTTTCTCTCACTATAAAATATATCCCTATATATCTCTAGATCCTCAAGCATTCCCTACTTAGAATCCTAAAAAAAATCGCATTGAAATATCATTTCTTATCTTTTCAAAACACTAATTTTTGTCTTCCAGCCGCCACCGTGCGGTGCCTGTGCGGCAGAGACAGCCCTCTGCCCGCCGGTCCGCCCGCAGCCAGCGCACAAGACCGCAAGGCACAGGGTAGCCCTGTGCAGGACTTAGCCAAATCGGGTAAGTCCTGGCCATTGGGTTAATCCCAATAAGGCTTAAGCCAAAGTTGGCTAAGTCTTGACTTAGTCAAATTGGGCTAACCTTAGTGGGCTGACCCACTAAGAGGCCTGCCCTCTACAGGCCAACCAAGGCCCGCCGGCCCAATCCGCCGTCACCGCCGCTGCCGCCGCCGCTGCGATTGCCAGAGTAGGTAAATTTCATATTTTTTTCGTATTTAACAAATTATTTCAAAAATAGAAAAAAAATCTGAAAAATCGGAAAAATTATTTTCTGCATTGAAAAAAAATCCGAAACAAATTTGGAAAAAATCCAGAAAAATAATATAAGTTATTTAAAGTCATTTTAAAACCTAAAACATTTCAAAAAAACTCTCTTTTCTCGTTTTTAAGACTTATAGTTGTTTTTTGTATGTAAATTAATTCCAGAAAATTCTAAAAATATTTACTTCTGATTAATTTGCTAAGAGAAAACAGAAAAATCAGTTTAGAGATATGATTTTGTGTTTCTCCTTGTACTTTGGCTTAATTTTGAATCATAGGGAATTTTGAAAATTACCAACAAATCTAGAAACATCCCAAAAAATAGTATTTTTCACATTTAAAATCATTTTCTTCATCCCAAGCTTGAGAAAGAATTCTGAAATTAAATTTCTGCCTCTCTGTGGATTGATCCCTTACTTGCCCTCTATTAATTATAGAGAATTTAAGTAGAAAATTTTCATAAATATTGTTGGCTAAGTCTGAATCAAAACAACGACATAAAACCCCGAAATTTGGACTTATCACTTACCCAACTTGAGTTCTTAGAGTTCACAGGATTTTCTCACATCTTTACAGATTTTCATTTGAAATACATAATTCCGGCCAGTGAAATAGTGAAATTTAGATCCAAATTGGAGGAAAGTAAAATCATAATTCACATAATCGATCAGAAAAAAAAACAAGCCGTGTCTGGAGCATTAAGAAGAGGCCCAATAAATAATAAGTTCATTCTTATGCACATTTAAGCCATTTTTAGATCCAAGTCAAATAAAGGTGTGACTTGAGGGGCAAGCCTAAAATTTGAATTTTAAAATGTCCATTGTGAAATATGGTAAGCAAGACATATCTATCTAGGCTGAAAGAAAAGTAATCCTAGAGATGAAGGCAAATTGTGCAATTATTTGTTGTGTCGCCGAAATTTTAATTTTCCATTAATCAAATAAATTTGTTTAAAAATAGAAACTCACTCAGACATATAGGCTGGCCTTTAGATGCAATTTTAATACTTGTGTTGTAGTTAAGGAGACGTACTAGTAGGAATCAGGATATTGGACTGGGTCGCCTCCCACCAAGCACTAATTTTATAGTCTTCAGCTTGACTTTAAACAATTTGATTAAAGAAATTCTATGCCCATGTGGATGTAATTGTACTTCAAGGTTGACTTTAAAGATCCCTTAACGTATAAAAAGTATGATTTCGATAACAGTGGGAATTCAAGGTTCTTTTGGTCCTCTGAATGATGTTCAAGAAATTCAAAAGTCTGTCTTCTAAAATGATATCCTCTATACTTCAAAGGCTCAACCCAATATTCAGAATTATGATCCTCAGGTGTTTCCTCTAAATTTGGGCTCTAACGTCATCATCAAGCTTGATATAGAGAAAGCCTTTGATCGAGTTGAGTGGAACTTCCTTCTCGAAGTGTTGCGCCGCTTCGGATTCACGGATGTGTTCATCGCACTAGTCGATGCTTGCATCAGGGAGAATCACTTCTCCCTCTTGATGGATGGAAATTCCACCAGCTTTTTCACGGCTGCGCGGGGACTCAGGCAGGGTGACCCTATCTCACCCATCCTCTTTATATTGATGGAGGAGGTCTTTAGCCGATCGCTCACACGGGCGATCAACCAAGGCCTCATCCAACCGTACTTTACAAAGAGGGGTTGCCCGATCATCTCTCACTCCTTATTTGCTGATGATGCCATCCTGTTCCTTAATGGATCTAAAAAATCCATCAAGGAATTTATGAGTGTCCTTACAGTGTACAAGCAAGCCTCCGGCCAACTCGTCAACGCTTCGAAGAGCAGCTTTATTGTGGGCCCGTCCACCACTATGAGGCGCTCTGAGATCATTCAGCACTCCACACGATACTCACGAGGACAGCTTCCATTCGACTACCTTGGATGCCCTATCTTCCTTGGCCCTGCTCGTCATCATTATTTTGATGCCGTGCTAGGCAAGCTAAGGAAGAAACTAGAGGGATGGAAACTACGTTTCCTCTCCCCTGGAGACCGCATCCAACTAATACGACATGTCCTCATGAGTATCCCGCTACACACTTTGGCGGTCCACTCACTATCACTTACGGTTCTCCGCTTTGTCGAACGCCTATGTGCACGCTTCCTATGGTCTGGTCATTTCGAGGGGGAGCGATGTCACCATTGGGTTTCTTGGGAGAAAGTGTGTCGGCCGACACTCGAAGGGGGTCTAGGGATCAGACGCCTCTCGGATGTCCAAGACATACTTCAAAAGAAACTGGTATGGCGTATGCGTACCACCCACTCCCCATTGGGGAGTTTCATCTTAGCTAAATACAAAGAATGTGCCCGACGCGAGCTTGATATTCGGGGCACCAAGCGATGGCAGACATGGCAGCGCCACTGGCTGGAGATGAGTCATGTGACCCGTTGGCACATCGGCCGAGGCGACATTAGCGCTTGGTATGACACCTGGCATGCTGATGCGGCGCTCACCTCTCATCCTCAGTTCGTACCACACAGTGTGCGCCTCATAGTGGCCCAGTTGCTTAGAAGCAACACACCACACCTATGGGAGCAGCACGACCTTCCCTTGGCCACTTTATCTAACGTCCAGACTACCCCTCTTGACCTTAGTCCTGATTGTGCCATCTGGACACTCACACCCTAGGGAGCATACACGTGTCGTTCCTCGTGGGAGCATTTCCGTGTGAAATCTCCCCCACAGCACTAGGGTCAGCGCATTTGGCATCCGGCGATCCATACACGTGTCTCCTTTTTCCTTTGGAGACTCCTCCACCGAGGCCTCCCGACTGACGATCGAGTGGCTCAGATAGGCTGTTCTCTTAGTTCGCGCTGCCACTGCTGCCCCACTCTCCCACACACAGAGACGATAGATCATCTTTTCTTCCATAGCGAGACGGCAGTGGACTGCTGGCGCCTCATCACCGACTGTCTTCGTCCTTTGACACCGTCTGAGTGTTTCAACAAGTTTATCCTCTCGTCGACTCGCTCTGCACGGAGCCCCATCATCCCCATCACCATAGCTTATCTTCTATGGGAGATTTGGAAAGGGCAAAATTCGTCTCGTTTTGCAGGTACACCTATGCGAGCTGAGGACATCAGGCGTCGAGTTCAGCTGTGGCTTCGACGCATTCAGCCTCTCCTCACACCGCGAGACAGCCGATCACCACTTGCATGTGACCTCCTCTACTCTATTGGCATCCCGGTGACCCCCCTCGCCACCCGCATCCAGTATTGAGTAGTTTATTGGCTCCCACCACCAGTAGGCTTCCTCAAATTGAATGTGGATGGTGCGGCAAAAGGGAACCCAGGGCCAGCAGGGGGCGGAGGTGTCCTCTGCGATCACACAGGGAGCCTCCTTCTTGCCTTCTCTTATTATTATGGCGTACAAACTAATACAATAGCCGAGGCTATGGCGATACGTGATGGTCTCCTCCTCTGTGAGGAACGGAACCTTCATAGTATCATCGTGGAATCGGACTCACAGATATTAGTTGATATGTTTCGTGCAAGCACATGCTCCCAGTGGCGACTACGTCAAGCGTGGAACGACATCATGTGCCGCTCGCGTATCGCGTGCTTTCGTCATCAGCTGAGAGAGGGAAACTAGACAGCTGATGCCCTCGCCAACCATGCGGTATACGCTCGCACCCACTCCACTCTTTTCTATTCTTGGCAGGAGCTTCCGCTCATGGCCCGAGGATGTCATCGGCTCGATCGTCTTGGCTTGCCCTCCCTCCGCATACGCCGCCTCCTCGCGACGCCCAGCCCGTGGGATTGGAGGATCGCCTGGAGCGCTGGCTTAAGAGGCGTGGACCGCGCCCGCCTCGACTAGAGCGTCACTCCGCCCACTCCGAGCACACATAACGACGACGACGAAGAACCACCTCGATTAGAGCGCCACCAAGCGCTACAATGACCTCGTGGAACCGCTCCGGAGAAACGACGACGAACACACTTCCTCGAGCGTCCGCGAGGTATCACTCATGTATCTTTTCTTTTCCCTAACTATGGGCGTGGACGAGTGGGATCCGAGTGTAATTTGGATATATATACTCGATCCACGCCCACAAACATTGAAAAACACTACACTTTACAAATAAAAACCCCCTGGGTGGCATCTAGGGCACGGCTGGATCGGACTACGGGCACAACCCTAGGGTTGGACGTACTCGGCACCGTGATTTTTGCCATTAAAAAAAAAAAAAAAGAACATGTGTTCTCTCCTCTGCATTTAGGATCCTCCAACTCAAAGATGTCTTCCCTTTCATTTACAACTATCATGGAGGCTTTATCCATATTCTCATAAAATTGACATCAATTACAACGTCCACTCCTATAGCTTCCCCAGGTACATTATCTAATATAACACAATAGGAGTCTCATTGTATGGTATCTTCTCTATATGTCTGATCATCTAACTCGTACACAATTTCATTATCATCATTGATCATCATGGGGTATGATTCGATATCTGCATGGAGTGGAGGGTCAATCTTGATAACATTGATGGAAATATATGTGACATTAATTCATGATTTGACTTAGTGAATTATGATGAGATCATAATACGAAGATCACTAGTCATTATGTATGTGTTCTAAATATTCCTATTAGAAGGATAATCAAGAAGGATATCGAAGTATCAAGATAGAATAGCACTATCTAGCTTCACTCATATGATGAGTATGGTCGGTCTCTTAACCATTAGTGTAGAGACGCTAAGGATAGATAGTAGGTGCTCTTTAGTAGAAAGAATGAATTGAACTAAGTTGTACGAATACCTAAATGGTATTATACTGAACTTTCAATCAGGTTGATTCACGTCATGATTGTGTAAGCGACCTTTAGATCTGAGACACCAAATATGCATTTTGGACAAAGAGTTGTACTTTGACTATGACCTACATGTTCCTGACCATGGGATCATAAATAGTCTTAGTTCGGGTGCATCAAGAAGTTTATGAAGATGATTGAGTGGTCAAGATGGGACTGTCCACGCTCTGTATAAAAGTTGACAGCTCAAGGAAGAAGATGCAATAAAGTCCTTAGCAAAGGCAGTAAAATATCAGGAGAAGAGTTCTCTCATGATTTCTGATAATGCATCAATATTAACTCGGATGATCGATTAGGGTTTGATAGTTGACCTTACCCTAAGTCATCCAAGGAGCTTCAAGTGGATGAGGGACTATACATACACAGTAACCGATGATGAATAGGTTCCATGAGTGAGTCGATACATACTCTGTATCTTCTAGAGCACAAGGTGTAGCTTGGCAGCCCACGTGTTGGAGACTCAACCTATCGATTGGGTTAAATCAATCTGACATTAATTAATCTATATGACGATATAGTTAATTAATTTAGAAAGCCAATAAAGGTTATTGGGCCGTTGGAGTTGTTGACAAGACTGATACATGAGCCTAGAGGGTCACATGCAAATAGTTTTTTGGATATCAGAAGATATACTTAAGTTTTGGGGGTTTTGTAAAAAATACCAACTTATTATAAATAGGGGAAGGCTCTGAATAAACTTCACCCAGGCACGAATTGTTTAGGGGCCACCTCTTCTTCTTCTTTCTCCCCACACTTCATGTCTATTCCCAATGCGATCGGGACGACATAAAGATCGCAACGAGAAGGAGGATATCCAATGTGCCAAGGACTACGTAGATACTTCTAGAGGCAGCACACTAGAGCAGCTCCCTGCGACACTTTTGAGGATCAAAGAAATCACGTATTTGATCCGTGCATAGGTTTTTTGTTTAACAATTTTATCGATGTCGTTTTATTCTGTTTATCTTTTCGGCTGCAGAATGTTCGATTTGTTAATCCATATCAAGGCCTGTACAACCCAAATATCATCACCTACATGTTCCTCCCGAAGATCTTCTAAGGTATGATCAGAGACACATTATCATTCATTTTGAAAAATTTTGACTTCAAGATCATCCTTAAAATTATCTCTCAAATCATGTTTAGTATATTCATAAGTGATCTCCTACATTCTCTTGGCTAACACCTTGTGTTCTTCTCAAGAAAGATGCCTTTGAGATTCTTGATCAGTCTTTTCAATTTAGACATCTCATGGACTTCACATTCCCTACTTTTAAGAGGCAATGTGATGTCGGACGTCGTCTGGTCGACAACAAATATGATGGTTCGGTGCCAATAAAGGATAATGTATCGAACGTCGAAGGCGTCGTCGTCCGACGGATGCAACCCTAACGGTTATGTAACAACGACACGATGAATGGGTGTCCTACGTGTCATATGTGCAGGCTCCGACTCAAGGGAGGCGCCGAGCTCCAAGCTAGGACGAGGTCGCTGGGTGACGACAACAGTAGCCTCTCGAACCTCGTCGGAGCGACGAAGGCGTCTAAGGCCGAACAGAATCTATCCGTAGGACTCGCACATAACGGGCGGTCTCGTCTGTATCGTTAAGGCACTCGCAGAGTCGTAGTTCTCTCAATTTGCCTCTCTCATCTACCTAGCCTGAGCGCAGTGGAGTCGAGATAAAAGTATACTACAAAAGGTAAATAAATGAGCTTCGGGAGAGGATGGCGTACCTCGTCGGGGACGGTCAAAACGGGTGGGGCGGAGAGACGCCGGAGAGCAGATGATGGCTAGGCCAGTGAACTTGCGCAGGAGCTGTCGGAGAGGAGACGATGAAGGAGGATGAGCAAAGGCGACGCGCTCGAGCAAGTGTTCAAGCCTGGCAATCGTGACCACGTGTGGGGTCATTGTGACTAGAGTCAGTCAAAGGTCGCGCGTGCCCAGTTCAGTTGGGAATCGTCAGCGCGAGGCGTCATGACAGATACCCGTCCTGGTAGACGTATGCTGCGTGGCCGACTGGATCGGCGAGGGCGCTCCCTAGTTCAGGTCCCCTAGGCACGAAGGACCGATACTCTGGGTGGTAGGGTGCAACCATAGGAGGCCAGCTAGTGGTTGGGAGCTTTCTCAAACAGGTAGCAAGCGTCTTCGACTTCGATGAGCCGAATTCAGGGCAACAGTACAGCAAAGGACCAGGCGGGCGAGCAACCAAGGAACCTCCCCCCTTCTCCCAGACGGAGAATTCAGACGTCCTGGGGTAGAAGCGGAAGTGGGATTTGGTAGCAACAAAGACGCCCTCTGCCGTCCGGGAGGGAAATGGCGTCCAGAACATCCCACGGCGGCAGCTTCGTCAGCACATTGCCCCACGGAAAGGCTCTAGCGTGTGAATCTCATGAGGTCTGAATTCTATCGCCGTATGCATCCGTTCAGAAAGAGAACGGCCGCAAGCGTGGAGAAATTTCCACCACAGGTCATTCAATGGGAAATCGTGGGCGATCAACGGGAAATGGGCACACGCGGAGGTAACTTCTGATTCTTCTCGCACGGCATCGTAAATTCCGTTCACGATCGCAGATTAGCGGTGAGTTCCTTTGCTGGTAGTCGATAGAGTGGAGCTCGGGGTTTGGAACACATGTGGACGTCAAATTGGGAGTTTTGGCACTCCCACAATGCCCAATTTTCCTCAGGAACCCCTCACAGATGCCAACGGTGAGAATTGTCGTGGCCGACCATGGAGGGACATCTGTCGAGGAAATGCTGGATCTTGGACGATGGATGGGTCGGAGGCAGATGTCTGGATGGGAATGGCACCCTCCCAGCTTCCCCTAACTCTCCCTTGTCCCTTCTCTCGCCCTCCCCCCTCTTCTCCTCTATTCTTCCTTTTCTGCAAAGGGGAGGTGAGACCAGATAGAACAAGAACAACACTCAGTCAAAGTTTCTTCCTGGTCTAAGGGATTAGGGCGGCCCCCCTCTTCTATTATAAAGGGGAAAGGATGGGCCCTTAAGTGGGTCAACAAAGGGGGGGAATAGGGTCCTTTAGGAGGCCCTTATAGAATGGGCCCCCATTACACATAGAGGGGGAAATTTATAATTAAAAGAGAATGGAACGAGGACGAAAAGCCCCCTTCCCATGACGATGAAACACGGGTATGAGATGCATCGCTGTGCAATGAAAACAAGACGACGGGTGTTGGAAAAAACACAAAACATGAAAATGAAACGAGGAAAATGAAGATAGGATATTTGAGCATTATCACCTGATCTTCAATGACGGTGGGGGGAGACGCGGACGACGTCGCCGACGATCTTCGATGGCGTTCGCCATCAAAATGTAGTGGTCATGTTCCTACACAATTTCAGTATTCCCATCGTTGGAACATGAAGTTCATTCACATTACCTCTCTTAAGTATGGGCCACGACTCACTGAGATATGCATGTAACACATCAAGCGATGTAAAAAATTGTTCTCTTCTATCAGTGTTCCAAGTCAACAGGCCCCATGACTGTTGTGAGTCTAGTGCATAGAAATCAGGTTCATATCTAAATGTGGAAGTCATGTTTTGATCTCATTGATCTTGTGTGTGATCATGTGTAAGGGATCCATCATTCTCGTATGGTGCATCAAGAGAATGTTGGGGTAATAGTGGTTGTCCCCATAGAAACGATTATAGGTAGTGCTACGGAAGGAGTCCTCTCTAGAATGTAAATCTGGATGACAGTCTAGAGAAAATCAATGTTGTGCTAGGTGATGGCTATAATCATCCTCATAATATTCATGAGGTATGGGTTAATCGGGTGAAGGATCATGTTGTCAGAATATACTTCAAAATATAAGAAAACGGAAATATATGAAGTTATAAAATCCAATTTTACCTTACTTTGAAGTATTTCATATACCTGCAATAATGCAAGAAAGTTTGCTTAATTGACTCAAAATAGACCAAATCAGGAGAGATAAGATGTCACCTCAAACTTCTCCTAACCAGTCGATGAAATGATGAAATTTCATTCCTTGATGTTAAGCTTAGGAAATAGACATTATGCAAAAATACAGAAGATAATGCTTACTCTAAATAAAATCCACCCTAAGGATGTTAATCCCCGGCAACACCGCCCATTTGATGAAGGCAAATTGGGTATTAATTTTTAATTTCATTGCAATTTTAATTTGCATAAACTTACTTTTTTTTCAAACAATAGAAACTCTCAGATGTATGTTATGAGAAAGGTCGTCTCCATAGGGACTGGCCTTTAGATGTGAATTTAATAATCGAGTTATAGTTTAGGGGAGTAATAATAAGAATAAAAATAGTAAATAAAGTAGAAGATAAGTAATAAGTAGTTATGGAGTAGTATCTAATATATTAGAGAATTTAAGATAATATTCAATAATAATGAATAGTAATTGATATGAGAGAGACCTATAGAAAGAGAGGATATATGAGAGTATTTATATATTTTGTTAGATACTAGAGATAATAAAGAAGTAATATTTTGTAAATGATTTAATTTTATTAGAGCTATAGGTCATGTTAATGTAGGTATTGAAGAGGTATAGAAAATTAGTGTTGTAGATAGAATAAGAAAATAATATTAATAAGAGATAAAGATAATGGATATTAAGATTTTTTTACAAAGGGAATAAGGGGTTATAGTAATAAGATGTAAGTAGTTAGTTTATAGAGGCATTTAGTTTTGTAAGAGGTAGCAAGAATAATAAAAAGGGAGAAAATAACTATTATAGAGATAAGAGAAATAAGGAATTATATGTTTATCAATATGAAGATTAATGTGATAGAGAAATAGTTATTTATCCTAATAGTTTAAGCTTAAGGGAATTAGGTAAGAGAATAGGGATTACCTAGCATATCGTATCATCAATTAGCTACATACATATCAATGAGTTGAGACAGAATGATGCGTGCTAATAGCTTAATATAGATAGATGACACTATAATGTTATCTAATTTTTCAGAGTTCATTTAATTAGATGTAAAGGAGGATGTAAGTAGGTATTTTGATTATTTATGTTTATAGTTATCCTAGGATAATAAAAATTACATGTAGCTATATATGTAGTTATACTTAGTTGGTTTTTTTAATATATTTTTATAAGTTAAAAATTGGGATAAAATTTGTACAAAATGCCTGATGCTCGTAAGGTGTTCGTGGAAATGCGTCAAGGAGGCCAATATCAGAAATAAGAGGGAAAATCATACCAAATTTGATTTGAATAAAATACGCACATAGAAATTTAAATCACATATCTTATGGAGTTCAAGAACTTAGTTAAAACACCCTGATTCAAGCAGACAGTGATTGGGGCCATTAATCGTAGGCCCCTAACTACAGCGTGTATCTCCTCTTGCCTCCCTCTGTGTTGACACCAATTCAAGGAGTTCCAGCACTCCAGAGGCATCATCTTGGGTGTCCTTAGTAGTGGGACAGGTGTCACTCCTCTCCCTTGCTCTTTTGGCTGCTGGATGGGTCTCCCACCTCTAATAGAGCAAAAAATCAAAAGGTACACAAACTAGGGCCGTCAAGCCCTTTTTTAAAGACTCTAGAGGGCCTCTACTGGGTGTGGATGAGCGATTCTGGTCAGGAGGGTCCTCCAAGGGCCGTAGGATGGCGTATGATCCTCCCTTTTCACTGGAATCTGTCGTCTGGCATGTGATCCTTCCTTTCCGCAGTCAATTTCCCGGGGCGAGATGGACGGATCTGTTGTTGGCCATCCAATTCCTGTTATAATTTGTTCAACGACTCTGATAGAAAGAATGTGCGAAATATTTTTTTTGGTGTGAGCAGAAAGGTACACATTTCTCTCTCATTTTTTTGTAAGTTAACGTTGCTTCAATACAAAGACAAACATGATTGGTAGATTCTGGTGATACTACCGCATAACAATGTAGGGCTGCCTCAATCATTCCAGGTTGAACAAATATGAACTATTCATCATCAAGGTGATGGTAAAGCAATCTTAGTTAATGTTCTGAGGTATTCAAGTTAAAGTTAAACACTGGTTATCATTTATATTTTAACTATATTTTATTGTATCATCTTTGGAATGTAATTTAATATATTTTTCCCATCTTGGACAAAGTTCAGTACTCAAAGGTACCTGATGTTTGATGACTTATGATAACTTCTATTTGGTTGAGACCAGCAAATATTCATTACATCATTCCTTGAGAACCAGTTCTTATGGTATGAAATGAAAGTAGGTAATGATAATCCATCATCTTTATTGCATAAAATGTTGGGTTACATTTATCAAAAGAAATTTCTAAGCTTGCAAGAAAGAATTCTTGGTTCCCTATATCTTAAAGACTTTGACACATGTGTCAAATAATGGGAAAACGGATATGCACAAGGAGGACAGGTTCTGATTGAGCTTTAGAAGTCTTAGGATTTTTACATCAAGACATTTGTGGACCTTTTCCTATGGCATCTTGGAATGGTCAACAATGTTTTTTCACCTTCATAGATGATTATTCCTCATATGGATACTTATACCTCATCCATGAGAAATCTCAACAAATAAATGTGTTTAAGGGTTATAAGGCTAAAGTTGAAATTCAAAATTTTAAGGAATAAAAATCATCTGTTTTGATCATTCTGGACATAACTATCACAGAAATGATGGCTCAGGAGAACAATGACGAGGATCTTTCACCTAAGTTTTAGAAGAGTGTGGAATCATTCCTCAATACACTATGCCAAGATCTTCTTAATCAATGATGTTGCTGAAAGATAAAATCAAACACTCAAAGGCATATGATTGATCAAAGTTCTTTATCTGCATCCTTTTGGGCAGAAGCACTAAAGGTGGAAGCTTATATTCTAAATAGGGTTCCAAATAAGGCAACTCAAAGGACCCCTTATGAGCACTGGACAGGAAGAATACCATCTCCAAAGCATTTAATAATTTGGGGTTATCTGACCGAGGCAAGACATTATTGACCTCACCAAAGCAAAGGTAAGAAGTTTTACAATCCAACTAATAAACTTATATCTGAGATGGATAATGCAGTATTCTTTCAGGATGAAAAGTTTGTGGGCGAAGATAAGGATCCAAATATTCTCTTTGAAGGGAATTATTTAATAATGCCTCAAATTGTTTCTAACAATAGTTAAAATAGAGTACAACTGCTTGATATTTTTGAAGCAATGATTACATATCAAGATAATATTCATCAAGCTTCCATCCCAAGAGAACTAAGTTTTAAACCTTAGGAATCAATGCTAGTAATAAGGTCCAGAAGAGAAAGGAGATCAACAATTTTAGATGACTTTAATGTTTATCTCAAAAAAAAACATCAGACGGCTTGAGCATTGTGGAAGATGAACTAATCAACTTTCATCAAGCCAAGGAAAATTTGTATTCTCAAAATTGGATTGAGGCTAGGAATGAAGAGATTAAGTCCATAAGAGACAATGATGTTTGGGATCTCGTCCCCTTACCAAAAGGTTAAAAGCTCATTGGTTGCAAATGCGTATTTAAAACCAAGAAAAAATCAAAGGGTAATATGGAGAGATATAAGGCACATTTTGTCGCAAAAGGATTTACTCAAAGAGAAGGCATTGATTATAAAGTGACTTTGGCTCTAGTTTCTATAAATACTCTTTTAGTATAATAATGGATCTAGGTGCACATTATGTTTTTGAGCTCTATCAAATGGATGTAAAGACTGATTTGCTTAATGGAAGCATTGAGGGAAACAATTTATATGATCCAACCAGCAAACTTTATACCCGGAGACTTTTTACAGGGTCAAATAATTTTCCCATCAATGGTAACAAAAGTTTCACCAGTTCATCATCTCATTCAGCTTTGAGATGATTAAATTTGATGAATGTGTGTACTGGAATTTCAATGGGAGAAACTATATATATATTCCTGAATTTTTATGCAGATGTTTTGCTTTCCTATAACGATATAGAGCAGTTATGTGGAAAAAAAAAATTATTATCAAAGAATTTTGAAGTGAAGGATCTTGGTGAAGCCTCTTTTTTTCTAGTCGCACGGATACACTATGGTCCAATTCATAATATCCTTTGTTTCTCGCAGAAGGCAATGCATTGAGAAAATTCACAAAACATTTAGCATGCAAAAAATTCCAAACCAGGAAATACCCATGTTGCTAAAGGATATTAGTTTTGTCTCAAACAATGCCATAAAAAGGCTTTGAAGCTAAAGAAATGCAGAAATTTCCTTATGCTTCGGCAATTTTAAGTACGATGTATGCTCAAGTTTATATGTCTCCATGTATCGCATATATAATTGGGATGCTAGGCAGATACTTGAGCAATCTAGGAATGGATCACTACACAGCGGTAAAAAAGGAACATGCACTATTTGCAAATAACTAAGGACTACATGCTCACTCACGAGAAGTTAGTAAATATGGTGATCATTGGGTATTCATATTCTGACTTTGATGGATGCCAAAATACAAGAAGATCCACCTTGGGCTAAATATTTTTGCTTGAAATAGGAGCCATATCATGGAGGAGTGCTAAAAAATCTCTAATAGCATATTTTACCACCACAGGATAATACATTTCAATATATGAGGCCTCAAATTAACAATTATGGCTGAAGAATTATATTGCTAGACTTAAGATTCTGAGTGGAATTAAAAAACCTTTTAACATATACTGTGACAATAAGTCACCTGTTTTGATCTCCAATAATAATAGGAGCTTGATCAAGTCTAAGCACATATATGTCAAGTACCTAGTTGTTAAAAGAAAATTTAAAGTGGACAGATGTCTAGATAGCAAATTGGAAAAACTCTACGATTGTGGATCTGCTAACCAAAGATTTACTGCCTCTGCTATTTTTAGAAATGAAGGTAGTTTTATGTTTATCCGTGTTGAATATTCATAGCCATAAAGTTGGGCCAGTTGGAAATGTTCACTTTAAATCACAATTTGTGAAATTTGCCTGCTACTTATCTATACCCGATCTATGTTATATATCAAATGAATATATGTGATTGTTTTGGCTTAGCTGCATAAAATTGTGGTAAGAGTTGTTACAGTCTTATGTTCAGTTGGTAATGGACGAGGTTTGTGGAATATGCATGTCATTTAATAACCAATTTTGGGTAAATAAGGTTATGACAAACAGTTGTCCAGATGATCATACAGGTGTAGCCCAAGTGAGCAATGGTTGGATCTCTAAAGTGGGGTTACACACATTTTACTGTATATCTATGGTTATTATTGAATTTATGTTCCCATCTGATATGATTTTGTAAACCTTAGGATTAAGACAATATTCATAATACCATAGTTGTGAGTATGTGTAGAAGCTGGATCAGTTTTGTAATGTAACATGCTCTTCTGGGCCGATAAAATGATAGATAACAATTATGGGTAGTTTTGTAATGTGACATGCTCATCTGGGCTGATAAAATGATAGATAATAGTCATGGGTAGTTTTGTAATGTGACATGCTCATCTGAACCCATAAAATGATGGTTGTGGTCCCTGGACTGTGCAGTTTGTGAGACCCTCCAGTACCCATCTGCATCAAAGGAAGCAGTCTTCGTTGTGGCCAGGAACACCTACTCCACTTCCTTTGCGAATTATTTCTATCATGTTTTACATTCATTAACATTCATGTGTGATCTTGTTCATTCTTGGGAATCTTCGCAAGCGTCCTACGGATCTAACATTCAGCACACCATGTCATGCCAACGTAAGACAAAGCCGTGGGATTCGTAGCCTTTTGAATTTCCTACAAGATAATGCAACCGGGGATAATGCACTCGGTGCATCATTGTTTCGGAGAAATAAGATGCAAAAACGTTGACTTTGTTGCACTTAACGAGATCACTAAGCCTTCCGCGGACATATTCTGATACCTATGGCAAAGTCGAAGTGAAAATTCATGATTACAGCTACCTGTTTGTGATTTTACAACAAAACAATCGCTCCCAAGATCCGTGCATTGGGAAGGCATTCAATGTGTCGATGGAAAGTGACGTCAATTGTCAGGCATTCGCTGAAGATACACGCTCCAGCTGTTGAAGGGTGGAGGTGGAAAATGGGGTCCATTCCCCTCCTAGGACAGACAAAGGTCACGGGCTACTCCATTACACTGTCAGTATTTCCTTGCCGCCTCTCTCTCTCTCTCTCTCACTCTCTCTCGCGCACTCTCTTTCTCTCTCTCTTCCTCTCTCTCGAGCACTCTCTTTTTCTCTCTCTCTCTTGTTCTCTCTTTCTCTCTCTTCTCTCTCACAGTTTCACTCTCTTTCTCTCTCTCTCTCGCTCCCTCTCTTTCTCTCTCTCTTGCTCTCTCTTTCTCTCTCTGTCTCTCTTACAGTCGCACTCTCTTTCTCTCTCTCTCTTGCTCTCTCTTTCTCTCTCTGTCTCTCTTACAGTCGCACTCTCTTTCTCTCTCTCTCTTGCTCTCTCTTTCTCTCTCTGTCTCTCTTACAGTCTCACTCTCTTTCTCTCTCTCTCTTGCTCTCTCTGTCTCTCTCACAGTCTCCCTCTTTTTCTCTCTCTCTCTCTCTTGCTCTCTCTCATTCTCTTTCTCTCTCTGTCTCTCTCTTGCTCTCTCTCATTCTCTTTCTCTCTCTGTCTCTCTCACTCTCTTTCTCTCTCGTTCTCTCTCTCTCTCATTCTCTTTCACTCTCTCTCTCTTGCTCTCACTGTTTCTCTCTCTTACTGTATTTCTTTCTCTCTCTTGCACTCTCTCTCTCACTCCCTCTCTCTTTCTCTCTCTTGCTCTCTCTCTCTCTCTTTCGATCTCTCACTCATTCTCTCTCTTGGTCGCTCTCTTTCTCTCTCTTGTTCTCTCTCTCTCTCATATTCACTCTCCCCCTTCTCTTATTCGTAAGTACCCGAGGAAGAGAAGTGACGGAGAAAGAAGAATGAAGGAGAAGGGCGTGAAACCGTGGACGATTCTTCTGCTACTTTGCATCTCTTCATGGAAAGTGTCAGCCGTCTCGTTTGCAGGCCCAATACAGACGGTGGTTGTTCTTGTAATGGAGAACCGGTCCTTCGACCACATGCTAGGATGGATGAAGCGCCAGAATTCAGCCATAAACGGTGTGACAGGGAGAGAATGGAATCCTTTGAACACCAGCGATCCCACGTCAGCTCGGATCTTCTTCAAGGACGGTGCACATGACGTTGACCCGGATCCTGGCCATTCTTTTCAAGCCATCCGGGAGCAAGTCTTCGGTTCGAATGATAATATCAAAGGTGCGTTTAGTATTAATTCTCTGCTTATTTCAATTTTATTTGATTCTCGTCATACACTTTCGCTTGATCTTGCACAAGGAGCGGTTGTATAGGGATATCGGTTGAATTATTTGCCGGCATCCTAGAAATAACATAGTGATTGAAAGAATATTAGAGTAGCAAGACCGCAAATAGATTAGATCCAAAACTGTATATATCAAGTTCTATCGGAGATTAGAAATCTGTGGGAGTAAATACTTGGGTTTTTAGTTATGGTTGTAACGTTAATTATTCTTAATAGATAACTCGGCTGCGCTGCCGCTAATGAATGGATTCGTCCAGCAAGCCCGGTCGATGGAAGATGCAGGGGAAAACGCAAACATGTCCTTACACGTTATGAACGGGTTCAGGCCGGAGATGGTGTCCGTTTATAATGATCTAGTGAGGGAATTCGCTGTCTGCGATCGTTGGTTTGCGTCAGTGCCGGCTTCCACTCAGCCAAATCGTCTATACGTCCACTCTGCGACGTCTCACGGTGCCACTGGCAACCTTGTCAGGCATGTTCATCTGTCGCTCTTCCGTTCTATTATTTCTTTTAAAAGTTTCCGTCTAAGATTTTCCTATTACCATGGATGGTGCTTGCGATTACTTTTATACGTTTATTTTGCTTATTTTTGGCGGACCAACTTTTCATTTGGTAAATTCATTTTGATCAGTGGCATGGAAGTGAAGGAGTGCGAATTATAGATAGGGCAGGGAGATAGTGAGAGACTGAGATATAGAGATAGACAGAGATAGCACGCTATAGTAGGTGGGAACGAAGAGGAAGAGAGATCCGTGTAGAGCACGGCTTGTGGCAACTTTAGGATAAAGAAGTCAGAAAGATCGTGGTTGCGCTGAACCAGAAGAAATTGATGGAGTGCCGCTCTGTCACTTACTCAAATAAGTATGTAAAGACAAGAGACGGGTCCCCGTCCACCTTGCCCACCGCTCCATTATCGTACATTTGAGTGATAGTAAAATGCTGATAGGTATGCGTACCAAATAACAAAGATCGTTATCGAACTTGATAAACACGGTAGAGAGCCCCGCTCTATCAGACCTTTCAAGAGGTGTACTCTTCGTTTTCTCCTTTAGAAGATCCAACAAATACCAATTAATGCCAAACAATACATCTTACTGGGTTCTTCCCCTTATTTATACTATTCCGTCCATTCTCCGTCTACGCTATAAGTCAAGAGCCGGTATTTAATTTGCCAGGTCAGAGTCACATTGCCCTGATTGCACCTACTTTTCTGTCCAATCTAGAACATTAAATGCTTGAAAACATTTCTATTGTGGCTTCAAACTAGTGTTGTTTCAACAACTATATAAAACATAGTTATGGTTGGACATTTATGTTACGATGGTTAAGAAACATACGAAACATTAAATGTTGTACGTTTTTCAGTAATTGTTAGCATTAAATTCCTTCTTACGTTCGTGCAGCAACCTAGTAAGAGGCTACCCGCAGAGGACCATCTTTGAGAACGTCCACGACGCTGGGCTATCCTTCGGCATCTATTATCAGAACATCCCGGCCACGCTCTTCTACCGCAATCTCCGAAAGCTGAAATTTCTTCCGAAGTTCCATCAGTTCGAACCGACTTTCTTCAGCCATGCTGCCTCCGGTCGTCTGCCAAACTACGTCGTCATCGAGCAACGATATCTCGACAGCAAAGATCGTCCGGCGAACGACGATCACCCTTCTCACGACGTCTACGAAGGGCAAATGCTAGTTAAGAATGTGTACGAGGCTCTTCGTTCAAGCCCGCAGTGGAACCAAACCTTACTTGTTATCACTTATGATGAGCATGGAGGGTACTACGACCACGTTCCTACCCCGGCCAGTGGAGTGCCTAGCCCTGATGATATTGTCGGTCCTGGCCCTTTCTTCTTCAAGTTTGATCGGCTCGGCGTTCGGGTGCCTGCAATCTTCGTATCTCCATGGATTGAGAAGGGAACAGGTAATCTTTCGGATAGAGGTTCTCGGCACTGTTTATGTATACAAATGTTAGATAGTTTGACTGAATTCATCAGTTAAAATCAAATCCATGCACTTGGATTCCAATTCATCGGTTGAATCTTAGCATACGTGGATTTTTTAAAAATATTTGATTTTCTCACAGTTGCTTTTATTCAAGTGCCGAGTATTGATATGGTAAGCCCTTCTCGACGTATCAATCTTTCAATAGGAATCAATCTCGAAAGAGTGCACTAGTAAGAATGTCTTAGTTAAATATTATGTATTTAGGAGAAACCCGTCTTCAAATTACATGGACGAGTGAATCTGGCGTGGATTTTTTAAGGAAATTCGAGTTTTTTAGAATTACATTTTATTAAAGTGCCAAGTATTCATACAAGGGTTTACTTCTCAGTGGTTCATGGTCCCAATGGCAAGCCTTTCCCTACGTCGGAGTTTGAGCACTCTTCTATTCCTGCGACGGTGAGGAAGCTCTTCAACCTACCATTCCCCTTCCTTACGAGGAGAGACACGTGGGCGGGCACCTTCGACGTTGTGCTGCAGAGAAAGGAAGCTAGAACGGATTGCCCAAGTAATCTTCTTTCTTGCCCTATTTAATTTCTTATCGGACAACTTTCAATAAATTTCAATTACATTGGAGTTTTACAAATTTTTGCACTACAGATTAACGGGCGTTTGGTTGTTTATTTGCAGCGAAGTTGTCGATACCTCTTCGCATCAGAAAAGGAGAGGCTAATGAAAATGCCCGGCTTAGTGAATTTCAGCAGGAGCTCATGCAGCTCACCGCTGCGCTCACAGGCGATCATGTTCTTGCTCAGCTTCAGGAGAAGATAGCCAAATCGATGACTGTCAAGGAAGGGCTGGCCTACATGGATAGTGCAGTTGCCCGCTTCTTTGAAGCTGGTCTCTTAGCCAGAAAGATGGGCGTGAACGAAGAACAGATAGTGCAGATGAAGCCATCACTCACCACGAGACCTCCTGCGCGAGATCCTTGAGGATTTGAGTTGATGACCAATATCTTAAGTAACATACGTGTCTGCCAGAGGGAAAAATCTACTTATTCTTCGTTGGCTTTGGTATATTAAACAAGAGATATATTAGCAGACAGAATAAGGGAATACTATTCCATTAATAGATTCTTTGGGGCATGTAGGAATGTATGGTTTTCCCCTTCTCTAATTCTCTATGATGCACTTCTGGTCCATGATTGGATGCCTCGTGTTGGACTTAATTGGAGAAGCAATTACGAAACAATAGTCCTCTCGACCAGATTTACAGTACGTTTGAATACAATGTTTACTAAATCCAAGGATGCTTATCTTTAATATAGTTGAAGACACAAAACGGGTTGACGCAAAACGCATATAATGATTTGGTTAATGTCTTTGGACTGACTACCATACACAGTATGACCGAGACTCATAGACCGCCCAGAAACGGCAGTCGCACATGAACATTTGAAGGGGAGAATATTTATATTATAGTGTATTTGACTTGAGGATTTGATTTATACTTTCAATGGTGTACGGATTTGACTCTTCTAGTATCCCCTCCGGAGCAATTAACTAACTAATACATGCATTGTTCTCTTTATGGTCTCACTCATTTCAAGATGTAGTGGCATGAGACAAGTACCTTTTATCAAGTGGATGATTTGTATTGTAGTCTCTGGAGAAGAATTCTGCCTACTCTCTATATCTCCCTTGAAAATACATTCCTTTAGTAGGCCAATCACACCTCTCATGTCAATTTCAAAATCATCCAAAGCATAAGAGAAAAGTTTAAACAAGTTCAATCTAGTGATTCTTGTCTAGTTTAATGTTTAGTTCCTAAATAGGATTAAATGCAAAAAAATGATAAAACTCTATTTTTGACAGCCTATGATACATACTAGGTTCGCTGGTTGTCATCCTCCAAAGATGACGGTTTGATTAGAGTAAGATCTTATTTTAGGAAGATGAGTTCAAAATAAGCCAGAAGAGATGGTATATATATATATATATACCATCAGTGAAGTTATATTGAGTGTGAACCCATTTTGAAGGTAACTCGATGGTTCCAAGTGTGAATATTGTAGCTATAATCTAATACTAACATATAGGATACAGTAATCCTGGAAAGATGGTCTGCAACAACATTTTCACATATTTTTATTTTTATTCCTAATCAAAATTCTGCAGTAGTAAGATCCATCTTATTAACTTATCTTACTAGCATAAGACAAATGTAAGACCTATTTAACTAAAATTTTAAAGCAACATGATCTGAATAAAGAACTATTTTACTTCCAATAAAATATGACCTAAAATCCTTTTCAGTTGTTGAATAATTTAGCTGACTAGTCATCAAGGTCTTACTAGCATAAGAGATGGACACCAGTTTCTTATCTTTCCTTTGGCCCAAGATTACGCCAATTACATAATCAAAAGCATCACACATTAGTTCAACAGGCAAGCTCCAGTCTAGAGCTTGGAGTAAAGGGGGTTGTATGAGTGCTTTCTAAAAGGCAGTATTGGCACTCTCATATGAAATAAAATAAATATCTTTAGAGAGTATGTGATGAAATGCTCAAGTTGCTGGTGGTGTAACTAAGAGCAGGGTGAATTAGTTTCACAGTTACTCTATATTTTCTAAATTCTTATGATGGATCTGGGGATTTGTCTGTGACTGTTCAATATTATAGTACACATGTATCTCTATTCTGGTTCTGGTGATCTAAATGCCTTGTATGTCCAGTCTCGAGCATGTCTACCTCCGCTCTTCTAATCCTCCGTAGGAAATCCTGACCAATGTTTTAAGACTACATTAATACAAGATTCAGAGAAAGCCTCCATAGAAATCCTTACCCCTCAATAATATTACTGCCCTCTCCATTCTCAACCTCCTCGTCTACCAAATGTCCGAACTTTCTCCAGCTGACCACCTCACAGTAATTCCCCATCGTTGTAGACTTGGCATACCTCTATGCAGTGTGTTTCTCTATTCAGGTAGTGTATGTTGTGCTCCCTGGACTTTCCGTTCGTACAGATCCCCTGGCTCACAAAGAGTTGACAAACTAAGTTTGAGTTTGAGTTTGATATCTAATATGCATACATATTAAAGTGGAGAGAAATAAATATGTGAACAATGCTTTAGTGTTTCCTTCAGCGTAGGGTCGACTTTGACTTAGGTTTGACCTTTTATTAATGGTGACTTTGACCAACTATTGACTTTGCCTTATAGTTGACCTTTGACCTAAGTTGACCCTTGACATAGGATTAACCCCACCTGCTAAATAAATTTGACTTATGTATGACCATTGACCTATCTTTGACCTTTTGATCTTTGACTTATGGTTAACCTTTGACTTATGGATTATCTTTCATTAAAGTTGACTTTGGCTTACAGTTGACTTTCACTCAGAATGATTTTGACTTACAGTTTATATGGTGATAAATAGTTAAAGAACCAACCTTTTTCAATAAACGTTATGACTAAAGTTAACTTTGGCTTATAGTTGTCTTTCATTGAGGTTGATTTTGGTGTATCGTGAATCTAGCGAGATATAGTTAAACAACCAACTTTGTTCAATATTTATGCAGAAGCTAATGAGTAAGATAAGCACACCTCATTAGGTAATCGCCACAGTCATTAGCAAGGTTGAATAACTCTAACATTAAAATGACAGGAAAAGAAATATTTAATATTGACAAAAAAGTAGAACGAAAAGAAAGATTGAACAGAAAAAAATTGAATGGGAAGAATTACTAATGATTGGTCAATTTTTCTTAAGAGAACCTGATATCATAATGGGACATTCTTTAAAACTTTAATGCAATCATTAGTGGAAAACTTAAAGAATGAGATCAGGAAATTGATAATAAAAGATAACATGCTAAATTTTCATCAATGATTATCATGTATTTTATGTGTTTATATCATTCAAATGATCATAAATCCTTGTTATCAAAGCTTAAAATTATTTTATAAACTTTTAGAATAAAACTCGTAGTTTTCCCAATTTTATGGTACTTCAACAGAACTTTCTAACATAAATTTCATAAATAACACATTTTTTATTTATTTAAAATCTTAAGCATTTTTAACATTTTAAGAATGAAATTCTAACTTTAATAGAGTTTTTGGTTGCTCCATGGAATTTTTTGACGTTAAGTTCATAAGTAAAACAATGTAAAAGTAAAAAATTTTCATTTTGAACTGTATTAAATATTTTATTGATTTTTTCACCTTTTTAGGTATTGCTCAAATTTCATATCATTGATGCAGAAGGATGTCAGTGTCATCTTTTGTGCGGGTATTGAGACAATTCTCTGATACCGGATTTATGTGGAACGACGGCGGTGTTGTCGTCATGGGAGGGGTACCAAGGTGATACTTGGATACCAAGGAGATGACACGTGGATGTTGTCGTAGACGTCGTCCGTCGGTGTGGACTTACCGAGATGCGACTACGTGATGCGGTGATAACCCTAGGTAACGGTACATGCAGGCCCTGACTCGTGGGGTTTGCTAGGCTCCGTGCTCCAGGGCGCCCAACAAATGATGATGATGCTGACCTCTTGGCCCTCGTCGGATCGACGAATGAGTCTACGACGCCGAAGGTGTTAAATCTGTCGATGCTCTCACGTACGGACGAACTCGACCTATACCTTGGGAAGATGCTCGTTGGACGCTCTCGTGTATGTTTATCCTCTCACCTATTCTATCCCCAGCGCAGTGGAGTGCAATCAAATGGCATCCGACAAAGATAATTAATGGGCAGGCTGGAGGAGCGAGGAACCTCTTGGCGACGTCATCCCGGAGTCATACGCCTATCGATCCAGAGTATCGGCGGGCGGGTTCGGTGGAGCTGTGTTAGTGGCAGCATGGCATCGGTTGATTGGCCGCGTGGCTCGACTCAGGAGGGGTGACGCAGTAGTGGAGTTGGAAGGAGGAGGGAGGCAGTCCGGCATGGACTATGGTGCGTGACTGCCACAATGAACAGCAGCGGCGATTGGCGAGCGACGTGGCGTGCCAGGCGCAACGCAGACTGTGGGCATAGTAAAGCGCGAGCAATGAGGGCATGGATGCGGGACGAGCCCGTGGAGGTCCGGCGATGGCGCGAATCTGGTAGCAGTGCAGGTCAGCCAAGGGCAGTCCAGGGTGGCTGTGGGTGGCTGATGGTGGCCGCGGACGGCCGAGGGCAGCCGAGAGTGGCTGTGGCTGCGCCCTCGGTTGTCGCTGGCACGACCGCAGCTTGCAGCTACGACTGCGACCGCGACCAATTGTGGCTGTGGTCGCGGTTGATGACGGCCGTGGCTTGCGGCCGCGACCAATGGCGAGCGCTGGTTGCCGCTGTAGCCGCGATTGGCTGCGGCCGCAATTGACTATGGCCACAGGCTGTGACCGCGATTGGCAGCGGCCGCGGCTCGGGTGGCGGAGGGGTGGCCGGCCTAGGGATATGGCGACAAGATCCAGCGGCTGCAGCGGTCTGAGGGTCTCCATCGACGGCGGGCGGCCATATCTCGAGCGGCGCCGGTGCGGGGCTGACGATGTCCCTGCAGGCATGGGCTGGGGTTTTGGTGGCGGAGTCTTGACGGAAAGAGACTCAGCGAAATGGGGAACGGGTGTCAGTTTTGAGCCCCATTCCCTTTTCGCTATCCTCTCTTTCACTCTCTTTTTTCTCTTTTTTTCTTCTTCCTCTCACAAGAGGACGGAATGGGGATGCCTTTCTTTCCAAAAATTCAAAGTCTTTCTAACTCTTTAGGGTGCCCTCTCCTTCCCTTATGTAGGGGGGGTATTGGGCCCTAAGGAGGGACCAAAAGAGGGAAGCCCATTAGGAAGGGGGTCCCCTCTTATGACCACTAATACAAATGTTTTAAAACAAAACAAAAAAGGAAGAAGGTTTTGAAGGGGAAAAGATGAAACAAAAAGGGCCTTTGCGAGGATAATGGCCTGAGAAAATTAAAACTATCTAGATACCTTGGCCCTTGCCTTGGCGTGCCGATCCGGCGGGCTCTAGCCACCAGGTGTTGCTGGCAACGACGGGGGATTTAGCATCATCCTGGATGGAGCGGGGTCTCGTGGTCCATCAATCATGTTCACAATCTGCTACACAAATAGGAGGAGACACAAAATCAGATGGCTCAGATTTCTTCAACTTCAAATGAAGCCATCTAACAATCCTGAAGTTTTGGGCTGAAATTTTGACATAGTTCCATATTTCCCTACTCAATCTATCCATATTGGATTTAAAAATTGACCCTCCTATCCTTTTAAAAAAGGTTCGCTGGATTTGGTTTCAATTAGTGGAGTGGTTGGCTCATTTACAATCTAGTTTGGGTCTGTTATTGGATTCCAAGAGCAAAAGATTGAAGGCATGTCATTAAGATAAAGAGTCATCAAAATAAAGCACACCCGACCCATAAGGTACATGACGACAAGGTTCGTGTGGCCTTGGTCATTTTTTGATTCAATGTCATAGCCACCACTGTTGCTTCCAAAGCACAACTATGTTATTTTAACTTCAAGTAATTAGTATTTCCAATTATAAATTTCACAAAATTATTCTATAATTTTTTTATTAAAGTAGGTTAATTATAAAAAAATTATTCATTTTAGAATTATTCTTAAATAATTTGTATTAGTTTGATTTTATCAAATTATAATTAATTACTAAAACATATTAAAATCCAAAAAATAGAAATTAAATTTAAAATCACTTTTTTCAATACTGCTTCCTATGGATTAGATCCTTACTCGCTCTGTATTCATAACAAAAAAGCAATAAATATTTTTCTTCAATGACGTAATAAAACCTAACTTCAGGGTTCCGCAGACATGCTGTTGACACAGATAAAGTCAAAATAAGTGGGAAATCAATAAATGAAATTGATAAATCTATAAAAATATTTTTAAATTTTTCATATTTTTTTTTAATGAAAAACCTGCAAAAGTGTTGATTTGTGAAGATTAAGCTTTAAGAGTATTTTGAACACAATGCTTTGATGTGTGTTTTGATGAATTTTCAAAGTGATGCATGCATCAATATGGGTTGTGATCAAGGCACAATAGGCCCTCAGTCAAGTAGTTGACTGACTGTATGTGAAAATAAAATAAGAACCTTAGATATATTAAAAGGTAACTTAGTTTGGTCATACACTAAACAAGTCAAACTGTGTATTTAGGACTTATAATTTTATGAAATGAAGATAAACAGAGTCTTTACCACTTTTCAGGTATTTGTGTGAATTTATCCTTTTTTGATTTGTTGAATAATTTGTTCAAAATTTTAATTACTACCTTTGAGTATTTGAAGCTGAATTTATTGGTAATTTAATGAATATTGATTACATCAAGATACTATTATCCAATGGTGATATCTTTATTTAAATGTTTTGTTAAACATATCTAAAAGTTTAATATTATTTTAAATCTCAAGTCCAATGGTGAATTTATTGGTAATTTTTGCTCTTATCTCTTGAAAGGTACTTTGAATTGGTGGAAAAATTATAAATAAAAAAAATCAAGATTGAAATAATTATTATTTTATACTTCTTAATAATAATCAATGAATATGACTGTTGGACTTTTGACAGATTACCATTATGCCCCTTTCGGATTTCCAAGTCCATATATGCAGTTTTGAGCCCTAATTTCAAACTCCCTTCTCCTTGCCATTTGAAAATCGCAGTCCAAAAGCTAGAGAGATCTCTCAAGTCCTGGAGCTACTTTCAAGCCATTTTTGAGCATTCTTTGAGAAGATCATTTGTTGCTAACATCAGTACAAGTTTGTATAACTTGGAATCATGATTTTTGGTGCAGATTATTTCAATATTCAAAGAAAAGAAGGCTGGGATCGGAACTTTGCACATCCTCGACCCTATGATAAGTTTATAATTTTTAGCATATTTGTTATAGTAATTTTGAGATTTTGTTCAAGATATGAATTATTTCTCACATCCATAAAAACCCAAATAAATTTGAATCGCATCATTTGGTTGAGTTTGCAAAGAGTTAAAGGGGTTTGAAGTTGGACATGGAGGAATCAAGCAGTAAACAAAGGACATTGAAAGATTGATCTTTGGAGATTCCTCTGATTCATTTTGAATACTTTGTGTGAGATTATATTTGTGATAAATTGTGTTACAAAACCGTTCCAGGTGTAATCATTGCATTTGGTGCAGGATTGAAAAAGATATTGAAATTTTAAGCATCAATGGTCAAACGCGAATCAAGACTTTTATCCAAAGAAAAATGTGGAGAAAAGGACTGAAGAAAGAACGAACAAAAACAAGGAGGTATTATTGAAGGGAAGTCATAGTTAGATTTATGAATCTTTAACTCTGAATTAATAAAATTTTGACATAAAAGTTTTCTTGTTGAAATACTGAAATGGATCATTGTCCTGAGTACTATTTTGAATAGCAGTATAACTCTGAATAATATATTCTTCTCAACAGCACTCAAGTCAAGGCTTTGGGGGCCATAAGAAGGCTTTGGGGTCTTAGTTGAAGTAGATTAAGTAACATCATTCTGCAGAAGCCTTTGAGGGTTGAGGACGACAAAGCTTCATCGACTTTTTCTTTTTTCTTGGTATCCTTGTTCAGCCCTATTTCCAAGTGATTTGCTTGGGGCGCATTCACACAAACTTGGTTAGGACACATCATCACCTCGGGATGGAAACCCCGAACAGCATTAAGGATTAGCCTAAGCTGTCTAAGAAAAATAACTGTGTCTTCCATTTCCTCTACCTCATTTCTTAAGTAGAAAAATCCTAGGCTAATTAAAATAAAAATAAAATATAAATAGAGAACCTAATTCACACCCCCCCCCCTTAGGTTGTTCCTTGGCCACCTAAACTAACAATATGGAAGCATAAATTTATCAACTGTGTAAAATTTCTGAAGTAATCTTGATGTTATCGTGTAGTTTGTGGATATGGTGAATTATGTTGTTATAGTTAAATGCCTTTAGATTGAAAGCTCAATGAAAAGTTGTGCCATTCAAAATTTAGTTAAGGATATCATCAAAAAATTAGTTAAAGATATTATATTTTATTATTTGGATGAATCTAAATTGTTGTAACAAGTATTCTACCAGATTCTCATGGGATGTGTTCCCAAAAAATAACAAAGTCAAGTCATCGTGGTTTTATATGTTCATAAATTTTACCTTTCCAGATATTTTCGACAATGCTGGTATGCGTGGTCTGTATTTGAGTGATCCACATATGGACCAATGGAAAGCACAAAAAAATATTCAAGAGATATATTCAAAGGGTAAAATAGAAAAAATCTCACGTGCTATATTATATTTCATATCACTACAAATTATATTACTGATTTTTCTACATGTAATGATAGAAAGAAATCCGCATATCTATTTATTTACTGTTCAAAGGAAGAATGATGTCTTGGAAAAGATAAAAGCAAGAACTTATGACATATTTCACAATTGCAGCACAATTTAGAGCATTCTACAAGTCATCAAATAAATGTGATTCACTTATTCTAATGACGGGTTTAAAATATTTAAAACGTAAGAATGGTTATTCCAATTAAGAGTGTTGAGGCTATCTATCTTATTTATACTGATTTGATTAATTTAAGTAAAGAGGATTACGTTTCTCCTCTATAAATAAGGGCATGGTCCTTGGTTCATAAAGTTGTTGACATTTCACCCTTACATTCCATCACTTAATGAGATTTAAAATTGTAATCCTGAGATGATCCAAAAGTCCTCCTGCCAGTAAAGTTTAATCTCACATGTCTTTGAAGCCAAGAATCTTTAAACATAAGAACAAAAGATCACATGCCATTGAAATTTCCAAAAACCCCCTAGTTCACGTAGATTATGTTTCCTGAAAGTTTTATCTTTACCATATTTTTATTTTTTAAGGCTATTATTAGTAATGGTGGCTCTCATATTACTCATAAAATCCAATAATTATTTGGATCGATTTGGTTTGCAGAACAAAGTTACAATGCCCTTCCAACCCTGGGGCAATGGACAGCTTGAGCTCTACAATATATCTCAAGAAAAACCTTAAGAGAGTTGTCATATCTGATGACAAGGACTGGTCAAAAAACTATAATAAACACTGTCAGTGAACATAACTCTTTTGGATGTGTCTCGTTTTTAGTATAATATTCTTGAATCCTTGGCCAACTCCTTTCGAAATGGAGCACAAAGTATTATCAGATAAATAAAATAAACATTTCAATAAATGACGCCAAAAAATATGTAATAATCCAACTCCATGAATTATATGGAATAAAACAAAAAGATTATGTGAACTACCGGTCTATAAAGCCAAGATTAATGCTTGCCATGGAAACATCATTAAGTAGAGATTATTCTACGAACACCATAAAATATTATGTTTTAATTCAAGGCTTAAATGATTGCATAAAAAGCATAATTCCATTTGAGATGGACCATTTTTTGTTTTAAATATTAGAGTCTTTAAAACCTATACACTTTGGAACCTATACATGTATACATTTATAAATATATATTGTTCTTACATTCAACCTGTCTTACCTAACAACATTTTACCCCTTGATGCTTATCTCTATAGGACCATTTGCTTCCCCATTGTTTCCCTTATTCCTTGTGGTGTGATTTAATCCCTATTATGTATTTCTCTCCCTTTTCTTAAATTATTTTTTATGTTTTTATTTATTATTTTTGTTCCATTTTTTCAGCTCCTCCCCTCAACCTCGTTTGTGTATCTTTCCTTATTTCTTTCTCATAATATCCCCAAGAAAAGGGACATCTTGGATCATTTCCTCTCAGTCCTTGAGAAATTTTTTATACATTAATATATATAAGTATAAATACCAACATTTTTTACATCGATGAAGTATTGAGCTGTCTATCTTTCGGTTTCTTTATGAATTTATTCTCAATCTGGTGAAGTTGCTTTGTTTGCTCATTTAAAGTAAAAAGCAAATAAAAAATATGTGGGATTGTTTTTCTATATTAAAATATTTTTGTTTTGTAATCTTACCGTGTGCATCTTCATCATTTCTCTTTGTTGTTCATTGTTGCTCTTTTTATTACAGTCATATTGGAGAATTTATGTGAGTATCATCCTTACGTCTTTTCTAACTTTCCCTGTTGTCTAAATATTGGGAGTAAGACCATCTAACTAATACTTTTATCTCTACACAAAATAGTATACCTACCCAACAATTTCTTTGAAGCCATCAATTCAATTACTTATTTTTTGACCTTTAGAGTGATATTTATCATTTAATTAAGCATATCTTGGAATTTTAAATATTTCTTGCATAAAATAAAAGCAGGTAAAAAGAGATAGACCAAGAAAAATCTCACCAGAAATTGAAAATTAATTGAATGCAGATTAATATTTGTCCCCACAAAATTAAGACTCACAGTATTCAAAATTTTGATTGATCTTCCTTGAGTACACACCTTCATAAAATATGCTTGAGACATAAAAAAATTTCAAATATTATGAAAAAAATATTAGTGACCATTTTTAAGATTCCCTTTCATTAGGATAGATTTCCACCTTTTTCATTTACCTTTTATTCTGTTGGCAAACCCCATGTAATAGATCATATTCAACCTCTTTTCTTTTCTCTAGGTTGTATTCTACTATAGGTTCAAAAGGATCAGGTAAATTTATTCACTTGTTTATTTTTTTGTTTTATTCACCCATAGTTCATTATTGAACTATATTTAACTTCATGATAATTAGCTCATCATTTTATGTAAATAGACTTCATTATTTACTTCACACATGTATAAAATTTTATGAATTCTATTATATTAGGTTAAAAAATATTTATGATGCTGAATTGGACTTTTCAGTATATTATAGAATTCACCAACTAGATGTAATAAAGATGGACGACTGATGAAGACCAATGAACTAAAAAATGAAAACACGCATGGACCTAGTAATCCTAGTGATAACAAGCACAATTACTTTCAACACTCGTGAATATTACATAAATATCTACATCAAAGTGTTCATATTTCATATTATAATGATTTGCATTGATGAAAATATCCTTAATATTTATTTGGAGTTGTTTAGAATACTTTTTCTTATGTTAACAGTTTTTTATGATGTTGGATTTATTTAGAAATCAATCGCGCAAGTCAAATGATGTTTTTTCAAAAACTAAAACACATTTTTGAATTCTTTTTTTTGTATACCTTGTGATTCATATTATAATAGAAATATTAATGAGATATGAATATAATTGGGGGAGGGACATTGTGAGTCTGAAAAGTCATTGTACAAAACATGTTATTTTTATTGTTATCTCACCTTGAGGGAGAACTCGTCCTATGCCAGTCATACTAGAACCTTATTCTATATTCATCTCTAATGTTACTTGTGTTGAGTGGATAATAGTTATATAATGTTCATCATATTGGTAAAGAGTGAGTTATTGACTACAAAATTCAAGATGATGTCTGGTAAGTCCATTTTTCTGTATTCTATGTACTTTTTATAAATAATAATCATATTTCATGATTTTATTAAAATTCAATAATAAAACTTAAAAGTTTCCCTAACAATCACTAAATTACCTTTGTTCTTAAGTCTTGCTTCACTTTTATTCAGGGATCAGAGCTATCTCAATGTCTATATTAAATATAACATTAGTAGATGAATGACTTATCAACAGTTCAATTTAAATCTGTAATTATCTTAGTCCAATAACCAAAGTTGATTATTTGTCAAAGAAGATTGATGTACTGGCTTCGTTCTTATCATGGATTTTAGTACTTATAAATCTAAATCAAATTTTATTTTGAATTGATTTTGAGGTTCTTTTAAACATCTTATCAAGGTATTGAATTTGAATTGCATCTGATCAGAATTAAAAACAGGAATAGATATTGCTTGTAATAAGTGACAAAGAAAAAATAACATGATTCTGCAAAATCAATGGTTTTGTTCGAATGCCAGTAAGAAGTTTTAAAGTGGAATATGATCACTAGATGATAGGAACAAGACAACTGCACTTGGGTTCATTCCATTTTTAATTTGACAATTTGGGACAATTTTAACGCAAATATTAGTTTATCTTAGAAGAGTTAAAAGCAGGTAAAACGGTCTGAAAATATATCCACCATATCTTATGTTTCACAGCACAAAATATAAAAACGAAGACATCTACCCATACTATTTTCAATGATTCAAAGGTTTTGATAACTTGGATAACTTGGTTAGGAGTTAGAAATATGCAATGATTTATGATATTCAAGACTTTATCCCATGAGCCTAATTTTTGTTTCTCTAAACATTGTTTAAAAAAATGAAGTTATGAAAAAACAAATTCCATAATATTGATGCAGAAATTTGATGATTGCATCAATAAGTTCATTATGTAAATTGACATAGATGTTACATGCAGCAATTATGAAATATACAAGGCGAAATGAACTGTATAAAAGCTGAGAAAAACATTAACAATGTCTTATCATGACCAATTCAAATCATACTGACTGTTTATTCAACATGGGTTCTCTTATTTGAACAAAAGATATAACACTGTCAAGCTGACGCACGAATTTTATCCAGTACTCCTACCTCATTACGAACTTTCTTCTACTTTGGAATTTAAGCCAAACCCAAAGCATGACGTCTGTCAGAATTCCTTACAATTAAAGCAAAAGCAATGAGTAAACGGAGGGTGATCGTCATCTCCTAGGGCGTGTTTTTCCTCCCAAAAGAACTCGAATTGTCTCATCCATCTCGAAGGTAGACCATGCACTGTTTCTAGAACATGCCGCCTCTTCTGCGATTCCCCTAGTTTTCATCACTGTACATCGATCTGCTTGTAATGATGAGGAGATACATGCCCTCTGAGATGCTCATGCTTACTCTCTTTAAACGACAGTTCAAAAGGCTACCATATCTGACAAAGGAATAGCAGTAGCTCAGCTATGAGAGCAGGCCTGAGTAGGTAACCCATAAGCATAGCTGCATATCCAAAGATGGGTCTAGTGAGGAAGGTCCTACCACGTCGCCATTTGCATGTGATCAGAGCCTCCTTTCCAATGTGCGAAGGCTTGAGCTGTCCCCATCCATTACTGAACATTGGTGTAGGTTCCCCACCTTAGTGGACACAGCAAAGATTTTATTTTAAGAAACAAAAAACTAATTAAATAAATTACATTTGTCCAAGGGTGGCCATTCTGTCCCTACTTGTCATCATGCGTTATTCCCATTAGACCAATGAAACCACAACACGAGAGAACATTTTCTTGCTTTGCGGTCACCTTTTCATGCACAAATAATAGACCTTTTGCGATCTCCCAAAAATTCTAATACTTAGGAGTCCAACGTATTTTAAAGCAGATGAGATCTGTAGAATCTGCATCATTGCGCAGACAATCTTGCATCTCTGGTAAGTTTAAATCCTGTTCTGACCTATCCATCTCTTTAAGTACGTCTACTGCTAGAGCAGCTCATCAGTTTTGGGGAATTCAGGAACATATTCCGATGATGCTAGTAGTTGATTTACTCTTTCTTCCAGTGAGTGCTCGTGGAAAAAAAAGTCCAAGTTGCATCACCCAGGAGCCTGGTCAAGTAGGGGATACCATAGCTTTGACAGGGAATCTCGCTAGTTTGAAACGCTCCTCTCTGTGTAGCATTTCCCATCACGCATATAGAAAATACTTTGAACTGCAGTATAACAGATGATTTTGAACCGTGCGTCAAAAAGTTTAGAGCCTAAACTTCTGGCCTGGGAATCGTCCCCTGACATATGGCATATAGATATGTATTGCCGGTCATACATCTGGATCAAATGAACGTGTATCCAAACAAATACGTAAGCGTTGTGATTCTTCGGCCCATGTCAAATCTAGCCTTATCAAGATTCGTAATTATGTCTACAAACACTGTCCATGAATAATTTTATAGTGCAAGTAGGAGGATGGGACAGTTATTTAGTGCGTGGATGTGACTGTTAAGAAAAGTGAGATGGCAAGATGTGATTAAGAGGAGCATGTAGAGGATAAAAGGAAGGGGCATCTCACCATCTTCAATCATCAGGCCATTTAGGCTGAAACACTACAGAACAAAAGAAAGAAACATGGATGGACAGTCAAACAGGCAGAGCCGCCGCCCTGTGAAACATTTTAGAGAGAAAAACCTCATTGAAACAGGAACACTAGAAGGTTATTTATAATCTCAAAATGAGACCATTTCACTGTGAATTGTTGTGATTCCGTTATAGCAATGAACTGTTTCATTGCCGTTTGAAAATGCAACCGTTCCGCCGTGACCGTTCCTTGATTTTTATGTCTTCTGTTGAATCAGATGGGCCGTTGTCTCCTTAATAGTGACTTAGAATTGGCCGATTGATGAGAGAGGACGCCGCCCTAAAACAGGAGATAGGACGATTGACGGGGCGGGACAATTGACCGTCTTAGAATGGGACTGTTTTTTTGCCACAGGAAGAAAAACGCTGAGAGCGTGAGAGGAAAAGCCGAGCAGGAACCTAGAGCTCGAGAGGAAAGCCAAGAAAGAGCTGAAAAGGCGACGCGAAGGAAAACCCAGTGTGATCTATTTTTTTTGTCTCATAACAAATGGGACTGTTTCCGGACTGGATGAGAGTATCTTAGATGGGACTAGGATGTCTCAGATGGGAGAGTTTCTATAAGGGTCTTTTTTAGACGAAAATATTTGGGATAAGATGGATTATGACGTTGAGGTTCAGACTTCAGACGAACCTCTAAAAACTGGGAGGTGGGCCGGTACTCTACCATCATCCCGTCCCGTTCTGCGTCTCCATCCCGGAACCATGATCATATCTCATCCTTTGAAGATAATTTTATCGTAAATGATCACGCTTGTCAATGCCATCGTTTGACCAATGCCATCATTCAGGGCAATAAATGTGCAGCCAGATAAACACAGAACATTCAAGAAAGCCCACAGAACGGGCAGAGAATACGACAACGCCAAAAGAGAAGAGGATTACAAAGGAGGCGAAATACTCATTAAAGACAAGAGGTGCGCAGGCGATTTCAGCACCGACAGCGGTTTCACGTGAATCCCACTAAACGGTGCAGGGCTCACGAGCAACGCCGAGCCTCTGGCCCGGTAAGTCGATAAGCACGCGGTGGTTCTGCTGCTGCATCCCGGCAATAACATTGAGCCCGGAGTTAACATTATCGGGCGACGCCGCCATGGCCAAACAAACAGTATTCCCAAACGAACTGTGAATCAGAGTGTTTTCCGGGCCCAACGTCACGTTCATCCCGTCGAACAAGAACGTTATATTCGGAGCAATGATCGGACCCTCGTAACAAGTGTCGAAACCTCCGACACTGGTCACGTTCTTCACGGCGACTCTCCGGCGAAACTCTTGTCTAAGAGCGGCGTAGGCTGGTGCGACGAGGCGGCTGAACATGGTGCCGGAGTCGAACACAGTGCCAGCGCCGGTGGCCGGGTCGAACGTCAACGCCTCGGGCGGAATAGCCAAACGCCGACGACCAACTACAATTCCCGTCATATTAACGTAATACAGCGTTGGACGACGTGGGTTGGGCAGGAGAGGGGTGGTTTTGATGTTAATCGGCTGGCCGACCGGGCCGAGACGAAGAGACCCGGAGAAGTTCCGGGAACGGATGGAAGGAAGGCAGTAGGAGAAAGTAGAGCGGTAGGTCTCTTGGGTCTGGGAGGTTAAGGAATTGGGGCCGCGACCAAGTCCTAGAAGACCCTGTGGGGGCAGAGAGCTTCCAGAGATAACTTTCCGAAGGCAGCCGAAGACGTAGTTTTGGAAGTCGTCGCCGGCGATGTGGAGAGTATCGCGAGAGAGCGCTGCGTTGAAGTTGGCGCCTCCGTAGGACATGTTGAAGAAGCAGTACGTACCTTCGCAGGTAGGGTTGGGGACTTGCTGGCAACGCGGGTCTCCGCAGCGGAGAGGCTTAAAAGAAGGGGATTTGGCGGTGTTGAAGAAGAAGGAAGGAGGACAG